>NC_045967.1:51042879-51403850 GCF_010909765.2 Amblyraja radiata
GATCCATTTACAGTGTACAGATACATGATAAAAGGATAACGTTTTGTGCAATGTAAAGCCAGCAAAGTTTGATCAAGGATAGTCTGAGGGTCACCAAAGAGGTAGACGGTAGTTTAGGACCGCTCTCTGGTTGTGGTAGGATGGTTCAGTTGCCTGATAACAGCTGGGAAGAAACTGTCCCTGAATCTGGAGGTGTGCGTTTTCACACTTCTATACCTCTTGCCCGATGGGAGAGGGGAGAAGAGGGAGTGGCCAGGGTGCGACACGTTCTTGATTATGCTGCTGGCCTTGGCGAGGCAGCGTGAGGTGTAAATGGAATCAATGGAAGGCAGGTTATTTGTGTGATGGTCTGGGCTGCATCCACAATTCTCTGCAATTTCTTGCGACCTTGGATAGAGCTGTTCTCAAACCAAGCTGTGATGCATCCCGATAAAATACTTTCAATGGCTCTAATAATTCTGTAAGAAGGATACTTTTTGCAGATATATTAATATTATGAACTATTTTTATTGAGCTATTTTCTGTTTATTTATATGCAGCTCCATCTCTTATTTTCAACCCCTCCACAATTTATTTTTCATATTTCAACATTAAAAGAGATGTCCACAGAAAGGCCTGCAGAGAATGGATGTGGAGAGGATGTGGGAGAGTCTAGGACTAGAGGTCGTAGCCTCAGAATTAAAGTATGTTCCTTTAGGAAGGAGATGAGGAGGAATTTCTTTAGTCTGACTGTGGTGAATCTGTGGAATTCTTTGCCACAGAAGGCTGTGCAGGTCAAGTCAGTGGATATTTTTAAGGCAGAGATAGATAGATTTGTGATTAGTACGGATGTCAGAGGTTATGAGGAGAAGGCAGGCGAATGGGGTTAGGAGGGAGAGGTAGATCAGCCATGATTGAATGGTGGAGCAGACTAGATGGGCCGAATGGCCTAATTCTGCTCCGATCACTTTAGACCTTCTTGCCTTCTTGCCTTCACCTTTTTGTCCATTTTTCGTTCAAAAGCTTGCAGCAACCCTGCAAGTAAGATTGAACGAATACCCAACCTCAGAATAAGCTCTAGAACTTACCTGCGGGTCTTTTAACTTACTGCTCGAGGAGCAATGCGCCTACCAGCCAGTCGTGGCGCCATGCAGTAGACGTAATGACGCGCACGCGGGCTGACGGCCTTCTTCATGTAGTCACTCATGTGACTCCGAAGTAAAATCATATGTACCCAAAACGTTGTCCGTCCATTCGGACCCGTGGAGTTCCTCCTCTATATTCAATGATTCATGATACTTTATTATCACATGTACCTAGGTACTGTGAAATTTGTTGTATTTTGCAGACAGTCCTGCGAAGCCATACAGCAGGCTTCACCTCGGATCCTCGCAAGGAATCACGTTTCTGGTGCCGACAAAGTTTCAAAACTTCTTAGTACAGTCCTTTCATGGGCTATTTAATCTCGTGTCCAATAGAATAGATATAAGTTGTAATTAGTTTGCTCTGTTTAAGGAACAAATAGACATTCTCTAGCTTGCAGCGCCAGAGACCCGGGTTCGATCCCGACTACGGATGCTGTCTCTACGGAGTTTGAACGTTCTCCCCGTGATCTGCGTGGGTTTTCTCCCAGACCTTCTGTTTCCTCCCACACTCCAAAGGCGTACTGGTTTGTAGGCTAATTGGCTTGGAATGAATGTAAATTGTCCCTTGTGTGTGTAGAATAGTGTTAAGGGCCTGTCCCACGAGCATGCGCGACCTAAAGGGCCGGTCCCACCAGCATGCGCCTGCATGCGGCAAGCGCAACCAAACCAGAAGCGGGAGCTGCGCGGAGGTCGAGTGAGTGACATAAAGTTTGAGCGAAGTCCGCGGGAAGTTCGCACGTGACGTACGGCGTTGAGAATTTTTGAACTCGGTCAGTTTTTCGGAGCCCCGCGCAATGTTGGGACCAGCTCTGCACAACTCCATATGGCTCCGGCGATCGAAGTGGGACCGGCCGCGCGAGGCCGTACGGCTAAAGCGACCACGTTAGGTCGCGCTTGCCGCATGGAGTCGCATGCTCGTGGGACAGGCCCTTTAGTGTGCGGGGATCGCTGGTCGGTGCGGACCCGGTGGGTGCTGTAAGGCAGTAGCTCTACCGCTGAACCGTCGTGCTGTCCTCGAACAATGGGTTTTTACCGAGTGCGTTAGAAACGGTGATGTGTGGGCCTTTCCCTGTCCTGCTGATGAACTGTATAATGGACAGCCACAATTGCCATGAGGCATTCATGCCATGCAGTCATAATGACACGTTTCATTTGTCAAGTCGTCAGCAAAATTAAACTCTCTTTCATTTGAGAGCTGCTGATTGAGGGAAATGTAGATAAACCTTGATTCTGCCTAATGAATGAATGAAGCCTCGTCACTCCAGATGATGGATGTGTGAATGAAGATCAGACAAGAGGACAACTTTAAAAAGACACTATCACAGCCACGGTTTTATAAGTGTCCTTGAAGACAATCGTTCTACAAACTGCATTACCAGACTCGCTGCTCCTGCACACGGAATGAAATGCTAATGGAGGCATATAGTTTAGTTTAGCTTAGACTTATAGTGCGGAAACAGGCCCTTCGGTCTACCGAGACCGCACCGACCAGCGATCCCCGCACATTAACACTATCCTACATACACTGGGGACAATTTACACATACGCCAAGCCAATTAACCTACAAACCTCTACGTCTTTGGAGTGCGGGAGGAAACCGAGGATCTCGGAGAAAACCCGCACAGGTCATGGGGAGAACGTGCAAACTCCGTACAGACAGCACCCTTGGTCGGGATCTAAAACGGGACTCCGGCGCTGCAAAGAGGGAGAAAGCAAGGACTACCTGAAATTGGAGGTCAGCACCCCAGCGGTATGAACATTGACCTCCAATTTCAGGTAGTCCTTGCTTTCTCCCTCTTTCCCCTCCCCTTCTCAGCTCTCCCACAGCCCACATTCTACGCCTCTTCCTTTCTACTTCCCCCCACCACCACCCCCACATCAGGCTGAAGAAGGGTCTCGACCCGAAACGTCACCTATTCCTTCGCTCCATAGATGCTGCCTCACCCGCTGAGTTTCTCCAGCATTTTTATCTTCCTCTCGATTTTTCCAGCCTCTGCAGTTCCTTCTTAAACACCTCCAGCTTCAGGGACAGTTTCTTCCCAGCTGTTATCAGGCAACTGAACCATCCTACTGCAACTAGAGAGTAGTTCAAGTAGCTGAGGACTACTTGGAGACCCTCGGACTATCTTTGATAGGACTTTACTGGATTTCATCATTCACGAAATGTTGTTCACATTATTCCCTTTATCATGTCTTTGTACGTTGTGGACGGCTCGATTATAATCATGTATTGTCTTTCCGTTGACTGGTTAGCACACAACAAAAGCTTTTCACTGTACCTCGGTACACGTGACAATAAACTAAACTAAAGAAAATGTTCCAAATGCAGAATCCTCAATTGTGTGTAAAAGGAATTTGATGGAGCAGGCTGCTCATAAGAGCTCCAATATTTTCCTCAATTAGGCTATTCGTTGAAATTGAATCTCTTAGCACATACAAACATATTTATTTGTGATCCAGTAGCTAGACACTTGTAAATGAGGTGTCTCTGGAGAAGAACACTCCCAAATAAAACAGAATAATATATTAGGTTTGGGAGTAATAATTAAAGTGCAAAACCAGGGTATACATTTTGTACAAAGCAAAAACATGAAGGCATGTTCAGGAAGTAAATTGGAAACAAAAACTTGAATCGAAAGATGGTGGAAAGAATACTAAACATTTACAGAAATAATTCATAATTTGCCATGAATAACAATGCCATGCGGCTCGTCGGAAAGTGGTTAGAAACATAGACATAGAAAATAGGTGCAGGAGTAGGACATTCGGCCCTTCGAGCCTGCACCGCCATTCAATATGATCATGGCTGATCATCCAACTCAGTATCCTGTACCTGCCTTCTCTCCATACCCCATGATCCCTTTAGCTACAAGAGCCACATCTAACTCCCTCTTAAATATAGCCAATGAACTGGCCTCAACTACCTTCTGTGGCAGAGAATTCCAGAGATTCACCACTCTCTGTGTGAAAAATGTTTTCCTCATCTCGGTCCTAAAAGATTTCCCCCTTATCCTTAAACTGTGACCCCTTGTTCTGGACTTCCCCAACATCGGGAACAATCTTCCTGCATCCAGCCTGTCCAACCCCTTAAGAATTTTGTAAGTTTCTATAAGATCCCCCCTCAAACTTCTAAATTCTAGCGAGTACAAGCCGAGTCTATCCAGTCTTTCTTCATATGAAAGTCCTGACATCCCAGGAATCAGTCTGGTGAACCTTCTCTGTACTCGCTCTATGGCAAGAATGTCTTTCCTCAGATTAGGAGACCAAAGGATAAGGTTGAAGGATATTATTAGAATAATGAAAAAGTTTTATGGCCTTGGCCATGAATGGGAGGGGGATATGGTTAGAATGCAGTGGCATTATTAAAAATGTATTGAATAAAAGAGAAAATAAATTGCGAGAGTAAAGTATTAAGATATAAAAGTAAATTGTAATTAATTGTAGTAAGAAGTGTAGTGTAGCTGGGACATGTTGGTCAGTATGGGCAGGTTGGGCCGAAGGGCCTGTTTCCACACGGAATCACTCTATGACTATGATACTATTTGTGAAAGATTCCACAGATTGATCAAAATAGAAAAGAGTTTTTAATGTACAAGCAGAGATAGGAGGAATTATAATTGGATGAAACAGGCCACCAAGTCCATGCCGACCAGTACACTATCACTATCTTACACGCTAGGGACAATTTACAATCTTTACCAAAGCCAGTTAACCTCCAAACCTGCACATCTTGGAATTGTGATAGGAGACCGGTGCGCCTGGAGGAAACCCACGCTGTCACAGGGATACCGTACAAACTCCACACAGACAGCACCTGTGGTCACGCTTGAACCCGGGTCTCTGGCGCTGTAAGGCAGCAACTCTGCCGCTGCTGCTGGTCTTGTAGCTTATCTTCTTAAGGCCAGAGGGCCACTGTCCCTTGTGTGTGGGATAGAACTAGTGTTTGGGCGATCGCAGGTCAGCGCGGACTCGGTGGACCGAAGGACCTGTTTGCACGCCGTATCTCTAAAGTATAAAGTAAAGTCTAAAGCCTCATACAGCAGGTATTGACCAGTCACTGGTAGTTAAGAAGTGCGATTTCAAACTTCTAAACCTTTTTGTCTCCCCGCTCCCACCAGGCAAAAGGTATAAGAAGTATGAAAACGCACACCTCCAGATTCAGGGACAGCTTCTTGCCAGCTGTTACTGGACAACTGAATCATCCTACCACAACTAGAGTGCAGAGCTGGACTACTATCTATCTACCTCTTTGGTGGCCCTCGGACTATCATTGATCAGACTTTGCTGGCATTATCTTGCACTTAACGTTATTCCTTTATCATGTATCTGTACACTGTAAATGGCTCGATTGTAATCATGTATTGTCTTTCTGCTGACTGGTTGGCATGGAGCTAAAGCTTTTCACTGTACCTCGGTACACGCGACTATAAACTAAACTGAACTGAGAAGCTCACAATTGATCAATCCAGATGAAAGATGGATCCCACAGTGATAAGTAGTTGATAAGTAGTGACATTTGACGTGAAAATCAAAATTTCAAATGCATGCGTTTTGCTAATTCATGAATTATGTAGGCTCGTTGTCACCACCAAAATCGCAGTAAGCGCTGTTTGTTCAAACCAACTCTTAATATTTCAGTGGAACAGATTGTCAAAATCAGGTAATAATTAGATGTAACCTTCATGTAACCTCATGCATATTTTTGCTTGGAATTAAACAGCCTGAGGGTATCCAGATTTTTTGCACAGATGAGCTAATGAGATTTGACAGCTTAGTTTCAATCGGCTTTGTTATATTTAGTTATATGTACAAAGACCACTGGGGTTCTTAGCACTGTTCCAATATTGAACCTCCAATCTATTAACTGGGCAACATGATGGCACAGTGTTTGAGTTGCTGCCTTGCAGCTCCAGAGACTCGGGTTCAAACCAGACCTCGGGTGCTGTCTGTACGGAGTTTGCACGTTCTCCTTGCGACCACGTGGGTTTCCTCTGGGTTCGCCAGTTTTCTCCCACATCCCAAAGACGTGCATGTTTGGGTTAATTGGCCTCTAACATTGCCCCTAAATATGTGGGGAGTAGATGAGAAACTGGAATAACATTGCACTACTCTCAACAGGTGATCGATGGTTGGTGTGAACTTGGTGGGCCAAAGGACCAGTTTCCATGCTATACCACTAAACAATATTAAATATCAGAAAACATAATATCAGAGAGGAACGACATGATGGGCAATGGGAGAGTTGCTGCCTCAGAGTGCTGGAGACCCAGGTTTGATCCTGACTTCAGGTGCTGTCTGTACGGAGTTTGTACGTTCTAACCATGACCCCTATAACATAACCATGGATGCACCGGTTTCCTCCCACACTCCAAAGACTTACTTGTTTGTAGGTTAATTGGCTTCAGAAAAAAAATGTATATTGTCCCTAGCGTGTAGGATAGAGGAAGTGCGCGGGGATCGCTGGTCGGCACGGACTCAGTGGGCTGAAGGATCTGTTTCTAAACTAAACTCAACTAAACTAAACTAACCAGTCTGAAGAAGGATCTTGACCCAAAACGTCACCCATTCCTTCTCTCCAGAGATGCTGCCTGTCTCGCTGAGTTACTCCAGCATTTTGTGTCTACCTTCATCTTAAACTAAACTAAATTTTCTTCCTAAAATATAATCCTCACACAACAGGAGAATGTTTTTTCTAACATTGCAGTTGAATGAACATAGAACCACCATATTAATTGAATCTGCACCTCAGAAGAATTACCCAGCATGATAAGGGTAATATTTGAACATTTTCTCAATTTTGATGAATAACTTAAATGGCCATCAAATTAACATAAACATAGGAGGAACAAGGTAGTAAAATCAAAATACCTTCGTTTTATATGTTTCAAGAATAATCAAGGAATAGTTTTGAAAGAGTCATCTCATTATTTATTCACCAAGTCATTTCTGAGGTTATAAACGATATTGATATTGATTTGTTTGCCTTTATATCCAGTCCAAAAACAATGCATAGTTTATGGTTGCACAGATTTATTTGAATTGTTTTTTTCTTCAGTTAACAAGATGTTGGTATAAAGTTTATGTGGTATATGTTCTTTCATTTGGACCACTTTCTGTGGAGTTTATACATCCTCATGTGACTGTGACTATCAGGCGCTGGTCAGATCGCATTTGGCGTATTGTGAGCAATTTTGGCCACCATATCTGAGGAAGGATATGCTGGTCCTGGAAAGGGTCCAGAGGTGGTTTATGAGAATGATGCCAGGAATGAGTGGTTAACATATGATGAGCGTTTGACAATGCTGGGCTTGTACTCGCTGGAGTTTAGAAGGATGAAGGGACACCTCATTGAAACTTACCGAATAGTGAAAGGCCTGGATAGTGGAGAAGATGTTTCCACTAGTGGGAGAGTCTAGGACTAGAGGTCACCGCCTCAGAATTAAAGAAAAATCATTTAGGATGGAGGAGGAATTTCTTTATTAAATTCATTGCCACAGAAGGCTGTGGAGGCCAAGTCAATAAATATTTTTACAGCAGAGATAGATAGATATTTGATTAGTACGGATGTCAGGGGTTATGGGGAGAAAGCAGGAGAATGGGGTTAGGAGGGAGAGATAGATCAGCCATGATTGAATGGCAGAGTAGACTTGATGGGCCGAATGGGCTAATTCTGCTCCAATCACTTATGAACTTTAGAACTCATAACCACATGGGTTTCCTCCACTGATCTCCAGTGGTTCATATTCTTATTTAAGAGTTGCCGTCATTATGCTTCCAACTGCTCAAAGTTCTAGCTTTGTATTAGCTCCACTCATATTGAGATCACTGCTGCATAACCAAACTCAGAAATAAAATGGAGTGGGTTGTAACTCCAAGCCTCTCCCAGGGGGCATTGAACCATCACCAGCCTTCCTAGACAATCGCCAACACAATTTGGGGGTGGCAGGGTGGTGCAGCGGTAGAGTTGCTGCATTACAGCACCAGAGATCCAGATTCTATCCTGACCGCGGGTGCTGTCTGTGTGGAGTTTGCACGTTCTCCCCGTGACCTGCATGGGTTTTCTCCGGGTGCTCCGGTTTCCTCCCATCCTCCAAAACCTACAGGTTAGTAGCTTAAAGGTACACAAAATTGCTGGGGAAACTCAGCGGGTGCAGCAGCATCTATGGAGCGAAGGAAATAGGCGACGTTTCGGGCCGAAACCCTTCTTCAGACTGATGGGGGGTGGGGGGGGGGAGAAGGAAGGAAAAGGGGAGGAGGAGGAGGAGCCCGAGGGCGGGCGGATGGTTAGTAGCTTAATTGGCTTTGGTAAAATTGCAAATTGCCTCTAGTGTGTGTAGGATAAAGCTAGTGTCCGGGGGTGATCGCTGGGCGGCGTGGAATCGGTGGGCTGAAGGGCCTGTTTCCACGCTGTATCTCTACAGTCTAAAGCCTAAAGTCTAAAGGTGAAAGTGCATTATTCCTATTATTATTTTTTTCCTTCGTCTGATAAAAGGAGAAAGGACAGAACTCTGAGTGACTGAGAAGTGGATTGACTACTGTTCCAGGGAGAGTGCATTTGGCCTGGATCACCGTGAGGGAGAGGTAGCGTTGGAGAGGGGATAAATGGTTTTCACTTCAAGGTGAATGGATGTGGAAAGGAATACATGAGGAAGCAGAGCAAAGCAGTTGGACTAAATCTACAGCAGGGTGCTGGGGGCTACTTATCTGCCAACTGATGGCCCACTTAACAGAACATTCATTGAGAAGGAATTTTTATAGTCAGAGGGTGGTGAATCTGTGGAATTCATTGCCTCAGACGGCTGTGGAGGCCAAGTCAATGGATATATTTAAGGTGGAGATTGTTGATTAGTACGGGTGTCAGGGGTTGTGGGGTGAAGGCAGGAGAATGGGGCTGAGAGGGACAGATAGATCGGCCATGATTGAATGGCGGGATGGGAGATTGCAACCTTCACGTGGTCCACCCTGTTTCAACGAATGCAATCAACCCGGCGTGCACAATCAAATAAGATCAAATAGAACAAGTTGTCCTACAAGAAGAGAAGATTGAATGGCGGAGTGGACTTGATGGGCCGAATGGCCTAATTCTGCCCCGAGAACTTATGGATTTATGAACCTACTCATTTCAGAATCAGAAAGTTGGGAGGTCCAGTCTAATTCCAGAGATTTGGACATAAAAATAAATTGATCGAATTCGTATAATATTAGGTGCGTGGCTTGATAGGAAGTGCTGGCCTGGAAACTACAATGCGGGTACTTGTTATGTTGATGGTAGAACTTTGCACAAAGCCTTCGCTTAGAACGGCCTTGCCTCTGCTGTCTTGTTGCATTGCAAACAGGGGAGGTGTCAGGTACATGTGTGGGAGAGAGGAGTCGTGGGGTCGTGGGGTCGTGGGGTCATGGGGTCGTGAGGTCGTGGGGTCATGGGGTCGTGAGGTCGTGGGGTCGTGGGGTGTGGACAGACAGAAGTTGGAAGTGTGCGGGCAGAGGAAACTGTAAGAACAGTGCACACGGTGGCACAGAGGTAGAGTTGCTGCCTCACAGCGCCAGAGACCCGGGTTCGATCCTGACTACGAGCGCTTGCCTGTGCGTATTTTGTTCGTTCTCCCCGTCACCCGCAAGGATTTTCTCCGAGAACTTCGATTTCCTCCCACACTCCAAAGACGTGCAGGTTTGTAGGTGAATTGTCATGGTATAAATGTAAAAAAATTTTGCTAATGTGTGTAGGGTAGTGTTAATGTTTAGTTTAGTTTAGAGATACAGCACGGAAACAGGCCCTTCGGCCCATTTGGTCCATGTCGACCAGCAATCACTGCATATAAACACTATCCTACACACACTAGGGACAATTGTTTTACGTTAACCAAGCCAATTAACCTACACACTTGTACGTCTTTGGAGTGTGGGAGGAAACCGAAGATCTTGGGGAGAAAACCCACGCAGGTCACGGGGAGAACGTACAAACTCCGTACAGGCAGCACCCGTAGTCAGGATCGAACCCGGGTCTCCGGCGCTGCATTCGCTGTAAAGTAGCAACTCTACCGCTGCGCCACCTTGACCGCCCTAAGGCGGGGATCGCTGGTTGGTGTGGGCCGAAGGGCCAGTTTACGCGCTGTATCTCTAAAGGTTTTACTCCAGTTACTTCTGTTGTAAAAACACAGCAAGGGAGGTGTCATTGAAGTAACTGCAGCCTTGAAGTACCCAAAATCCATTTTCACCTCTCGCCCTCTTACTCACAGCCACACAGCACGGAAACTGACCCTTCGGCCCAACTCGTCCATGCTGACCCAAATGCCATTCAAAGTTATTCCCGTTTACCCACCACTGGTCCATATCTATCTAAACCTTTTCGTTCCATGTACCTGTCCAAATGTGTCTTTGGGCGGTATGGTGGCACAGCGATAGAGTTGCTGCCTTACAGTGTTTACAGTGCCAGAGACCCCGGTTCGATCCCGACTACAGGTGCTGTTTGTACGGAGTTTGTACGTTCTCCCCGTGATTGTGTCTGTTTTCTCCGAGATCTTCACTTTCCCCCCACACTCCAAAGACGTACAGGTTTGTAGGTCAATTGGCTTGGGATTCATGTAAAAATTGTCCCCAGTGTTTGTGGGCCTGGACAGAGATGAGGGAGGAGGTATAGCGACGGGTGTTGCATCTTCCGCGGTTGCAGATGAAGGTACCTGGGGAGGGGGTGGTTTGGGTGGGAATGGATGATTTAACCAGGGAGTTGCGGAGGGAACGGTCTGCGGATGGCGGAAAGGGGTGGAAATGGGAAAATGTGGCTAGTGGTGGCATCCTGTTGGAATTGGCGGATATTTCGGAGGATTATGTGTAGTATGCGACAGCTGATGGGGTGGAAGGTGATGACTAGGGGACTATGTTGTGACTAGGGGAGGGGGAGCAAGGGCGGAGCTGTGGGTTACCGAGGAGACCGAGTGTGGGCCTCATCTATGATTGGAGAGGGGACCCTGAATCTGGAGATGTACTTTTCACACTTTTATACCTTTTGCATGAAGGAAGAGGGGGTGGCCGGGTTGCGACTTGTCCTTGATTATGCTGCTGGCCTTGCCGCGGCAGCATGAGGTGTATATTGAGTCAATGGATGGACGGTTGGTTTGTGTGACGGTCTGGGCTGCGTCCACAATTCGCTGCAATTTCTTGCGGTCCTGAATGGAGACATTCACAAACCAAGCTGTGAAGAATCCTGATAAAATTGTGATACATTGATTTGACTTCCATCGGACCAGAAACTAATCACTAATCCTTCTCAGCTTCTCTCCTGAAGCAGCTGTGTAGTTAGTGTCAGGCCTCTAAAAATCCTTTATTTCTTAATTACAACAAACTAATGGAATGAAAATCAATTTGGAAATGACGCCATGCCATCAGGATTTCTTATGAAGCAACGTGAGAAATGTTTAAATATGCATAGAGTCATAGAGTGATAGAGAGCGGAAATAGTGGTATAATTAGGCCCCTCGGCCCAACTTGCCCACACCCACTAACATGTCCCGGCTACACTCATCCCACCTGCCCGCCTTTGGTCCATATCCCTCCAGACCTGAGTTATCTAGGTTCCTGTCTAACTGTTTCTTAAATGTCAGGATAGTCTGACAGCCTCAACTGCCTCCTCTGGCAGCTCGTTCCATGCACCCACCACCCTTTATGTGAAAAAGCTACCCCTCAGATTCCTATTGAATCTTTCCCCCTTCACCTTAAACCTATGTCGTCTGGGTTCTCGATCCCTCTCATGATTTAATGCAGTAAGATTTAGTTTAAGATGATACCACCCATATCCTACCCATCAAGGCAGTGTCAAACATAAAATATAATTGAAGTCATAGGTTGAAGAATTAGGCCATTCGGCCCATCAAGTCTACTCCGCCATTCAATCATGGCTGATCTATCTCTGTCTCTCAACTCCATTGTCCTGCCGTCTTCCCATAACATTTGACACCCTTAAGGGCCTGTCCCACTTGGCCGTCATTTGCGCCTCATTTACGCTTCATATGTAAAATAGGTCAACGCGTCGTTACGCGCGACGTCAAGCGCAAATCACGCGTCATAATGCCATCTGTGCGCGTGACATCATTAGAATACCCTGCGGCGCTCGGCGACGCATGGTTAAGCACAGTGACGTAACCATGCATAACCACGCGATACGTGTGCGACGTCAGGACGCCAGCGTGCGACGCCAATGCATCAGCGTGCGGTTCGGTTTGAGACCCTTCCTCAGACTGAGTCAAGGGAGAGGGAAATTAGAGGTATGGAAGGCGTGAAAGGTGTGAAAAGGACAGATCAAAGCAGACTTCTTCAGACTGATTGTAGTGGGGGGGGGGGGGAGAAAGCTGGAAAAGTATGTGAGATGGGACAAAGTCTGGCAAGTGATAGGTGGATACAGGTGAGGGGGAGGGTTTGATTGGGTTGAACAAGTGATGAAGGCTAGAGGTGAAAGGGAGACAAAAGGGAGTCAGATAAGTAGAGACGAGGAGGTGCGACCAAAACTGAACACAATACTCGAAATGTGGCCTCACCATTGACTTTTATAGCAGTAACATGAACTCCCAACTTCTATACTCACATTGATGGACAAAGTTGGGATATTGGCTAAGAATTTCCCGTCAGTTCAGTTTAGTTTATTGTCAGGTGTACCGAGGTACTGTGAAAACCTTTTGTTGCGTGCTAACCAGTTAGCGGAAAGACAACATGTGATTACAATTGAGCCATTTACAGTGTATAGATACATGATAAAGGAATAACATTTAGTGCAAGATAAAGCCACTCAAAGATAGTCTGAGGGTCACCATTGATGTAGAAAGTCAATGCCTACTATGTTCTGTTGTGCTGAAGCAAAGAAAGAATTTCATTGTCCTATCAGGGACACATGACAATAAACTCACTTGAACTTGATTAGATTAGATTAGATTAGATTAGATTCGTTTTATTGTCATTCAGACCTTTCGGTCTGAACGAAATTTTGTTTCCCTGCAGTCATACATATAATTTTTAAAAATGGCAAAAACACACAATCAACACAAATTTAACATCCACCACAGTGAGTTCACCAAACACCTCCTCACTGTGGTAGTAGTTCGGCACTGCTCTCTGGTTGTGGTAGGATGTTTCAGTTGCCTGATAACAGCTGGGAAGAATCTGGAGGTGTGCGTTTTCACACTTCCATTCCTTTTGCCCGATGGGAGAGGGGAGAAGAGGGAGTGGGCAGGATGCGACTGGTCCTTGATGATGCTGCTGGCCTTGCCGAGGCAGCGTGAGGTGTAGATGGAGTCAATGGAAAGGAGGTTGGTTTGTGTGATGGATGAGACACTTGGCTCAGGGTATTACCATCAGCAAGATGATTTAAATCTTGAAAGGTTACATTTTCTTATACATTCGGGGGGTCCAATGATCAAGTGAAATATGACAGGCATAACGTCCTGCTTTTTCATGAACAATTATAGATAAATGAACTGAAATATCTTCAAATTCATTGGTTTGTACAGATGATTTCTAGTCACTGTTGCCTGAGGCATTAAACTTAGGGACCTAGGAGTTATATTTTGGTAACATTTTATTGTGTTTCTCATTTTCCTTTCCGTAATGCATTATGTATGATTAGGCCAAGCTGTCAAAATTGTAATTGCTAATTTCATTTCTGATTCTCATAATGGGGATTCGAGTGTGGTGTAATTCTGCTTGCAACAATTTACTGATTTGCAGGCCTGTGGAGTTTTGCAAAAAACACCTGCATACTAATCTGGCCACGTCATGATGCAAATCGATGTTGGAACTCAAATCCGGGAGGCGCCCACAGTCAGCTACCAACTTCAGAAAATACATCCCGTCGATACAGCGCACACGCAGAATCTCTGCAAAACAAACGCGCGGCACGGCGGCACAGCGGTAGAGTTGCTGCCTTGCACCGCCAGAGACCTGGGTTCGATCCTGACTACAGGTGCTTGTCTGTACGGATTTCATACTTCTCCCCGTGACCTGCGTGGGTTTTCTCAGAGATCTTCGGTTTCCCCCCCACACTCCAAAGACGTACAGGTTTGTAGGTTAATTGGCTTTGTTATAAATGTATGAATGTAGAATTGTCCCCATTGTGTTTAGGGTCGTATTAGTATGCGGGGATCGCTGGTCGGTGCGGACTCCGTGGGCTGAAGGGCTTATTTCCGCGCTGTATCTCTAAACTTACCTCCAGTGTGATAAAATGTGGTTCTGATTAGACTTTACTTTAGACTTTAGAGGTACAGCGCGGAAACAGGCCCTTCGACTCACTGAAGCCACGCCAACCAGCGAACACCTTGTACACTAATATTAACCTACGCTCTAGGAGCAATTTATAATTTTACCATGGTCAATTAACCTACAAACCTGTATGTCTTTGGAGTGTGGAAGGAAACTAGAGCACCTGGAGAAAACCCACGCAGTCACAGGGAGACCACATAAACTCCATACAGACAGCACCCGTAGTCAGGATCGAACCTAGGTCTCTGGCGCCAACTCTACCGCTGTGCCACAGTGCTGCCCCCGCATCTATATATTCTATATAATCTACTAAATCAGCATCTGCCCGGCTTGTCTGGAATTCACGTCAATCCTTGACTTTGTTCTCTTCATTAGTTCATAAGTTGAAGGATTAGGCCATTTGGCCCATTGTTTACACTGCCATTTATTCATGGCTGTTCTATCTCACCCTCTCATCCCCAATCCCCTGCCTTCTCCCCATATCCTCTGAAACCCGTACTAATCAAGAATCAGTCATTCCCCACCCTAAAAATATCCTTTGACTTGGCCTCCACAGCCTCCTGTGGCAATGAATTCCACAGATTCACCACCCTCTGACTAAAGAAATTCCTCCTCATCTCCTTTATAAAGGTACGTCCTTTAATCCTGAGAGTTTGTCCTCTGGTCTTCTATCACCTTAGAAGGCAAAGCTGGGTATTTCCACCCAGACCCAGGACCTCATCGCACTCCTCTCGCACTTTAATTTCAAGTTTTCATTTTATTTCATTTCATCTGCCCCACTTTGGCATTCTTATTCCCTGATTTCTTCTCCCCAATTCTTTCTATATATACACTGCTTTAACAACCATTCTTGCTATTGAGGGAGTGCAGCTTAGGTTCACAAGGTTAATTCCCAGGATGGCGGAACTGTTAAATGTTGATAGAATGGAGCGGCTGGGCTTGTATACTCTGGAATTTAGAAGGATGAGAGGTGATCTTATTGAAACATATAAGATTATTAAGGGTTTGGACACGCTAGAGGCAGGAAACATGTTCCCGATGTTGGGGGAGTCCAGAACCAGGGGCCACAGTTTCAGAATAAGGGGTAAGCCATTTAGAACGAAGATGAGGAAACACTTTGTCACACAGAGAGTTATGAGTCTGTGGAATTCTCTGCCTCAGAGGGCGGTGGAGGCCGGTTTTCTGGATGCTTTTAAGAGAGAGTAAGATAGAGCTCTTAAAGATAGTGGAGTCAGGGGATATGGGGAGAAGGCAGGAACAGGGTACTGATTGTGGATGATCAGCCATGATTCTGCTCCTGCACCTATTGTCTATTGTCCATAACTCTGGATCTTTAGAGACAGCTCCTTTCATTAGTTTAGTTTAGTTTAGTTTAGAGAAACAGCGTGGAAACAGGCCCTTCGGCCCACCGAGTCTGTGCCGACCACTAGCACAATCCTACATGCACTAGGGACAATTTACAATCTTTACTGAAGCCAATTAACCTCCAACCCTGTGCGTCTTTGGAGTGTGGGAGGAAACCGAGCACCTGGAGAAAACCGACATGGCCATGGGAAGAACGTACAAACTCCGATCAGACAGCACCCATAGTCAGGACCGAACCCGGTTCTCTGGCGCTATGAGGCAGCAACTCTACTGCTGTGCCACCTAATCAGGAAGAACAAAGATGCTGACCACACCAAGATAAAAGTCACTGACCTGATCTGCTGAGTGTTTCCAATATATTCTGTTGTCGCTATTGAAGACAATATCATTATCTTCACCCAGTCTGCAGGAAAGCCCAGACAGCATTGTTCAGGGCAGAGCACTTATCATTGGAGTTTGCAAGTTTGCCTTATTATTTGAACTGGATGCCTCCCTGTGACATGCAGCCCTTCAATCTCTTCAACAAATATTGCACAGGCTTGACAAGTGCCGCTTGAAGAATGTCACCTCTGATCTACCAGTCTCTCCGGATTTTCAAATTGTTTGTAGTTTGCATTTCTCCGCAGATAAGTGGTGACAGACTGGCACCTCCAACCTGCAGTCGGGAAACTGATGTAAGGTTCAGCGATCTGGTTATGAAGCGTGTGAATCAGGCAGTTGTGTTTAGTTTAGTTTAATTTAGAGATACAGCGTGGAAACAGGCCCTTCAGCCCACCGAGTCCACGCCGACCAACGATCCCTGCACATTAACACTCTCCTACACACACAAGGGACAATTTACATTTATACCGAAGCCAATTAGCCTACCTGCAGTAGGAATATTGATTCTCTATCTTAAAGTAAAGGGCCTTTCCCACTTTGGCGTCATTTGCGCGTCATTACACGACATCATTTACGCGTTGCGACGCACGACGCGTGGTGCGTGATGACATAGGCAGTGATGCGCGATCGCGTGCGGCGCACCAGGATTTTGGGATGTACAAAATCTTCGCTCGCCATCTGCGTGACGCGCAAATTACCCCCAAGTGGAACAGGCCTTTAACTTTTACATCCCCTCTCTCTCGGTCCCATCACCACCCAGGTTGTTGTACACCACGACAGATGGCACAATGGGTAAGTGTTCGGCTGGCAACCGGAAGGTAGCTGGTTCGAATCCTGCTTGGAGTGCATACTGTCGTTGTGTCCTTGGGCAAGACACTTCACCCACCTTTGCCTGTGTGTGTCCTTGGGCAAGACACTTCACCCACCTTTGCCTGTGTGTGTGAATGTAATTATGTGAAGCACTTTGGGGTCAATGCAAGTTGACTAAAAATGTGCTATATAAATAAAGACATTATTATTATTATTATTATTAGTTTCACTGTCGTCCTGCTGAGTTTCCACTGTTTGTACCACTCATTATCACCTTCCCCACAACCAACAATGGACCATTGTGAGATCCACCTTTCCTTGATCATAGTTGCTGGCTTTGTTTTGTCCTTTTGCATATCTTTTCTATGTACTTTTTCATATCTCTAGTTTCCCTCTCCCCTGACTCTCAGTCTGAAGAAGGGTCTCGACCCGAAACGCCACCCGTTCCTTTTCTCCAGAGATGCTGCCAGACCCGCTGAGTTACTCCAGCTTTCTGAGTCTATCTTCGGTGTAAACCAGCGAACCAGCAGTTCCTTCCTACACAAAATAAAAGTGTTATTGCTTTTCAGAATTCCTCCATTAACCACGGGCTTACAAGAGTTTCCTGGGACTTGGGGAGACGGGTGTTCAGGGTACTCCTGCACTACCAAACCCAATACTCTGCCCGCACATCATGGGTGAGGCAAAGGGAACATTCGTACAAGAGAAGAATTGAATTGAACTTAATACCATATTGTCACATGTGGCAGGTCCCAGTGAAATTCTTTGCTTGCTTAAACAAGGTATACAAATAGTCACCACAACAAGGGCGCTGACTAAGTTACAAATTCCCCAGACACAGAGTGTTGGAGTAGCTCAGCGAAACGGGCAGCATCTCAAGAAGACATGGATATGAACAATGTGACGTTTTGGGTCAGTAATCTGTGTAACTCATTGCTGTAAAGGACTAGACATTGGGTATTTGTCAAGCGGAGATTGATTGGTTCAAAAGTAACTCAGCGATCGATAGATCGATACCATCAATGCATTGTGGAAATTGGCAATTAAAGAGTAAAGATAGACACAACATGCTGGAGTAACTCAGCGGGACAGGCAGCATCTCTGGAGAGAAGAAATCGGTGATGTTTTTGGTCAAGACTCTTCCTCAGATATGTTCTTGATTAGTCAGGGTGCCAAAGATTATGGGTAGAAGACAGGAGGATGAGGTTGAGAGGGAAAAATAGATCAGCCATGATTGAATGGCGGAGTGTCCGCGATGTGCCGAATGGCCTAATACTGCTCCTCTGTCTTGTGGTCTTTTGGTCTCAACAGACAATAGACAATAGGTGCAGGAGTAGGCCATTCGGCCCTTCGAGCCAGCACCGCCATTCAATGTGATCATGGCTGAACATCCAATCAGTACCCCCGTTCCTGCCTTCTTGCCATATCCACTGACTCCGCTATCTTTAAGAGCTCTATCCAACTCTCTCTTGAAAGCATCCAGAGAATAAAGACTCGAAAGACTCGAGTCTGGAGAAGTCTCCCGACCTGAAACGTCGCCCACCCATGTTCTCCTGAGATGCTGCCTGATCCGCTGAGCTAAGCCAGCACTCTGTGCCTTCTTCTGTAAACCAGCATCTGCAGTTCCTTGCTTCTACAGAACATTCTTGCAGCCTGCAATACTTGCACATCGATGAAGCAACTAAAAACAAGTCGGTAATGCTGATGCTGGAATCTCGAGTAAAACACAAGGTGCTGATATAACTCACTGGGTCTGGCAGCATCTCTGGAGGACATGGACAGGTGATGTTCTGAGTCGGGAAGAGTCCCACCCCAAAATGTCCTTCCATGTTCCTTTTTTTTAGTTTCGTTTTAGAGATGCAGCGCGGAAACAGCCCCTTTGGCCCACCGAGTCCACACTGACCAGCGATCCCCGCACATTAACCCAATCCTACACCAGGGACAATTTTTACTTTTTTTAAATAAATTTTTATTAGAGGCATCTGCATATCATAGTCCAAACCAATACAGACTTTGTTTAACGGTTACATATTAAATATCCAGGTTTCCAGGGTAGCTGGGATCCTCCTTTATCGGTTACATATTAACATTGCCTCTAATTATTTATTTATATTTATAGATAGGAAAAATACAGAAAGAAAGAAAGAAATTAGAAAAATAGGATATACTATCAATAATACAACTTAGGAGATAGGTCCATAGGTACATAGAACATAACTATTCATCTAGTCCTGGGTTCAGGCTTCAGTCCGGCCTCCGTGCCGGCCCGATCTACCCCTTCAATTAATCTATAAATGGAGACCATATTCTAATAAATAATTCTGGTTTGTCAATTAAGACAAATCTAATTTTTTCCAAATGTAAGGTCTCCGACATCTCCATAATCCACATCTTGATTGTGGGAGTTGTTGGGTTTTTCCAAAATTTTAAGACCAATTTTTTCCCAATTATTATACTGTAATCAAGGAAATTTCTTTGGTTTGTTGTAAGTTTTAGGTATTGTTCTGATATACCCAATATTATTAATTTAGGATCGGGATTCAGTTGAATATTAACGACTACAGATACATTTTTAACACCAAGCCAATTAACCTACAAACCTGCACGTCTTTGGAGCGTGGGAGGAAACCAAAGATCTCGGAGAAAACCCACGCAGGTCACTGGGAGGACGTACAAACTCCGTACAGACAAGCAACCGTAGCAGGGATGGAACCTGGAACTTTGGCGCTGTGAGGTAGCAACTCTACCACTGCGCCACCAGGTCTGCGAAGGTGCTGCCTGACCTGCTGAGTTACTCCAGTGCTTTGTGTTCAACTGAAAAAAGTAGGTGTATCCAGCCACTGTACTCTTGAAGCACTTTTAGATTTAGTTAGATTTAGCTCTTAGGGTTAAAGGAATCAAGGGATATGGGGAAAAGAATCAGGACCGGTCTACTGATTTTAGATGGTACACAATAATGCTGGAGAAAATCAGCGGGTGCTGCAGCATCTATGGAGCGAAGGAAATAGGCAACGTTTCGGCCCGAAACGTCGCCTATTTCCTTCGCTCCATAGATGCTGCTGCACCCGCTGAGTTTCTCCAGCATTTTTGTGTACCATCGATTTTCTAGCATCTGCAGTTCCTTCTTAAATACTGATTTTAGATGATCTGGCCTGATTGTATTGAATGGCGGTGGCGATGGCTCGAAGGGCAGAACGGCCTACTCCTGCACCTATTTTTCTATGTTCTATGTTTCTACTTTCTGATTGAGTCTCGTGCCTCCTGGAGAGTGGTGGGTGTGAGTCATTATTCATGGACTCAGACTTGGTCGTTGTTCCACAATCACTATTTCAACAAACTTAATAACTTTGGAGACTTGAAGGAACACAGGGGATCAGACATAACACTCTCACTGATTTATCTTCCGAAGGTAGACAAATGAAACCTTTCAAATTTCAATTGATTAATATAGTTTGATATTAATAAACCTCTCTGCTTAGATTCTCACGGTATTACTTAAGCCATTTTTGCTGCAAAATGGTTAATATCCAGAGAATAAAATGATATCTTGTTGAAATGAAAAAGATTCGGGAGATGCGGTCGTGAAACTGGCTAGATTTATTGTATAGTTTAGAGATACAGCGCGGAAACAGGCCCTTCAGCCCACCGAGTCCGCTCCGACCAGCAGTCCCCACACGTTAACACCATCCTACACACACTGGGGACAATTTTACATTGATATCAAGGCAATTAACGCACAAACCTGTACGTCTTTGGAGTGTGGGAGGAAACCGAAGATCTCGGAGAAAACCCACGCAGGTCACAGGGAGATGGTACAAACTGTGTGCCTTCGGGTCTGTGGCGCTTGGGTCTTTACGCCACTGTGCCACCACCTAGATATTTAAAGAGGGCGGTTTCCTGTATGCAAATCTATGTGGAACAAAGCCTCAGAATGAATAATTTAGGCATGGCACAATGGTGCAGCGGTAGAGTTGCTGCCTTACAGTGCCAAAGACCCTGGTTAGATCACGACTACGGGTGCTGTCTGTACGGAGTTTACACGTTCTCCCCGTGACCGCGTGGGATTACTCCGGGTGCTCCAGTTCCATCCCACACACCAAAGACGTGCAGGTTTGTAGGTTCATTGGCTTTGGGAAAGAATGTAAATTGTCCCTAGTGTGTAGGATAGTAAATAGGACAGTGTGCGGGGTTCGCTGGTCGGAACGGACTCGGTTGGCAGAAGGGGCCTGGTTCTGTGCTGTCTCTCTAAACTAAACTGGAATAAATAAGGATATGTTCGTTTCCCTGAGTCTGAAGAAGGGTCTCGACCCGAAACGTTGCCCATTCCTTCTCTCCCGATATGCTGCCTCACCCGCTGAGTCACTCCAGCATTTTGTGTCTATGTTCGGTTAAGACAGAGGTGAGGAAGGTGTTATTCTCTCTGAGTGTTACAGATCCAAAGAATTACTTTGTATCTACTTCTACTTTTCATCTTTGGAACTCTGCCCCATCAGGCAAATGGTATAGAAGTGTCAAAAGACACACCTCCAGATTCAGGGACAGTTTCTTCCCAGCTGTTATCAGGCAACTGAGTCAAGTCAAGTCAACTTCATTTGTCACAAACACATATAAGATGCGCAATGAAATGAAAGTGGCAATACGTGCGGATTGTGCAAAAACTACAGGACAGAATAGAACAGAATCAGTATTTACATGTTAGAATTTAAAAAAAAGACACAACACAACAGTAAATTAGTCCCTGGCGTGATAAGAGTTTACAGTCCTGACGGCCAGTGGGAAGAAGCTCCATCTCATCCTCTCTGTTTTCACAGCGTGACAGTGGAGGCGTTTGCTTTGGAGAGAGGGTGGTGAATCTGTGGAATTCTTTGCCACAGAAGACTGTGGAGGCCAAGCCAATGGATATATTTAAGGCAGAGATAAATAGATTCTTGAATATTACGGGTGTCAGGGGTTATGGGGAGCAGGCAGGAGAATGGGGTTAGGAGGGAGAGATAGATCAGCCATGATTGAATGGCGGAGTAGACTTGATGGGCCGAATGGCCTAATTCTGCTCCGATCACTTATGGACCAGGTGATTACTCGAGCGACAATTGGTCAGAATGAATCGTTCTTAGTTTAATAATAAACAATCACAACTATGGCAACAAAGATTACAGGTGTCTGAGCTGCCAGGAGTCTTGTTTGTAGCGTGGAGATAACAGTGTCTATGGTTTCCTTTGAGACGTGAGGATCTAGCTAATTAATAAAACATGAATCGGAAGTATCGAATCGAACTACGACTGCAACATTTTTTGCAGCTTGCCCCTGTCCCACTGTACGAGGTAATTCACGAGTTCTTCCGAGTTTTCCCCTGATTCCAACTCGGAGAACGTCCGTAGCGGGTCCGTAGGAGTTCGCGGATGACTCGTAGCGGCTCGTAATGCTAGCGGTAGGTATAAAAAGTATAACATTTTTTTCATCGCGAGTATATTTTTACTCGTGGACATTTTTTGCAGGGATAAATAAAATGTCCCGAGTTACCGGATGTCCCGAGTACAATACCGTTAGCATTACGAGCCGCTACAAGACATCCACGAACTCCTACGGACCCGCTACGGACATTCTCCGAGTTCGAATCAGGGGAAAACTCGGGAGAACTCTTGAATTACCTCGTACAGTGGGACAGGGGCTCACTTGATATACTGAGGGTGCAGTGGGTGGTTACTGACAAAATTAATCTTTAATGCGCTATGGGAAGGGGCATTAGTGGCAATAGGTTTAAAGTGAAGGGGCGGGGGGGATAAGATTTAATAGGTACATAAGGGACCAGTGTAGATGGGACATGTTGGTCGGTGTGGGCAAGTTCACACTGTATGACTCTATGACTCTATAATACCAGCTGTGAACACAAAATACACTGCTTGTGGAACTCAGCGGGCCAGGCAGCATCTGTGGAGGGAAATTGATAAGTGATCATGATCATAAGATCATAAGCAGAATTAGGCCATTTCTTTAGTCAGAGGGTGGTGAATCTCTGGAATTCTTTGCCACACAAGGCTGTGGACGCAAAGTCAATGGATATTTTTAAGGCAGAGATAGATACGTTCTTGATTAGTACGAGTGTCAGAGGTTATGGGGAGAAGGCAGGAGAATGGGGTAAGGAGGGAGAGGTAGATCAGCCATGATTGAATGGCGGAGTAGACTTGATGGGCCGAATGGCCTAATTCTACTGCTATCACTTATGACCGTATGACCTCTTTGTTCTTGATGGTTCGCCCGCCAGGCCCCTCTTTATTCTTTGTGGCCCTCGCACTGGGTGCCCCCCCCCCCCCCCCCCCCGATGCCGGGTCCCTCTTTGTTGTCGGTGGGGCAGCCCGACCACCTGTCTGTGACCCATTCTCGGCCTGTAACTGAATGCCTGTTAACAGGGGAGAGAATTGGTGGGGGGGGGGGGGGCACAGATTCTTGAGGAGCTCCTATGCCCACTCCCACTTTATATATAAATACGTGCAGTCTTTAATTTCAGCTTTCTGTCAGCCATTCCCTTTCATGATTACTTCCAACTTCTGCAGAGGTAATGTCAGTATATCCCATGCTAAGAGTAGATGCCTTCAGAAAACAGAAGGGATATTCAGAAAACAGAAAGCATGCAGTTAGAACACATCCCCAGAAACATGTTTGAGATAATTATGTTAATTTTGATGGTCAGATCGGGCCGGGAAGAGAATTATTGGTTCTTGGGTTCACTTCGAGTTCAGAATTGTTTAGGACAGTTTCTAATTCCATTGAGGGCAACATGGTGGCGGAACGGCAGAGTTGCTGCCATACAGAGCATACAGTATTAGAGACCCGGGTTCGATCCCGACCACGGGCGCTGTCTGTACGGAGTTTGTACGTTCTCCCCGTGACCTGCGTGGGTTTTCTGCGAGATCTTCGGTTTCTTCCCACACTCCAAAGATGTACAGCTTTGCAGGTTAATTGGCTTGTTATGAATGCAAACTGTCCCCTAGTGTGTGTAGGATAGTGTTAGTGTGGGGATCGCTGGTCGGTGCGGACTCGGTGGGTAGAAGGGCCTGTTTCTGCGCTGTATCTCTGAACTAAACTAAGCTAAATTAAACCCGACCACCCACAATAAAACGACAAGGCTGGCAAACGTGCATTGACCTGCTCTTGCCCGCAACGTCATGCGAATGGAAATTAAATGGTTGAAGAAAAACGCAATGACAAGTTAAATGATTAACTATAACTTCTATTTCCAACGTGCTAATTATATTGTCAAGGAAGGTTTTTGTTCTAAATTGATATTAGCGTCGTTATTTCCTCTTTCAATGCTACTGATCTTTGTGTTGCTGCTTTGCTTACGAGGAGGTTGAGACGGTTTGAGACATTTTGGGTGTTGTACTGGATAATAGGGTAAAATGGGGTGGGTAGACACAAAATGCTGGCGTAACTTAGCAAGTAAGGCAGCATCTATGGAGAGAAAGACTGGGTGACATTTCGGGTTGAGACCTTTCCTCAGACTAATGTCATGGGTGGGTGGGTGGGGGGGGGGAGGCAGGAAAAAGATAAAAAGTGGGCAGAGACAGAAGGACTTGTAGGAGAACTGGGAAGGGGGAGGGGGACAGAGGAAGCAAGGGGTGTCTTAAATTAGAGGTCAATGTTCATACCGCTGGGGTGTAAACTACCCAAGCGAAATATGAGGTGCTGTTCCTCCAATTTGCGCTGGGCCTTACTCTGACAATGGAGGAGGCCCAGGACAGAAAGGTCAGATTGGGAATGGGTCTGGATTTGAAACATCACCCATTCCTTCTCTATATGTATGTATTTGGTATTTTTAAAACAGAGATTGACAGGTTCTTGTTTGTAAGAGCGTCTAAGATTACGGGGAAAAGGCAGGAGGGCTGTATGCATGTATTTATGTCTGTACTTAATCTATGAACCAATGTTGTATAACGTTAGTACCTCCACCAATGTAAAGCACTTTGGCCAACGAGAGTTGTTTTTTAAATGTGCTATAGAAATAAAAGTGATTTGACTTGACTCTCCAGAGATGCTGCCCATCCCGCTGAGTTACTCCAGCATTTTACGTCTATCTTAAAAAAGATGGCGTTGGAGTCAGAAAGCCCATTATGAATGCAACTTTCCTGCGCTTTGTTCAACTGAGCCCCAGTGTAGGAAACACAAAATACTATGATAAAACATGGGATTAATTATTCTGGTGCTTTATTTTGGTGTCAAACAGCAGTTCCTTGTAATGTAAATCTTCCTCTCTAGACAGTGAATGCAAGCTCCGTGAGGCTTTAGGTTTCATTATAGTCAACCACACCATGTTCACTACCTTTCGAGTAGACAAGAAGCACTTAGTTCAGGCGCACTTTATAAAAGATGAGCAATAAACTGTTGAAAGCGTCTCCAGTGGCTCCTCCTGGGAAATTGAAAACCTCTCGATTTTTTCAGCAAATCACTGAGAGTAAAAAGGTTTGGACTATCCAAGAAAGTAAAGGCGGCATGGTGGCGCAGTGGTAGAGTTGCTGCCTCACAGCGCCGGCGGCCCGTGTTCGATCCTGACTGCGGGTGCTGTCTGTAGAGAGTTTGTACGTTCTCCCTGTGACCCACGTGGGTTTTCTCCGAGGTTTTCCTCCCACACTCCAAGGACATGCAGCATTGCAGGTTAATTGGCTTAGTGCTAATGTAAAATGATCCCCAGTGTGTGCAGGATAGCGTTAAGGGCCTCTCCCACGAGAATGTGATTCCATGCGGCAAGGGCAACCTAATGTGGTCGCTTGAGCCATACGGCCTCGCGGGGCCGGTCCCACTTCGATCGCCGGAGCCATAGGGAAGTTGTGCAGAGCAGGTCCCGACATCACGCGGGGCTCCGAAAAACTGACCGTGTTCAAAAATTCCGCACAGCAACGGCCTGCCGGCCCGCAGCCGCCTCGACACCGTACGCACCGCCTCAACGGGCATACGCAGCGTCTCGATGGGCATACGCAGCGTCTCGACGCAGTACGCAGCGTCTTGAAGCCGTACGTCACGCGCGAACTTCCCGCGGACTTCGCTCGATCTTCACGTCACTCACCCGACCTCCGCGCGGCCCCCGCTTCCGGTTTGGTCGCACTTGCCACATGCAGGTCGCATGCTCGTGGGACAGGCCCTTTAGTGAGCGGGGATCGCTGGTCGGTGTGGACTCGGTGGGCTGAAGGGCCTGTTTCTGCGCTGTATCTCAAAAACCAAACTAAACAAATGCAAATGTATACACGTCAGGTGATATACAAGAAGGTGAGACAGGGAATTTTAGAGGTTTAGTGGCAAGTTACTCGTTGTGCCAATTTTTTTTGGGAACTTCAGTTCAGGGCTTTGATTTATCAGGACTCGCCCCGGTCAAGTAATTTTAAGTCATAAATGAAATGCGGGGAGGTCTTGTTCCTTATGTTGAAACTCTGGTTCATTAAACATAATAAATCTTCAGCTTCCAGTGCAACAGACCTACAAAATTAACTTTGAGATGTTGGAAAAGGCTTTACCAGTAAATCAGACCATGCAAATCAAACAGATTGATGAAACTTTCCAAGGTAGACAAAAAATGCTGGAGAAACTCAGCGGGTGAGGCAGCATCTATGGAGAGAAGGAATAGGCTACGTTTCGGGTCGAGTCCCTTCTTCAGACTGATGTCGAGTGGGGGGGGGGGGGGGGGGGGGGGGTGCGGGAGAAATAAAAGAAGAGGCAGAGACGGTAGGCTGCGGGAGAGCTGGGAAGGGGAGGGGAAAGAGGGAGAAAGCAAGGACTACCTGAAATTAGAGAAGTCAACGTTCATACCGCTGGGGTGTAACCTACCCAAGCGAAATATGAGGCGCTACAGGTCTCTCCGTTGCCGGGCCAGCAGGTCCAGGAACAGCTTCTTCCCTGTGGCTGTTACACTACTTAACACTGTACCTCGGTGTACCTTGAATCTGAAATCTGATCTGATGAGGTGCTGTTCCTCCAATTTGCGATGGGACTCACTCTGGCCATGGAGGAGGCCCAGGACAGAAAGGTCGGATTCGAAATGGGAGGGGGGAGTTGAAGTGCTGAGCCACCGGGAGATCAGGTTGGTTATTGCGAACTGAACAGTTTCAAGTACTGTTTCACCATCTCTCTTAGGCAATGTGTGCGGCACAGTGGTGCAGCTGGTAGAGCTGCTGACTCACAGTGCCTGAGATCCGGGTTAGATCCTCTGCCTTGTTGTGTGGAGGTTGCACGTTTTCTCTGTGACTGCGTGGGGTTTTATTTGGGTGCTCTGGCTTCCTCCCGCATCCCGAAGACGTGCGGGTTTGTAGGTTAAATTGGCCTCTGTAAATTGTCCTTGGTGTGCAGGAATGAACTAGTGTGAACGGGTGATCGCTGGTCTGTGTGAGCTCGATGGGCCACAGGCTTGTTTCCACGCAGTATCTTGCTGCAGACTCGAGGGTTTGTAGCTTAATTGGCCTCTGCAAATTGCCCCTGATGTGTAAGAAGTGGATGCACAAGCGAGATAACATAGAACTAGTTATTTAAGAAACATTTTTTACACAGAGAGTGGTGAATCTCTGGAATTCTCTGCCACAGAATGTAGTTGAGGCCAGTTCATTGGCTATATTTAAGAGGGTGTTAAGGGCCTGTCCCACCAGCATGCGACTCCATGCGGTAAGCGCGACCTAACGTGGTCGCTTGAGCCGTACGGCCTCGCGGGGCCGGTCCCACTTCGATCGCCGGAGCCGTATGGAGTTGTGCGGAGCTGGTCCCGACATCGCGCGGGGCTTCGAAAAGCTGACCGTGTTCAAAAATTCCGCGCGGCAACGGCCAGCCAGCCCGCAGCCGCCTCGATGCCGTACGCACCGCCTCGACGGGCGTGCGCAGCGTCTTGACACCGTACGTCACGCGCGAACTTCCCGCAGACTTCGCTCGAACTTCACGTCACTCACTCGACTTCCGCGCGGCCCCCGCTTCCGGTTTGGTCGCGCTCGCCGTATGCAAGCGCGTGCTGGTGGAACCGACCCTGTACGGGGATCACTCGACCTCCGCGCGGCCCCCGCCTCCGGTTTGGTCGCGCTTGCCGCATGCAGGTCGCATGCTCGTGGGACAGGCCCTTAAGATGTGGCCCTTGTGGCTAAAGGGATCAGGGGGTATGGAGAGAAGGCAGGTACAGGATACTGAGTTGGATGATCAGCCATGATCATAATGAATGGCGGTGCTGGCTCGAAGGGCCAAATGGCCTACTGCTGCACCTATTTTCTATGTTTCTATGTTTCTAACTGCAGATGCTGGAAAAATCAAAGATAGACACAAAATGCTGGAGAAACTCAACGGGTCAGGCAGCATCTATGGAGAGAAGGAATAGGCGACGTTTTGGATTGAGACCCTTCTTCAGACTGATGTCGGGGGGATGGGGCGGGAAAAAGAAAGGAATATACCTCATCCCAGCTCTCCCACAAAGCCTATTTTAGATAGCCCTTGCTGTCTCCCTCCTTCCCCTTCCCAGCTCTGCCACAAAGCCTAATGTCTCTGCCTCTTAATTTCTTTTTCCTGCCCCACCCCCACACCCCCCCCCAAACATCAGTCTGAAGAAGGGTCTCGACCCGAAACGTCGCCTATTCCTTCTCACCACAGATGCTGCCGCACCCATTGAGTTTCTCCAGCAATTTGTGTCTAAATAACATAGAGCTAATGTATCTGGGTGATCGATGGCTGGCATGGACTCGATGGGATGAAGGGCCTGTTTCCATGTGGAGGAAGGAACTGCAGATGTGTTTAAGAAAGAACTGCAGATGCTGGAAAATCGAAGGTACACAAAAATGCTGGAGAAACTCAGCGGGTACAGCAGCATCTATGGAGCGAAGGAAATAGGCAACGTTTCGGGCCGAAACCCTTCTTCAGATGCTGGTTTACACTGAAGATAGACACAAAATGCTGGAGTAACTCAGTATCTCTGGACTAAAAGAGTCTCGGGTCGGAACCCTTCCTCAGATTCTGAAGCAGTGTTCAGACCCTTAACATTACTGATTCCGTTTCTCCAGAGATGCTGCCTGACCCGCTGAGTTATTCCAGCATCTTGTGTCTATCTTTGGGCCTGGTCCCATGCTGTATCTCGAAACTAAACTAAACTAAATCTTCCCTTATCCACTCTTTCGGCTTGGCAGTCATTTTTGATTGCATCATTTTTTTAAGTCCACCTTATTAACTTCTCTTTATTAATAATAATAATAATAATAATAATGTCTTTATTTATATAGCACATTTTTAGTCAACTTGCATTGACCCCAAAGTGCTTCACACAATTACTTCCATACAGACAGGCAAAGGTGGGTGAAGTGTCTTGCCCAAGGACACAACGACAGTATGCACTCCAAGCGGGATTCGAACCAGCTACCTTCCGGTTGCCAGCCGAACACTTAGCCCACTGTGCCATCTGTCGTCTATTGAAAGTGAAAGAGGGTCACGAAACATCGGTAAGCTCCTGGGATGTTTTTTTCTGTTCATATGGAAGGTGACAAACCCGTGCTTTCAAGATGTTTGATGTGATGTCGGAGGTTTGTCAAGGAAAATGGAAAAAGTTTATTGCTGCAAATGATTGGCACACAGCACGATATTTTTTGAGTAAGGACATACTAATGTAGGAACCGAAGAGAGAATCATTCAATCTATCCACCTCTTCCTGTGAATACTTTGATGTAAACTGTCATCATGTAATCCCAACTGAGAGCTTCTATCCATCAAACAATGTTTCAAAGTGCGATTAGGTCATAGTTTTATAGGATGGTCTAGTCACAGCTCCAGAATTATATCTGACGGCTTGAACAATATACCTCATTCATATTTATGTACGCAACGTTGTAATGCATTATGGATTGTTATAGACATGTGGTGAACTTTTAGTTTAGAGATACAGCGTGGAAACAGGCCCTTCGGCCCATCGATTCCATGCCAACCTGCGATCACCCATCCATTAGCTCTATCCTACACACTAGGGGCAATTTTGCAGAAGCCAATCAACCCGCAAACCTGCACATCTTTGGAATGGGGGAAGAAACCGGAGCACCCGGAGAAAACCCTCGCAGGTGAAGGGGAGAACATACAAACTCCCTACAGACGGCACCCGAAGTCAGGATCGAACCGGGGTCTCTGGCGCTGTGAGGCAGCAACTCTGCTCCTCTTTTCCAGCTTTTAACTCCCCCCCCCCCCATACAATCAGTCTGAGGAAGGGTCCCACCCATCGACACCTATGCTTAGATGGACACAAAATGCTGGAGTTACTCAACGGGTCAGGCAGCGTCTCTGGGGAACATGGATAGGTGATGTCTTCAGATTTCTCGACATGAAACGTCACCTATGCATATTCTCCAGAGATGCTGCCTGGCCTGTTGAGTAACTCCAGCGTATTGTGTCCAACATTGGCATAAACCAGCATCAGCAGTCCCTTTATACAATGTCACCTATCCATGTTCTCCAGAGATGCTGCCTGACCTGCCGTGTTACTCCAGTGTTTTGGGTCCTTTTGTGTATTAACCAGCATCTCCCATTCTTTCGTTTCTACGTCTAATCGTAATCCCATTCTTTTGTTCGCGTGCAGTTGACAATTATATCCGAGGATCACCGCAAACTTTGTAAGCATCAACATTCCACAGCATGAAGAGCTGTACAACAGCTCGTTGAAAGGTTCAACAATTCATTATCTCTGCATCACTGTTCCACAGAGTATTAGATATGTTTATTTGTTATCCGCTTCACAATTAGTGGGATGTAACATAGTTAATTGTCCTGCATATATTTACCGGCTGAAAACATTCAGCAAAACACACGCGCGTCTATTAAAAAAAATGTCATTTTTCAATCGAGCTTTTCACTGACAAATGTATAAGGATGCTGCAAGGAGACGAATTTGACTTCTATAAACACAATGTTGTCAATGTGACATTCAATTTGACATATACCTGCTCGGTTTGAATGCAGATAAACCTTGCATCATCAGCGTTTGCTTCAATGTTCGTCAGACAATGTCAAAGGCCCACTTTGATGTGCATCACTTTAAGGGCCTGTCCCACTTAGATGATTTTTTAGGCGATTAGGCAGTCGCCACACGGTTGCCGGGGTGTCGCCTGTAGGATCGTGAGTAGTCTTTAAGAAGGAACTGCAGATGCTGGAAACTCACTTTGTCTGGAAAAACACTTTGTCTACTCCACTGCAAAATCTCCTCAAGGTAGGCCCACATAGATACATAGGAAATAGGTGCAGGGGGGGGCCATTTGGCCCTTCGAGCCAGCACCGCCATTCATTTTGATCATGGCTCTTCGTCCCGTATCAATAACCCGTGCCTGCCTTCTCCCCATATCCCTTGACTCCACTAGCCCCTAGAGCTCTATCTAACTCTCTCTTAAATCCATCCATTGACTTGGCCTCCACTGCCCTCTGTGGCAGGGAATTCCATAAATTCACAACTCTCTGGGTGAAAAAGTTTTTTCTCACCTCAGTCTTAAATGACCTCCCCTTTATTCTAACTTTGAGGAAGTTCTCCTCCTCCCTCCGAAGACAGTTTTACAACCTCCTCTCTGACTGCCCCCCCCCCCCCCACCCCCCCCCCTGTCTCCCTCAGCTCTCGGGCTCCAGGGTTTCAACCCGAAACGTTGCCTATTTCCTTCGCTCCATAGATGCTGCTGCACCCGCTGAGTTTCTCCACCAGATTTGTCTACCTATGGTCGTGAGACGTCTCCTCAGTCGCCCAAATAGTCGTAGCGTTTTTCTGGTCGCCGCTGGATTTTGAAATGTTCAAAACTTTTCGGCGACAGTCGGCAACCGTGGGCTTGTTGTAGCTTGTCTTCTCTTGATGTAGATGCTGTTGTAGGTTGTTGTAGGTTGTCGCCAGGATGACGTAGGTTGTCGCCGGTGCTGACTTCCAAGTGAATTCCAAGTTTATTCCAAATTCGGTGAATGCCGGCAGTCGCCTAAAAAATCGCCTAAATAGGACAGGCCCATTAGTCCAGTCGCCGATTTTTCGGCGAACTGCTACGACTATGACAGTCACCTATTATTACTATTTAGTTACTATAGTTATAGTAGTTACAATAACTACTATTTCCATGTGTAAGCAATTTCAAGAAAATTTTAAGGTTCTCGGAACAAAGCGCAAAGAAAATATTTGTTTTGAACGAATGCTATTCTGTATTGGTCTATTAGATTTAATCTTTACTAACAGGTCACAGATTACCAAGAGGGTTGAGAAGAGGTTAAGAGGGTTTGAAGAAGGGTCCTGACCCGAAACATCCAAGGACATGCAGGTTTCATATATGCGACAATAAAAAATTAAACTAAACTAAACGTTGTGGACTTAGCCCAGACCATCACGCAAACCAACCTCCCATCGACTCCATCTACACCTCACGGTGCCTCGGCAACACCACCAGCATAATCAAGGTCCAGTCTCACCCCGGTCACTCCCTCTTCTCCCCTCTCCCATCAGGCAAGAGGTACAGAAGTTTGAAAACATATACCTCCAGATTCAGGGACAGTTTCTTCCCAGCTGTTATTAGGCAACTGAACTATCCTCTCACCAGCTAGAGTACGGGGTCCTGAACTCCCATCTACCTCAGTGGAGGCCATTGAGCTAATGAGGTAGTTCGGACTTTATCAGACATTATCTTGCACTAAATTATATACCCTTTATCCTGTATCTGTACACTGTGGATGGCTCGATTGTAATCATGTACAGTCTTTTCACTGACTGGCTAGCACGCAACAAAAAGGCTTATCACCTTACCTCGGTACACGTGACAAAAATCAATTAAATTAAAAACTATATCAGATATCACTATACATGAGCACAGACATGTACAAAAAGTAGAAAAGAGATTTAAAAGAATAGAGCAATTGCATGAGATGATAATAGATCCGTCTTTAGACTTTACTTTGGACTATAGAAATAAAGTGTGGAAACAGGCCTTTAGGCCCACCAATTCCGTGCTGACCAACAATCCCCCGTACAACAGCACCGTCCTATACACCAGGGACAATTAAAAAATGTTACCGCCAACATAAAGCATAGTTATACCAAGCCAATTAATCTACAAACCTGCACGTCTTTGGAGTGCGGGAGGAGACCGGAGATCCCGGAGAAAACCCACGCAGGTCACGGGGAGAACGTGCAAACTCCGTACAGACAGCATCCGTAGTCAGGATCGAACCCGGGTCTCTGGTGCTGTAAGGCAGCAACTCTGCCGCTGGGCCACCATGATAGGAGATTCTGTAAGTGTGTTGGTTGAAGGATACTGGCAATAAAGCTTTTACATTTATTGAATGCAAAACGAATCAATGAAAATAAACAAAAAATTCGAGAAATCTGAAATTAAAACAGAGAATTCTGGTAAGGCAGAACAGGCAGCAGCTATGGAAAGAGAAACAGAGATTCTGTTTTGGGTCAAAAACTAGATTACGATGTCCTTTTGCTAACCTGAGCACCTGTGGGATTAAATAGAATTCTTCTCAGGCCCCCTTCGGTCATGGCTGACCATGGGTGTCTCCAGGGTGCTATTCCCTATATGGAGGACGCCTGTGCGTGACTTTGTTTAACGTGGGGAGACTGGTGCATAGACAGCCACCCCATGGTCCTTGACAGATCTGGGTCAGGATCCAGTGGCATGGAGTCCAAGACGACCGGAGACCCTTTTCTGCTGCAGCCTTCATCCGCCTTCCCAGCCGTTGTGACGCTCCACTAAGGTCAGCCATCGTCCTCCGCCTGTTCCACCGTTGAGGTCTTGGTTGGATTGCTCTTTGTCAGAGTCCTCCCCCTCGACCTTACCGCCACGGGTGGCCCTACCAGGAGCATAGCTCCAGACGGCATCGCTCTCAGGACCTCAGGTCCACACAAGCTTCTCCACCACGACAAGGTGATAATCCACGGAGAAGAGGGATTAAATAATGATGTGTAATATTGGCCTTCTCTTTTATTAATGTAAGCAATTATAATTAAGTTGTTAAGCCATTCCTTTAAAATAGATGAATATCTTCAAATTAAATTGCAGACAGAAAAATAATTGCATGAATGCACATGAGTGCAAATATAGCACAGCAATGTTTCACAGAGTCATAGACTCATAGAGTGATAAAATGTGGAAACAGGCCCTTTCGACCCAACTTGCCCACACTGGCCAACAATGTTCCAGCTACACTAGTCCCACCTGTCTGCGCTTGGTCCATAACCCCACAAACCTGTCCTATCCATGTACCTGTCTAACTGTTTATTAACCCGGTTGTAGTCCCAGCCTCAACCACCTTCTCTGGCAGCTTGTTCCATGCACCCACCACCATTTGCGTGAAAAGGTTACTCCTTCGGATTCCTATTCATTTAAAAAATCTATTGCTCTTGCTAGTCAAAGTGACTATTCATTTTTTTGGAGATACAGTGTGAAAACAAGCTTTTCAGCACACCGAGTCCATGCCAACCATTGGTCACCCAGTGTAAGAAGGGACTTCAGATGCTGGTTTACACCGAAGATTGACACAAAATGTCAGAGTAAAAAAATGGGTGATGTTCCGGGTCGAGACCCTTCATCAGACTGAGACTCAGGGAGGGGGAATCAGAGCCTTCATGACTCAGGAAAGGTCACCCTGTATCTCACATTTGTATCCTAAACACTAGGGATCAATTTACAGAAGCCAATTAACCTACAAACCCAATGTGTAGGAAGGAACTGCAGATGCTGGTTTACACTGAAGATAGACACAAAATGCTGGAGCAACTCAGTTGAACAGGCAACGTCTCTGGATAAAAGGAATGAGTGAAGTTTGGGCTAGAGACCCTTCTTCACACCTGAAAGTAAGCATGCAGGTACAGTAGGCAGTGAAGAAAGCTAATGGCATGTTGGCCTTCATAACTCCGTTGTCATTGGGCCTAACATCGTGGAGCCGGCGGCCTCCAACCAGAATCGACCTGGGGCTCCAGTTGCAGAGCCTGCGGACTCGCCATCACGGAGCTGGCCGACTTCAGAGCGTGGAGCGCTGTGGCGGCGTTGCGGCTGCGACCCGACTTCGGAGCTTCGGAGGCTCCGGCTGCAGGCCCGGTGGACGATAACATCGGGAGCTTGAGGGTCCCTGGTGGGAGACCGCTTTTCGGAGCTCCCGCAACGGCAACTTCTCCCGCCCGAATCGGGGGATTTAAATCGACCCGGAGCTGGCCTTACATCGCCCGGTGCGGCTTTAACGGCTGCGGGACTTACAATCAAGAGCCTCGATCAGCTCGATGCAGCAATTTGACTGCGGGAGAAGAATAAAGAACAGAGAACAGGGAAGACTTTTGCCTTCCATCACAGTGAGGAGGTGTTTGGAGATTCACTGTGATGGATGTTTGTGTGGATTGTGTGGATTGTGTTAATTGTGTGTTTTTGGTTTTTGTTGTTATGACTGCAGGAACAAAATTTCGTTTGAACTTTAATGTTTAAATGACAATAAATTCTATCTGATCTGATTTGGTAATGAGAGGATTTGAATATAGGAGCAAAGAGGTTTTTCTGCAGTTGTACAGGCCCCTGGTGTGACCACACCTGGAGTATTGTGTGCTGTTTTGGTCTTTTAATTTGAGGCAGGACATTCTTGCTATTGAGGGAGTGCAGGGTAGGTTCATCAGGTTAATTCCCAGGATGGCGGGACTGTCATATGATGAAAGAATGGAACGACTCGGCTTGTATTCACTGGAATTTAGAAGGATTGAGAGGGGATCTTATAGAAACATGAAATTATTAAGGGAATGGACAAGCTAGATGCAGGAAACGTGTTCCCAATGTTAGGGGAGTCCAGAACCAGGGAGCACAGTTTAAGAATAAGAGGTAGGCCATTTAGAACTGAGATGAGAAAAAATAATTTTCATCCAGAGAGTTGTGAATTTGTGAAATTCTCTGCCTCAGGCGGCTGATTCACTAGATGCATTCAAAAGAGAGTTAGATAGAGCTCTTGGGGTTACAAAATCAAGGGATATGGGGAGAAGGGGGAAATCCACAATAAGGGGGAAATCCTTTAAAACCGAGATGAGAAGAACTTTTTTCACACAGAGAGTGGTGAATCTCTGGAACTCCCTGCCACAGAGGGTAGTCGAGGCCAGTTCATTGGCTATATTTAAGAGGGAGTTAGATGTGGCCCTTGTGGCTAAGGGGATCAGAGGGTATGGAGAGAAGGCAGGTACGGGATACTGAGTTGGATGATCAGCCATGATCATATTGAATGGCGGTGCAGGCTCGAAGGGCCGAATGGCCTACACCTGCACCTAATTTAAAAAAAAAAATAAAAAAAGAAGACAGGAACTGATCAGCCATGATCACATTGAATGACGATGCTGGCTCAAAGGGCTGAATGGCCTACTCCTACACCTATTTTTCTGTGTTTCTATGTTTATAAACTCACAGGTCGTTGGGATGTGAGAGGAAACCGGAGCACAGTCACAGGGAGAACGTACAACACATATAGTAGCCGAAGTCGGGATCGAACCTGGGACTCTGGCACGGTGAGACAGCTGTACCACCATGCTTCAGCCCTTTATTCATTTGCTAGGTTGCTCATTTCTCATCTATTCAGGAATTTGGGAATTGATCAGCGAGGAAATGTGAAGTAAAAACAGCGTAAATGTTTCAGGGCAGTGAAGTTGATCAAAACCATCTGCATTCTGTTTCTGGGTAAAATCAATAAAACAATTTAATGGTTCCATCCGCTTCTTCCCTTGAGCTTTGTTAATTCACTTCATATCTCACAGGGAACGTCAACGCTAGATTTCCCCATTCAACTACACAATATTAGCAATTGTATCATATCACTGCTAAGATTCTTCTGAAAAATAATTGATGCGTGAAGTAATTGAACTGCATAGAAGTAATAACATGAATATGAAATAAGCCGATAGAGTCAAGTATTTCAGCTTACAATTCAGATTATAGACTGCAGTTTCCATTCAATTGGGCGTTAATACAGTCTAATTCACCAAAATAGACAAAACGCATCCAAACGATTGCAGAATTTTAAGAGCATTACCTTGGAAAAGAACGTGGCACTTGTATTAGATCTGCTCGTATCGTGAGTGGGAAGTGTTGCATTATCCGTCAATGATTGAATTTTCAATGGTTCAATGTTTCAATGGTTCCTTTGTAAATAGCTCGTCCTATGCTCGCCCCCAAGTCTAGTTTCAGTCAATAGAATACATAGAAACATAGAAACTAGGTGCAGGAGTAGGCCATTCGGCCCTTCGAGGCTGCACCGCCATTCAATATGATCATGGCTGATCATCCAACTCAGTATCCCGTACCTGCCTTCTCTCCATACCCTCTGATCCCCTTAGCCACAAGGGCCACATCTAACTCCCTCTTAAATATAGCCAATGAACTGGCCTCGACTACCCTCTGTGGCAGGGAGTTCCAGAGATTCACCACTCTCTGTGTGAAAAAAGTTCTTCTCATCTCGGTTTGAAAGGATTTCCCCCTTATCCTTAAGCTGTGACCCCTTGTCCTGGACTTCCCCAACATCGGGAGCAATCTTCCTGCATCTAGCCTGTCCAACCCCTTAAGAATTTTGTAAGTTTCTATAAGATCCCCTCTCAATCTCCTAAATTCTAGAGAGTATAAACCAAGTCTATCCAGTCTTTCTTCATAAGACAGTCCTGACATCCCAGGAATCAGTCTGGTGAACCTTCTCTGCACTCCCTCTATGGCAATAATGTCCTTCCTCAGATTTGGAGACCAAAACTGTACGCAATACTCCAGGTGTGGTCTCACCAAGACCCTGTACAACTGCAGTAGAACCTCCCTGCTCCTATACTCAAATCCTTTTGCTATGAAAGCTAACATACCATTCGCTTTCTTCACTGCCTGCTGCACCTGCATGCCCACTTTCAATGACTGGTGTACCATGACACCCAGGTCTCGCTGCATCTCCCCTTTTCCTAGTCGGCCACCATTTAGATAATAGTCTGCTTTCATGTTTTTGCCACCAAAATGGATAACCTCACATTTATCCACATTATACTGGATCTGCCAAACATTTGCCCACTCACCCAGCCTATCCAAGTCACCTTGCAGTCTCCTAGCATCCTCCTCACAGTTAACACTGCCCCCCAGCTTAGTGTCATCCGCAAACTTGGAGATATTGCCTTCAATTCCCTCATCCAGATCATTAATATATATTGTAAATAGCTGGGGTCCCAGCACTGAGCCTTGCGGTACCCCACTAGTCACTGCCTGCCATTGTGAAAAGGACCCGTTTTGACTGAATCAAGCACTTGAACAACTAAACTATATTTTGGAAAACACAATACAAGTTCCCCTATACAATACCTAACCACCGCGGGTTTGATCCTTGCATCTGCTTGGCCAAGCCCTTCTAGCCTCGTGCAAGCAGAGACACTCCAAAAGGTCACACAGTCCCAAGCGCTCTTACAGAAGATCGACAACGTGGGGGCTGCCATTTATAGGTCCCCGAACCTCGAGGGGCCGAACCACATGGGGGTGGTCTCTATACAGTCCAATAACACAGATCGATTAACACAGTACACAACTGACAGTTCCCCAACCCAATAATACAGTAGCTAATACATTGTATCTGGTAAGGCTTCATGAAGGAAGCTAACATAGATGAATATTGCAACATGTGCCTTGGGATTCAGACAGCCCAAACTCAACATTTAACCCAATCAACAACTAACAAAGTAAGGCTTTGAAACATTATTTACACAATGTATATCTGGTTTGCATTGATCCAATGAACTCTATGCATTTTACACCTCATTGTAAGACCTCTGCAGATGTCCCATTCTTTCTCTGCAGCACGTATCTGGGCCACAGACACACTGGCACCATTTAGCAGCTTGTCTCAGTTCTGCAAAAGGCACATTTAACTTGACCAAAATGGCCTAGCAGCACAGAAGCCCTTACTCAATTTTAATACCATGGCTGCACCAGAATTAACAGTTAGCCAGGATTAACACCTTTATTATCGCGTGTACCAAGGTACAGTGAGATTCAAGTGCAAACAACAGACAATAGACATTAGGTGCAGGAGTAGGCCATTTGGCCCTTCAAGCCAGCACCGCCATTCAATGTGATCATGGCTGATCATCCCCAATCAGTACCCCGTTCCTTTCTTCTCCCCTGAATCCGCTATCTTTAAGAGCCATATCCAGCTCTCTCTTGAAAGTATCCAGAGAATCGGCCTCCACCGCCCTCTGAGGCAGAGAATTCCACAGACTCACAACTCTCTGGGTGAAAGAGTATTTCCTCATCTCCGTTCTAAATGGCTTACCCCTTATTCTTAAACTGTGGCCCCTGGTTCTGAACTCCCCCAACATCGGGAACATGTTTCCTGCCTCTAGCATGTCCAAACCTTTTATAATCTTATATGTTTCAATAAGATTCCCTCTCATCCTTATAAATTCCAGAGTGTACAAGCCCAGCCGCCCCAATCTGTCAACATATGACAGTCCCGCCATCCCGGGAATTAACCTCGTGAACCTACGCTGCACTCCCTCAATAGCAAGAATGTCCTTCCTCTAATTAGGGGACCAAAACTGGTTTATACCTTCTTCTTCTTCTTGCATTTGAGGCAGCAGAAGTCTGCAGCAGGGTGATGCCATCCGGTTCGACATCCGTAGGTGCCCGCCCTAAAAATGGCGCATGCTCCGGGTTGGCGCCGAGCTGCAACGCTGCTGCTGTCTCTGTTTGTTGTCGTTGGCCTGACTGAGGTCAGATGACAGGGCTCACCACGGGGTGGTCGACAACATACCGAAGATAGACATGAAATGCTGGAGTAACTCAGCGGGTCAGGCAGCATCTTTGGAGCAAAGGAATGGGTGACCTTTCGGGTCAGAAACTTCTTCAAATTCTGACGAAGGCCTCCGACCCGAAACACCACCTATTGTTTTTCAAGGTACAGTGAGATTCAATTTCAAACCACAGAGTGAAGAACACCAAGTTTGTTTGCGACTGTAGAAAGGAACTGCAGATGCTGGTTTATACCGAAAATAGACATAAAATCCGTTGCAGGTCTGGGTGTGTGAGGCCCGAAAAAAAAAAAAAAAAAGCACCCGCTGAGTTTCCCCAGCAATTTTGTGTACCTTCGATATTCCAGCATCTGCAGTTCCCTTTTGAACATAATAATAATAATAATGGATGGGATTTATATAGCGCCTTTCTAATACTCAAGGCGCTTTACATCGCATTATTCATTCACTCCTCAGTCACACTCGGTGGTGGTAAGCTACTTCTGTAGCCACAGCTGCCCTGGGGCAGACTGATGGAAGCGTGGCTGCCATTCTGCGCCTACGGCTCCTCCGACCACCACCAATCACTCACACACATTCACACACAATCACACACAGGCAAAGGTGGGTGAAGTGTCTTGCCCAAGGACACAACGACAGTATGCACTCCAAGCGGGATTCGAACCAGCCACCTTCCGGTCGCCAGCCGAACACTTAGCCCATTGTGCCATCTGTCGTCCCAGATGGCTTTTAACATAGAGTTGGCTTTTAACATAGAGTTGGCTTTTAACATAGAGAGTCATAGAGTCATACAGAGTGGAAATAGGCCCTTTGGCCCAACTTGCCCGCACCGGGCAACAATGTTGCAGCTACACTAATCCCACCTGCCTGCATTTGGCCCAAATCCCTCCAATCCTGCGCTAACCATGTACCTGTCAAACTGTTTCTGAAACGTTGGGATAGTCCCAGCCTCAACTACCTCCAAAGTTATTGCCTTTCAAAACAAGGTTGATTGTTCTCTGCTTCTGCTTATTCGCTTATTCTATTGGGTAACGTGAACTCAATATTAAATGTCTTTGTAGAGACACAAAGTACTGCAGATGCCGGTTTACAACAAAAAAACCCACAAAGTGCAGGAATAACTCAGGGGGTCAGGCAGCATCTCTGGAGAAAAAGGGTGGGTGATAGCTCGGGACCCTTCTTCAGTCAATTTGAGAACTTGAAATTGATCGCAACGTGATTTCATACAGTACAGTTCTTCTTCAATGAGTGTAAAATCTGCTGATTTATATTTCCAATGCAGGACAATAAATTCTTCTGACAATTTAGACTTAATATTACTGTTGTCAATAACACCTCTTAGAAGTTTAAAGCTTTCATATAAATCATTTGGAATTGTTTAATGAGATTGGAGAACGGACACAGAGGGAGAGAGTGGGTTGATTAGACCTATATTCATAAGTTCATAAGTGATAGGAGCAGAATTAGGCCATTCGGCCCATCGTCTACTCTGACATTCAATCATGGTTGATCTATCTTTCCCTCTCAACCCCATTCGCTAGCCTTTGACACCCGTACTAATCAAGAATCTATCAGTCCCTACCGTGCAAATATCCATTGATGGAAATGAATTCCACGGATTCACCACCCTCTGACTAAGGAAAATTCCTCCTCATCTCTTTCCTAAAGGAACATCCTTTAATTCTGAGGCTGTGACCTCTGGTCCTAGACTCTTCCACCAGTGGAAGCATCCTCTCTGCATCCAATCTATCCCGACCTATATTTAAGGGAGTATAGATGAATGTGAGGGAATCTTATAGACACCAGGATTAGTAAAACTAGTTAGAGGGAGGGCATTCCTAAATTTATTTCAAACTGAAATGAATTGTTCAATTTGTTCTCAGGGAAATATATCTTTTAACCTGTGACTCTATGACTCTACGCGTGCAAACAAAGTGCACTATATCTTGGCGCATGTGACAATCATAAACTATACCAATGGAAACATACGGCTATGTGTTTAGCACCTGGGCTAAGAATATTAGCAAACTTTATGGCTATAGGTTTGCAGACAGATCAATTGGACCAGCAACTAAACAGCTATTTGCAATGTTGTTAAAATAATTGCACCAACTTCTCAACAATATTTTGGCAGCTGATCATGATAAAACTATGCAAATATTCCTCAAAAAAGAAATTAAAATCTCACAGTGAGTCGCAAAGAGATTAATCTTTCAGTCTGTTCACGCGTAAGAATTAAGTTCTCATATTTTGTTTTGATCATACTGAATCTTCTGCATGCTTCCTCACGGTAGTTAAAAATAAACCTAGTTTATTAAATTCAGTGCGCATATTGGCCGCCTGTTAATGCAGTCTGCGTTTTTACAAGAGCCATAGACGCAAAATGCTGGAGTAACTCAACGTGTCAGACAGCATCTTCTTCTTCTTCTTGTGTATGGCGTGCACAGCCTAAAGGGCCTGTCCCACGGAAGCGGGGGCCGCGCGGAGGTCGAGTGAGTGACGTGAAGTTCGAGCGAAGTCCGCGGGAAGTTCGCGCGTGACGTACGGCGTCAAGACACTGCGTCCGGCGTCGAGACATTGCGTATGCCCGTCGAGGCGGTGTGTACGGCGTCGAGGCGGCTGCGGGCCGGCAGGCCGTTGTCACGCGTAATTTTTGAACACTGTCAGTTTTTTGGAGCACCGCGCGATGTCGGGACCAGCTCCGCACAACTCCATACGGCTCCGGCAATCGAAGTAAGACCGGCCCCGCGAGGCCGTACGGCTCAAGCGACCACGTTAGGCCGCGCTTGCCACATGCAGTCGCATGCTCGTGGGACAGGCCCTTAAAATTGAAGGACAACTTTTTCTATTTGATCTTACTTGATTGTGCACGCCAGGTTGATTGCATTCGTCGAAACAGGGCGGACCACGTGAAGGTTGCAATCTTCCACCCCACAGTATCTTCGGAGAAAAGGAGTAGATGACGTTTTCTGACTGAGAGTCCTTTTCCCTATCTGTTGGACAGGTACGTGGATAGGACAGGTTTGGAGGGATGTGGGCCAAATGCAGGCGGGTGGGATTGGTGTAGATTAGCTTAGTTTAGTTTAGAGATACAGCGCGGAAACAGGCCCTTCGGCCCACTGAGTCCACACCGACCAGCGATCCCCGCACACTAACATTATCCTGGGGTCAAGGAAAGAGTGTTCACATCACGGCCCTGTTTCCACCAATCTTTCCACCACCACACACAAGAAGCACAAGAAGCGACAAGACAGACACCGTTGTATGGAGATGCCGAGAAGTGGGTTCAGCACTGGCTGAACAACTACTACTCTTGTGTGTGGACTCGAAGATAAAGAAGAACACTATCCTACACACGCTAGGGACAATTATTTTTTCTCATACCGAGCCAATTAACCTATAAACCTGTACGTCTTTGGAGTGCGGGAGGAAACCGAAGATCTTGGAGAAAACCCACGCAGGTCACGGGGAGAACGTACAAACTCCGTAACAGACAGCACCCGTAGTCAGGATCGAACCCAGGTCTCTGGCGCTGTAAAGGGGCTGTCCCACTTGGGCGATCTAATCCGTGAGTTCTGGCGAGTTTGCCCTCGACTCATACTCGCAGCATGGTCGACACGAGGTCGTAGGAGGTCTACGTAACTCTCCTTCATGCTCGAGAGTGGTCTCCACGTACTCGAGGCCTCAGCTAGGTCGTGGCGTTTTTTTCAATATGTAAAAAAATGCCCGCGAGTAAAAAAAGGTCGCCATGGAAAAAATCGATACTTTTTTTACTCGTAGGTTTAGTCGTAGTAGGTCGTCGTAGGTCGGCATGTTAGTCGTAGGTAATCGAGTGGAGTCGAAGGTAGTCGTAGATTGTCTTCATCATAGTCGAAGGGAGGTCGAAGAGTGGTCGAAGGAGATCGAAGGAGGTCGTCTTCACTCTCCACTATTCGGTGTCCAATTTTCCCGAGGTTAGTCACAGCTAGTGGAAGCTAGTCGAAGCTGGTCTTCAACATAGTCGAAGATCGAAGGAGCTCTTCTACATAGTCGAAGGAGGTCTTCAACATGTCATTTATTCAAACTCTTCTAAACTAGCCAATTAAGTTGCCCAAGTGGGACAGCCCCTTAAAGCAGCAATCCTTCTGCTGTGCCACCATGTAGATAGGGCATGTTGGCTGGTGTGGGCAAGTTGGGCCTAAAGGCCTGTTTCCTCGCTGTATGACACCATGACTCTATGACTCTATAACAGTAAAACAACAGCGAACCACCAGCACTTCTTTAGTCTCCTAAGGAACTAGGGACATTGGTGTGTGTTCTTGGCCATAGCTGAAGGATAGAATTGTTGGAAATATTTACACCAAGGAGCTTAAAGTTCTCCTGTTCCTCCTCCTCTTGTTCTTCAGTCTTGTCCAGACAGTAGGAAAGGGACCCATTCCTTCTCTCCAGAGATGCTGCCTGTCCCTCTGAGTTACTCCTGCATTTTGTGTCTATCTTCGGTGTAAACCAGCATCTGCAGTTCCTTCCTATGTAGTTTCCATTCAGTTGTATTTTCATACCCCGTAATCCACCAACATGTGTACAAAAGATTGCATTAACTGGGAAAGGAACTCGAGACACTTGTATTTGATCTACCTGCATCAAGAGTTGCATTGAATGAATTAATTTTGAATGCATTGTCTGTCAATGAATTAATTTTCAAGGGTTCAATGGGTCAATAGTTTCTTTAATATCATGTGTACCAAGGTACAGTGAGATTCAGTTGCAAACCCAAGAATGAAAACCACCAAGTCCATTTGAGAGTGTAGGAAGGAACTGCAGATGCTGGTTTATACCAAAAATAGACATAACATGCTGGAGTAACTCAGCAGGTCAGGCAGCATCACTGGAGAACAAGAATAGGTGACGTTTAAACTACAACGTCACATAGACATAGAAACATAGAAACATAGAAAATAGGTGCAGGAGTAGGCCATTCGGCCCTTCGAGCCTGCACCGCCATTCAATATGATCATGGCGGATCATCCAACTCAGTATCCCGTACCTGCCTTCTCTCCATACCCCCTGATCCCTTTAGCAACAAGGGCCACACCCAACTCCCTCTTAAATATAGCCAATGAACTGGCCTCAACTACCTTATGTGACAGAGAATTCCAGAGATTCACCACTCTCTGTGTGAAAAATGTTTTTCTCATCTCGGTCCTAAAAGATTTCCCCCTTATCCTTAAACTGTGACCCCTTGTTCTGAACTTCCCCAACATCGGGAACAATCTTCCTGCATCTAGCCTGTCCAACCCCTTAAGAATTTTGTAAGTTCCTATAAGATCCCCCCTCAATCTTCTAAATTCCTGCGAGTACAAGCCGAGTCTATCCAGTCTTTCTTCATATGAAAGTCCTGACATCCCAGAAATCAGTCTGGTGAACCTTCTCTGTACTCCCTCTATGGCAAGAATGTCACCTATTCCTTATCGCCAGAGATGCTGTCTGACCCATTGAGTTACTCCGGCATTCTGTGTCTATCTTTGATGTAAACTAGCCTCTCTGCAGCTCCTTCCATTATAGTTTCCATTCAGTTGTGCTTTGTGTAATTTGCCAAAATAGACAAAATGCAGATCCCAAGGCATTATTGCAAGACAGTAACAGATCTCTCAATACACCCGGGCCATGCAGGACGTATGGGGAGGGATATTTCTGACTTTAGAACAAAGGCCTGGAAAGAGTGAATGTGGAGAGGATGTCTCCATTAGTGGGAGAGTCTCGGACCAGAAGACATATCGTCAGAATCTGTTTAGAAAGTACCTTTAGAAAGGAGATGAGGAGGAATTTCTTTAGTCAGAGGGTGGTGAATCTGTGGAATTTATTGCCACAGACGGCTGTGGAGGCCAGGTCAGTGGATATTTTTGAGGCGGAGATTGACAGATCCTTGATTTGTACGGGTATCAGGGGTTATGGGGAGAAGGCAGGAGAATGGGGTTAGGAGGGAGGGACAGATCAGCCATGATTGAATTGCGAGGTAGACTTGATGGGCTGAATGGCTTCATTCTGTTCCCATTACTTGTAAACTTACAAACATAGAAATGTCTGGCACAAGAAGAGGCCCTTTGGCCCATCGTGTCTGCACTGAGCATGAAATCAAGACCATCACTTATCTACCTGCACATAACCCATTTCCCTCTGTTCCCTGCTTATCCATATACCTATCCAAAAAATCTTCCAAATGCTACTAAGGTGTGTACATTGCCCTCAGTGTAAAAAGCTCACCCTTTAAGAAACATTTACTGGGTTTATCTTGTAATAAATGTTATTCCCTTTTCATGTCTCTGTACACTGTGGATGGCTCGATTGTAATCATGTTTTGTCTTTCTGCTGACTGGTTAGTGTACATCAAACAGTATTGCTGATTTGAACCATATCCGGTTTTGCTGCTGATGACCTGATCCACAATCCATGCCAGGTTTTCCACACCACTACCACCTTGTGGCATGCGGGCAGCCATGTTGTTTTTTAGGTTTTAACTTACGATTCGGAGCCGACAATACTCATCTCGATGGTCTCTGTATGTATACAGATTAAAGTACTTGTTATGATATATAATGATTCTGTGTCATAAGTACTTTGCACAGTTAGCACACGACAAAAGCTTCTCACTGTACCTCGGTATACGTGACAATAAACTAAACTGAGCTGAACTTGAGGGTGGCACTGTGGCACAGCTGTAGAGTTGCTGCCTCACAATGCCAGAGACCCTGGTTTGATTCTGACTATAGGGAGGTTGCACAGCAGTCGGGTCACGACCCATGACCCGTACTGTTGCCATGCTACGCCAACTGGAGTACACGCGGTGAACTGCAGGTAAGCACTTACCATTCTTTCCAGCGTAGCGGGCCCGTTAAAAACTGCCGAAAATGTCATTTTTTGCGCTGTAAATAATTATGGAAATCGGGGTAAGCGTGAGAGACATTTATCCTACTTCAGAATTGCAAAAATTAGGAGAAATTATGGTAGAGAGAAGCGACAACAACAGATAAAGTGCATGGCGAACATTGGCCGTGCAGATATCGAGATTGAAAATATTGGGAATTATCGTGTTTGCTCACTGCATTTCATAGAAACATAGAATATAGGTGCAGGAGTAGGCCATTCGGCCCTTCGAGCCTGCACCGCCATTCAATATGATCATGGCTGATCATCCAACTCAGTATCCTGTACCTGCCTTCTCTCCATTCCCACTGATCCCATTAGCCACAAGGGCCACATCTAACTGCCTCTTAAATATAGCCAATGAACTGGCCTCAACTACCTTCTGTGGCAGAGAGTTCCAGAGATTCACTACTCTCTGTGTGTAAAATGTTTTTCTCTTCTCGGTCCTAAAGGATTTCCCCTCTATCCTTAAGCTGTGACCCCTTGTCCTGGACTTCCCCAACATCGGGAACAATCTTCCTGCATCTAGCCTGTCCAACCCCTTAAGAATTTTGTAAGTTTCTATAAGATCCCCCCTCAATTTCCTAAATTCCAGCGAGTACTATCCAATCTTTCTTCATATGAAATCATATTTCACCAACAGTAAGGCATTATTTGTGTTTTTTCTTAAATCCTTTGGTATCTAAAAAGTTTCAGAAAAGTGATAAATCTGGCTGTAAAATTTTAAAATCGCCCATGGTTTTCAAGTGGGTTATCACTTCTGAATCTTTTTAGGGCCTGAAGAGCCTGTTTTCACCGAAGGTAAGACACAAAACGCTGGAGTAACTCAGCGGGACCGACAGCATTTCTGGAGAGAAGGAATGCATGAGGTTTTGGGTCGAGACCCTTCTTCAGACTGAACTGAAGAAGGGTCTCGACCCGAAACCTCACCCATTCCTTCTCTCCAGAGATGCTGCCTGTCCCGCTGAGTTACTCCAGCCATTTTGTCTCTCCCTTCGATTTAAACCAGCGTCTGCAGTTCTTTCCTACACACGGGCCTGTTTTCACACTGTATTTCTAATCTCTAAACTCTAAACATACCTGAACAGACGTCATCCTGCCAAATGGTGAAGTTAAGATGCTTATAATTTTTTTGGAGGTTAAAATTTGAATGTCGTTCAAGTGTTATATTATGCTTTTAATTAATATCAATGAATTTTAAAATAACATTGACATCATTTTATCACAAGCCAGAGTCACATATGTCATTCGAGTGGAAAAATAAGTGGAATAACACAGGAAAAATCAAAAATGTGTGGGGAAATATTAACATATGAAAAAAGTGAATTCATATATATGAAGGTATGTGCCAGGGCCATGTCTCCTATAATTAATAATCAGGCTGCAACAGTGCACAGAATAAGTAATAATTGAACAGGTAGGGAACTTCTAAAATTCTATTTATTATTCAGTGAAGAAATCGAATGGCATGTTGTTGGCCTTCATAACAAGAAGAGTTGACTATAGGAGCAAAGTGGTCCTTCTGCAGTTGTACAGGGCCCTAGTGAGACCACACCCGGAGTATTGTGGTCAGTTTTGGTCCCCAAATTTGAGGAGGGACATTCTTGCTATTGAGGGAGCCCAGCTTAGGTGCACAAGGTTAATTCCCAGGATGGTGGGACTGTCATATGCTGAGAGAATGGAGCAGCTGGGCTTGTATACACTGGAATTTAGATGGATGAGAGGGGATCTTATTGAAACATATAAGATTATTAAAGGTTTGGACACGCTAGAGGCAGGAAACATGTTCCCGATGTTGGAGTCCAGAACCAGGGGCCACAGTTTTAAGAATAAGGGGTAAGCCATTTCGAACGGAGATGAGTAAACACATTTTCACACAGAGAGTTGTGAGTCTGTGGAATTCTCTGCTTCAGAGAGCGGTGGAGGCCGGTTCTCTGGATACTTTCAAGAGAGAGCAAGATAGGGCTCCTAAACATAGCGGAGTCAGGGGATATGGGGAGAAGGCAGGAACGGGGTACTGATTGTGGATGATCAGCCATGATCACAGTGAATGGCGGTGTTGGCTCGAAGGGCCGAATGGCCTACTCCTGCACCTATTGTCTATTGTCTTTATAGAATTGTTTATTATACTGTTGCATTTTTTGTGAGTCTGTGCCCTCGAGTTCCGCATCACCCTTCCTGTGAAAAAACACTGCAGTAGAAAACAATCCCTGGTCAAATGATCCAAATCTGTAATATCGTGGAAAATGCTCATTGTGATTCCATCCCAGAAACTCTCACATTAAATTACCACAACCAGTTTTGGGCCTGAGAACTTATTTTCCCTCTCATTGAATAGCAAGTATATAATCATTACTCTCCTGAAGTTCCTGGACTAGTTTTCGTACTTCCCTGTCGTAGGAGGATTTCTGATAAATCAAATTATAAGGCGGCACGGTGGCGCAGTAGTAGAGATCCCAGGTTCGATACTGACTACGGGTGTTGTCTGTACGGAGTTTGTCCGTTCTCCCCGTGACCTGCGTGGGTTTTGTCCGAGTTCTTCGGTTTCCTCACACACTCCAAAGACATTCAGGTTTCTAGGTTAATTGGCTTGGTCTAAATGTAATTTTGACCCTAGTGTGTGTAGGATAGTGTTAAGGGCCTGTCCCACGAGCCTGCGACTCCATGCGGCAAGCGCGACCTAACGTGGTCACTTGAGCCGTACGGCCTCGCGGGGGTGGTCCCAGTTCGATCGCCGGAGCCGTATGGAGTTTTGCGGTGCTGGTCCCGACATTGCGCGGGGCTCCGAAAATCTGACCGTATCCAAAAATTCCGCCGTACGCACCGCCTAGACGGGCGTGCGCAGCGTCTTGACACTGTACGCAGCGTCTTGACATCGTACGTCACGCTCGAACTTCCCGCGGACTTTGCTCGAACTTCACGTCACTCACTCAACCTCCGCGCGGCCCCGGTTTGGTCGCAGTCGCCGCATGCAGGCGCATGCTGACGGGACCGGCCCTGTACGGGGATCACTCGACCTCCGCGCGGCTCCCGCTTCCGGTTTGGTCGCACTTTCTGCATGCAGGTCGCATGCGCGTGGGACAGGCCCTTTAATGTGCGGGGATCGGTGGTCGGTGTGGCCAGTTTCCGTGCTGTATCTCTGAACACAACTAAACTAATTTGGAAGAGGCCAGGATACATTCACACCTAATGAGCAGTGGCCATTCACAGAAGCCCTGTGCGAGATACCTAGGCAGACAGTTGTCGGTTTAGTTGACAAGCCTTCCGGTGAATCCCTGAACAAGGATTTGGCGTTCCTGCTTGCCTTATGCAATGAGAGAGAGGGCACGAGAAGTTGCGGCGGCACTCTGACAGACACAGAGGAGACAGAAAGAAGAGGCATTTTCAACACTGCAGGAGATTCGATGTCTGCTGTCATGAGACACCTTGGAAAATAAATCAAACCAGAAAAGAAATAGTGCAATTCTTTTTTCTAAAAATAAAATTCAGGGAAAAAATGGGAATTGAGAAGAAAAATTGGAATATTCTCTTTAAAAAATTTTTTTTTTCAGAAGATAGAAATTGATGTGAAATTTATTTTGATAATAGCCTTGATGGAGATTCAAAGTCAGATGTTTATATACTTTATTGTCACATGTGACAAGTCATTGCCTGCATACCCAAGGTATACAAATAGTTGCCACATAAAGGGTACTGACTAAGATACAAAGTACCTTAATCCTTATGGCTTTCTCTCCAAACTGGGTCCTCCATTGTTCCTTCCTCCGGCAGCGACGCCCTCATTTCCACGTGGTCCGTCTCGTCCACCGGTCGGCGCCATCATCAACCGCCGCACCGACCTCTCCACTATCGCTGGTGGGTCCTCACCGCACGCCTCTGTGGCACCAACCCAGGCCCCAGCAGCGGTCTCCGCAGATCCAGGCCCGATCGGCCACGAGTTCCGTCGACTCGCCGGATTCCGGCTCCGACCTCTGGAGTTTAGAAGGATGAGAGGGGATCTCATTGAAACATATAAGATTGTTAAGGGCTTGGACACGCTAGAGGCAGGAAACATGTTACCGATGTTGGGGGAGTCCAGAACCAGGGGCCACAGTTTAAGAATAAGGCATAAGCCATTTAGAACGGAGACAAGGAAACACTTTTTCTTACAGAGAGTGGTGAGTCTGTGGAATTCTCTGCCTCAGAGGGTGGTGGAGGCAGGTTCTCTGGATGCTTTCAAGAGGGAGCTAGATAGGACTCTTAAAAATAGCGAAATAGTGGAGTCAGGGGATATGGGGAGAAGGCAGGAATGGGGTACTGATTGGGGATAATCAGCCATGATCACAATCAATGATGGTGCTGGATCGAAGGGCCAAATGGCCTACTCCATCACCTATTGTCTATTGTCTATCGTTTATTGACCCACGAGGCTCCAACCACCCACGAGGCTCCACCCACCCGCAAAGCACCACCCACCCGCGAGACTCCACCCACCCTCAAGGCTCCACCCACCAGTGAGGCTCCACCCACCCACGAGGCTCCACCCACCCACAAGGCTCCACCCACCAGTGAGGCTCCACCCACCCACGAGGCTCCACCCACCCACAAGGCTCCACCCACTAGTGAGGCTCCACCAATCCACGAGACTCCACCCACCCACAAGGCTCCACCCACCAGTGAGGTTCCACCCACCCACGAGACTCCACCCACCCACAAGGCTCCACCCACCAGTGAGGCTCCACTCACCCACAAGGCTCCACCCACCAGTGAGGCTCCACCCACCCACTAGGCTCCACCCACCCGCGAGTCTCCACTCACCCACGAGACTCCACCCACCCACAAGGCTCCACCCACCAGTGAGGCTCCACCCACCCACTAGGCTCCACCCACCCGCGAGTCTCCACTCACCCACGAGACTCCACCCACCCACAAGGCTCCACCCACCCACGAGACTCCACCCACCCACAAGTCTCCACCCACCCACGAGGCTCCACCCACCAGTGAGGCTCCACCCACCCACAAGGCTCCACCCACCAGTGAGGCTCCACCCACCCACTAGGCTCCACCCACCCGCGAGTCTCCACTCACCCACGAGACTCCACCCACCCACAAGGCTCCACCCACCAGTGAGGCTCCACCCACCCACAAGTCTCCACCCACCCGTGAGGCTCCACCCACCAGCAAAGCTCCATCCACCTGTGAGGCTCTGACCCCGGCTTCTCTGTGGCCTTTCCGGGAGGCGTCTACCACGGCATTAGGGTGCAATGACACATGAAGCTCTCAGAGTAAACAGGTGCGTACAGTAATGGTAAATACAGCAATTCATATAAAGAAAGACACCCATTCTCAGTGGTATATATAAAGAAAAATGTGGGAACCTTCGACCAAAAGCACAAAAGTTGCAGATGCTGGAAGCCCGAAATAAGGGCGGCACGGTGGCGCAGTGGTAGAGCTACTGCCTCCTGCCAGAGACCCGGGTTTGATCCTGACTATGGGTGCTGTCTGTACAGAGATTTTACGTTCTCCCCTGTGACCGAGTGGGTTTTCTCCGGGTGCTCCGGTTTCCTCCCCCACTCCAAAGATGTACAGGTTTGTAGATTAATTGGCTTTAGTAAAATTGTAAATTGTCCCCAGAGTTTGTAGGGTAGTGCTGGTGTGTGGTGATCGCTGGTTGGCGCAGACTCGGTGGGCCGAAGGGCCTGTTTTGGCTCTGTAGCTCTGCTACAGGGCCGAAACAGGCCCTTCGGCCCACCGAGTTTAGTTTAGTTTAGTTTAAAAACTAAACTAAAATAAATGTGTAGGAAGGAACTGCAGATGCTGGTTTACACCGAAGATGGACACAAAATGCGGAATAAATTCAGCGGGACAGGCAGCAGCTCTGGAGAGAAGGAATGGGTTACGTTTTGGGACGATACCCTTCTTCAAACTGAGAGTCAGGGGAAACAGAGACACAGAGATATGGAAGTGTAAGGTATGAGAACGACATCAAAGGGTGTGTGAATGAAGGGAAAAGTCTGAAGTAGGGTTTCGGCCCGAAACGTTGCCTATTTCCTTCACTCCATAGATGCTGCTGCACCCGCTAAGCTTCTCCAGTATTTTTGTCTACCTTCAATTTTCCAGCATTTGCAGTTCCTTCTTGAACACGAAAAATTAGAATAGATCATTGTTAACTGGGATCACAAGTAAAAGAGACTTTGTTTTAGGCTTCATCCACGCATCTAATTTCCACAGGCCCCACAATTCCTCAGACTGTCTCCACTTTACCTCTTGACGTTCCAATCGCATGTATCACGGTGGCGCAGCGGTAGAATTGCCGCCTCACAGCGCCAGAGACCCGGGTTCGATCCTGACTACGGGTGCTGTCCGTACAGAGTTTGTGTACGTTCTCCCCGTGACCGCCTGGGTTTTCTCCTTGATCTCCGGTTTCCTCCCACACTCCGAAGGCGTACAGGTTTGTAGGTTAATTGGGTTGGTATAAATGTAAATTGTCCCTAGTTTGTGTGGGGTAGTGTAAGTGTTGGGGGGTTCGCCGGTCGGTGTGGACTTGGTGGGCTGAAGGGCCTGTGTGCGTGCTGCATCTCTAAACTAAAGAAAACTAAGCCGTCTGAATAGATAATGATTCATCTTTCTGAGCGTTCAAACCGTTGGCTTGTCAAGCTGTGCACGATGCAGAACTCTGCTTAATTTCCTGCTGGCCGACTAGATTCATTCATTGTGCTTGTCATCTGCAGGTTGTCTGCCGGTCGGAAGGGAACAAACCCACCAGACACGCGTGTGATTCATGGACACAGATGGAGAGTTAGCCTAGAGCTGAAGCATTGCATCCCCTGGAAATATTTATGAGCAGGGTTTAGAGTTTACAGGAGAGATACAGCGCGGAAACAGACCCTTCGGCCCACCGTGTCCGCACCGACCAGCGATTCACACACACTAACACTATCCCACACACACTAGCGACAATTTACAATTTTACCAAGCCAATTAACCTACAAACCTGTACGTCTTTGGAGTGTGGGAGAAAACTGGAGCACCCAAACGCCATACAGACAGCACCCGTAGTCAGGATCGAACCCGGGTCTCTGGCGATGTATGCAGCAACCCTACCGCTGCGCCACCGTGCCGCCCACCAGAGACTTAAATGTTTCCATTATGAGGGAGAAAAAACACACTTTTAGTTCACAAAGTTCATCGCTTTAAGTTGAGAAGGGCAAAGTTGTGCGTTTAAGAAAAATTTAGACAGATACATGGATGGGACAGGTTTAGTGGGATCTGGACCAAATGCAGGCAGGTGGGACTAGTGTACATAGATACATAGATACATAGAAAATAGGTGCAGGAGTAGGCCATTCGGCCCTTCGAGCCTGCACCGCCATTCAATATGATCATGGCTGATCATCCAACTCAGTATCCTGTACCTGCCTTCTCTCCATACCCTCTGATCCCTTTAGCCACAAGGGCCACATCTAACTCCCTCTTAAATATAGCCAATGAACTGGCCTCGACTACCCTCTGTGGCAGGGAGTTCCAGAGATTCACCACTCTCTGTGTGAAAAAGTTTCTTCTCATCTCGGTCCTAAAGGATTTCCCCCTTACCCTTAAGCTGTGACCCCTTGTCCTGGACTTCCCCAACATCGGGAACAATCTTCCTGCAGATGGGGTAGTTGGGCCAAGGGGCCTGTTCCAACCCTGTTGACTCTATGGCACCAACCTATCCACTGGTGTCCCCACCTTTATTGAAGTATCTACCTGCACCTTAAGGACTATATTCCACGACATTCCCCAAGGCCCAACCTACCATTTACTGTGGAAATCCTGCCCTGGTTTGTTCTACAAAAGCACAACACCAAGATGTACTCCAGCCCTGCGTGTCTTTTTTTTGTAAATCCAAAAATGCTTCTTCACCAAGAAAACAAAAATCCTGTGATCACCTCTGAAGCAGGTGGATGCATTGTGTGGGAAGGAACTGCAGATGCTGGTTTACACCGAAGATAGACACAAAATGCTGGAGTAACTCAGCGGGTCAGGCAGCATCTCTGGAGAGAAGGAATAGGTGACGTTTCGGGTCGAGACTGGGATTCATGGGAGAGGGAGAGATATGAAAAGGTGCATAGAGCAAATTAATGAAAGTTATGCAAAAAAGACAGATTAAAGCCGGCAGCGATGATCAAGGAAAGGTGGAGCCCACAATGGTCCATTGTTGGCTGTGGGGAAGGTGAAAAGGAGGAACCCAGGCAGTGAAATTCAACAGGACAACAGTGAAAGTAGTACAAGGGTGAATGAGCTCTACGGAAGGACGAAATGGGTTAAGACAAAGCACGTCATCCATCAGCCTTCACCCTGCCAACATTTTCATAGTCTTTTTTTCCCTGATTCTCTCCGTTTCCTCGCTGTTGATTGTACAAGTGTGTTGGAATTGCCTTTTAAGGCATCAGGGTTTCTTTCACCAATGATAATGAAAGCAGCAATTTTAGATTTATGAAATAAATCGTGGAATTTATAAATGCCAAACAGTTTTTTAAATGCATGAAATTCACAGTGTGAGATGTAGCAATCCAGAGAGGAACACAATTAAATGAATGGGTGGCTTAGAAGCCAAATTAATTTGTACTGCGGTGATTTTTAAAGTGTGTACATTTGATTTTAATGCATATCTATTTTAATCAAGGGCACAGTAAGCTCAATCTCACCGTTCCTGTCTCATAAACTGCAATGGCAAAACTGTAAATTTTCAGTTTGCTTAAATCCATCCCACATAACCAGGGTACTGTGATTAAATTAGCACACGATTACAAAATCTAAAATGTTTAATTAATTCCTTTACAGGGCAATGTAAACAAAAATCTAAACATCCACAAAACTCAATGCGCTAATCAAAGTGTAACTCTAAAGATATTTTGAAGATAGACACGGAAATGCTGGAGTAACTCAACGGAACGGCACGGTGGCGCAGCGGTAGATTTGCTGCCTTAAGGGCCTGTCCCACTTGGCCATCATTCGCACGCCATTTTTGCGACCTGCTAGCGTCTGGGTCGCGCGTGGGTAGCGTGTGGGTAGTGCGGGACGGGCGCATGGAGTGGTGTGGAGGAGTGTGGACTTCGTCCTGCACGAAATCTTCGCGCGCCACCGGCCTGGCGCGTAACTGACGGCCAAAGTGGGACAGGCCCAATGCCCTGACGCGGCGCAACGTCTCACCTCCAACAGCAGCAGAAGCAGGCAAACGATCGCCGAACTCGGCCTGGGGCTCACGGCCGTTGCGGATCCGGATCCGCCCCCACTCCTACTCCCAGAGCGGGGCCAAGAAAATTGAAGATAGATACAAAATGCAGGAGTAACTCAGCGGGACCGGCAGCATCTCTGGAGAGAAGCAATGGGCGATGTTTCGGGTCAAGACCCTTCATTCAGACTGAAGAAGAGTCTCGACACGAAACATCATCCATTCCTTCTCTCCAGTGATGCTGCCGGTCCCGCTGAGTTACTCCTGCATTTTGTGTCCGCCTTCAAATGACGTCACGCGCTCCAGACGGCTGTGCGGGCGCATGAAGTCGCGCGACCGTCAATACCAGCCTGTCGCGTAGGTGACGGCTCAAGTTGGACAGGCCCTTTATGGCGCAGGAGACCCGGGTTCAATCCTGACCACGGTTGTTGTCTGAATGGAGTTTGTACGTTCTCTCTGCGACTGCGTGGGTTTACTCCGGGTGCTCCGGTTTCCTCCCACACTACAGGTACGTGCAGGTTTGTAGGTTCGTTGGCTTCGATAAAACATTGTAAATTGTCCTCAGTGTGTGTAGCATGGTGCTAGTGTACGGGGTGATCGCTGGTTGGGGAAGAATCATCGGGCGGAAGGGCCAGTTCTCACGCTGTCTCACTGAAGGCTGAAGGGTCGGGCAGCATCTCTGGACAAAATGGACAGGTGACATTCTGGGTTTTGACCCTTTCTTCGGACTGATGGTGGTGGGGGAGGAACTGGAAGCAAGAAAAGGGTGGGGTAAATCAGGGCTGGCAACAGATGACATCAGGCAGGGTGGTGACTACCCCATTGTGCACAGCTACAGGGTGAGTGATGCAAACCTTATTTTTTTTTAAATTTTTTATTTTTTTAATCAAAAAATTTATTCAATTATTAAAAATAATATTTACATTACAATAAAACAAGCCAGAACCCACCACCATAATACAATACAAACATGTATCCATAATAAACTACTATACAACTATGATACAATCCTTATTGAGGATACATTCAACACCCTGCGGAGCCCAGCGGTCCCGGAACTCCCTCAGGGTGCCCGTAGACAGGGCGTATTCCCTTTCTAATCCCACCCGGGCACGGACGTATCCCCGGAAAAGGGGCAGGCAGCCGGCTCGGGTAGAGCCCTCCACCGTCTGGCGCCGTGACTCACGGATGGCCAGCTTGGCCAGGCCCAGGAGCAACCCAACCAGGACATCTTCAGCCCTACCCTCTCCCCTACGCACAGGGTGTCCAAAGATGATGCAAACCTTATAGGAGGTATAGTGGGCAACGTTTCACACAGAGTGTTGGGTGCCTGGAGTGGTGGTGGAGGCAGATACAATAGTGTGTGTGTGAGAGAGAGAGAGAGAGAGAGGGAGAAAGAGAACGAGAGAGTGTGAGAGATAGATAGAGAGAGAGAGAGAGAGAGAGGATATAGAGAAGAGCGAGAAGATAGAGAGAGAGCTAGAGCGAGAGAGCGAGAGCAGCTAGAGCGAGTAGAGAGAGAAGATATCTCTCGCCTCTCGCTAGCTCGCTAGCTCTCTTATGAGGAGAGAGGAGAGAGAGAGAATAGTGAGACGGAGTGGGAGAGAAAGAGGGAAAGTGAGGTCACTAGCCAGGGCAACCTTTCCTTCAGCTGCCTGTCCAGTACATGTTTCACTTGTACTCATTGTCATTGCTCAATAAACCATTAAAACATCTATTATTTCTCAACCCTCTTGGTAATGGGTGACCTTTGAGAAAAGTTAAAATCTGATAGGCCACTAGAAAAACTGTTCGTCAAAACAAATATTTTCCTTTGCGCTATTAATTCGTTCCGAGATCCTTAAGGTTTCCTCGAAATTGCTTACACGCTGAAATGGAACTTCAAAGATAAAAATGGTGCATTGCACATTTCAAAGAGGACCTTTTACATCTTTCTAATGAAAAAGGAAACAGATGCTGATGATGCAAGATTTATCTGTATTTATGCCTTGCAGGTTGGGGTTAAACTGAATGACACATTGACAATACTAGACTTGAGGGCTTGTCCCTGTGCTGTTCTGTTCTATGTTCCAAGTTATAGAGTCTGAAGAAGGGTCTCGACCCATTCCTCCTCTCCAGAGATGCTGCTTGTCCCGCTGAGTTACACCAGCATTTTGTGTCATAGAGTCTGAGTTACACCAGCATCTGGAGTCATTGAGTCATACAGTGTGGAAACAGGCCCTTTGGCCCAAATTGCTCACATTGACCAATATGCCCCATCTACACTAGTCCCACCTGCCTGCGTTTGGCCCATATCCCTCTAAACCTGTCCTATTCATGTACCTGCCTAATTGTTTCTTAAGCGTTGCGATAGTCCCTGCCTCAACTACTATACCTCCTCCGGCAGCTCGTTCCATACACCCACCACCCTTGGTGAGAAAAGTTCACCCCTCAGATTCCTATAGAATCTTTCCCCCTTAAACCTATGCCCTCTGGCTCTCGATTTCCCATCTGTGGGGAGTCTAAAGAACCAAAGAACCTCCTCCTGATTGTGGGGAACCTGTGGAATGTTGAGGGGTTGCAGCAGCAATCACGGGGACATGGACTTGGACAAGATGAATTACACATACATTACACATAAACTCTGGAAGACAGCAAGGAGGAGAAGAGGAATGGTTGACAATGGAAGTGTGGGTGGGGGTTGAGAGAGAGCGGGGAGGGGAGAGGGTTGGGGGGTTGGCAGAGGAGGATGAGGTGATGCATGAGGTGGTTGTGGTTGGTCGGCACATTAGGAATTGTTGATTAGAAAGGGTGTCAAGGGTTATGGGGAGGAGGCAGGAAAATGGGATTGGGAGGCGTAGATCAGCCGTGGTTGAAAGGCGGAGCGGACTCGATGGGCCGAATGGCCTAATTCTACTCCGATAACTTGTGAACTTGCGAATGTAACGCTGAGGCTTTATCGGCAGCTGGTCAGGCAGCATGTGGAGAATTGTAAACAATTCTGCACCCCATCTCCGAGGAAGGAGAGGTTCCAGAGGAGGTTTACAAGAATGATCCCGGGAATGAGTGGGTTAACATATGATAAGCGTTTGACGGCACTGGGCCTGTACTCGCTGGAGTTTAGAAGGGGGGGACCTCATTGAAACTTATCGAATATTGAAAGGCCTGGATAGAGTGGATGTGGAGAGGATGTTTCCACTGGCGGGAGAGTCAAGGACCAGAGGCCATAGCCTCAGTGTTAAAGAACGTTCCTTAAGGAAAGAGGTGAGGAGGAATTTCTTGAGTCAGAGCGTGGTGAATCCGTGGAATTCTTTGCCACAGAAGGCAATGGATATTTTTAAGGCAGGGACCCAAAACGTCACCCATTCCTTCTCTCCAGCGATGCTGCCTGTCCCGCTGAGTTACTCCAGCTTTTTGAGTCTACCTATAGTTCCTTGTTTCTACTTCCCATTTTATGAGCAATATTTCACCTTAGTAGAAATAGCAAACCCCCAGACCCATGTGTAACTAATAAACCTGCCACTCTATATAAATATAAATATAAATAATGCCACTCCTCTAACAAACCATCGTTCAAAGTTCAAAGACATTGACTCATTAAAAGTGGCCACTTAATGTTGTAATATTCAGATGATTCACCATGGATTGTGATTCCATGGGATTATGGTTCTTGATTAGTACGGGAGTCAGGGGTTATGGGGAGGAGGAGAATGGGCCTATGAGGGAAAGATAGATCAGCCATGATGGAATGGCGGAGTAGACTTGATGGGCCGAATGGCCTAATTCTGCTCCTATCACACCAACCAATTCTGCTGGGGAATGTTTTTTTTGGCCCTGGCCTGCTGATGTGAAGGATGGCCATTATACCTGATGAAGAATGGTTTTGGTCAGCATGGAGGTCAAGTAGTGTAGGAAGGAACTGCAGATGCTGGCTTAAATCGAAGGTAGACACAAAATGCTGGAGTAACTCAGCGGGTCAGGCAACATCTCTGGAGCAAAGGAATGGGTGATGTTTCGGGCGCAACCAAGCCAATTAACCTACAAACCTGTACGTCTTTGAAGTGTGGGAGGAGGCCGGATATCCTGGAGCAAACCCATGCAGGTTACAGGGAGAACGTGCAAACTCCGTACAGAGCAGCCCCCATAGTCAGGATCGAACCTGGGACTCTGGCGCTGCAAGTCAGCAACTCTACCACTGCGTTACCATGCTGACTACTTTCACTGTCCTGATTAATGTTCCTGTTTGTATGCCTCGTTGTCACCTTCCTCTCAACCAATAATGAACCACTCTCTACATTTCCTTGATCATCGTCAGCTTTGATCTGTCGTTTTCACACCTTACCCCTCCATATCTCTCGAATCGCTCTCCCCTGACTCTCGGTCTGAAGAAGGGTCTCGACCCGAAACGTCGTCCATCCCTTCTCTCCGGAGATGCTGCCTGTCCCGCTGAGTTACTCCAGCATTTTGTACCAATCATAGTTTAACCAACCTCTACAGTTCCTTCCAACACATTGGAACCAGTATGATCAGATGATCAATGGTCGGAGTGAACTTGGTTGGCTGGCGGGCCTGTTTCAGCACTGAATCTTGAAAACTGCACTAAACTAAACTAAACTAAAAAATGAATTGCAGTTGCTGGTTTCCCAAAAAACACAAAGTGCTGGAGTAACTTAATGGTTCAGGCAGCAACTCTGGAGAACATGGACAGGTGACATTTCGGGTTGGGATCCTTCTTTAAACCCTTCTTCAGAAGAAAAAGCAACAGTTTTCTTTGAATAGAGTGCCAGTCACTGCTTCTGTGTATCAATGGAAGGTAATGGTGAGATTTTACAAGTAGCTCGATTATTGATCTAATCTGTTTCATAGTCACCACAGGCAGATTGGTTTATCATGATAAAGGAGATTCCGATTTTTCTCCTGTCAGTTTTCAGCATGGCGTCAAGTAACAAATATTTCCCCTTGTTGCCTTCTGGTTCAGTTTATCACTGTCGTGAGATTTATTGATTTTCCAAATCGCATCTGCTAAGGGCTTAAACATACCGTTAGAGTCCGAGTCAAATATTGTCTTTATTTTATTGATATACAGCGTGTGTGAGTTACCAACAAGGCCAATAGTTACTGGGCGGCCCTCATTGCCCTTGCATAGTGGAATCTTTCGAAACTTTCAATGCCTTGTAGAAGTTTAACTTCAACAGGTGACTTGGATCTTATATACAGTAAACCCTCATTTTAACGGATATCTTTATAGGCACGGTGGTGCAGCGGTAGAACTACTGCCTTACAGCTCCAGTGACCCAGGTTCAATCCTGACTGCGGGTGCTGTCTGTATGGAGTTTGTACATTCTCACTAGGACCTGCGTGGGTTTTCTCCTAGATCTTTGGTTTCCTTCCACACTCCAAATGCGTACAGGTTTGTAGGTTAATTGGCTTGGTATGCCTTGTAAATGTAAATTGTCCCAAGTGTGTGTAGAATACACATTTTCATGTGTGTATGACTGCAGAAACAACATTTCATTTGAGCCTCTATCAGGTTCAAGCGACAAATAAATTGTATTGTGTATTGTGTAATAGTGTTTATGCTGTCCCACTTAGGAAACCTGAACTGAAACCTCTGGAGACTTTGCGCCCCACGCAAGGTTTCCGTGCGGTTCCCGGAGGTTGCAGGTGGTGGAAGCAGGTAGGGAGACTGACAAAAACCTCCGGGAACCGCACGGAAACCTTGGGTGGGGCGCAAAGTCTCCAGAGGTTTCCGTTCAGGTTTCCTAAGTGGGACAGGGGCATTAGTGAGCGGGGATCACTTGTCGGTGCAGACTCGGTGTGCTAAAGGGCCTGTTTCTGCACTGTATATCTCTAAACTAAACTAAACTAAACTTTACAATGAATTTGGTTCATAAGATCATAAGTTCCCAAGTGATATGTATAGAATTAGGCCATTCTGCCTATTAAATCTACTCCGCCATTCAATCATGGCTGATCGATCTTTCAATCAACCCCATTCTCCTGCCTTCTCCCCATAACCCCTGACACCCGTACTAATCAATAATCTATCTAACACTGCCTTAAAAATATCCATTGACTTGGCCTCCACAGCCTTCTGTGGCAATGCATTCCATGGATTCAACACCCTCTGCCTGAAGAAATTCTTTCTCATCTCCTTCCCAAAGTAACGTCCTTTAATTCCGAGGCTATGACGTCTGGTCCTGGACTCTCCCACTAGTGGAAGCATCCTCTCCACATCCACTCTATCCAGGGCTTTCACTATTTGGTAAGTTTCAAAGTTTCAAAAGGCATTTGGCACATTGGCCTTCATCAGTCAGAGTATTCAATCTAGAATGTTTAAGAAGGAACTGCAGATGCTGGAAAATCGAAGGTACTCCATAGATGCTGCTGCACCCGCTGAGTTTCTCCAGCTTTTCTGTGTACCTATTGAGTCTAGAAGTTGGGGGGTCATGCTGCAGTTGTATAAGATGTTGGTGAGGCCACATTTAAAGTATTATGTTCAGTTCTGGGCACCATGTTGTTGGAAAGATGTTGTCAAGCAGGAAAGGGTACAGAGATGATTTACAAGGATGTTGCCCGGACTGGAGGGTCTGAGCTACAGTGAGAGGTTGAGTAGGCTGCAACTCTATTCCTCAGAGCGAGGCAAGATGAGGATTGATCTTATAAAGGTGTACAAAATCATGAGAGGAATAGATCGGGGAGCTGCACAGAGCCTCTTGCCCAGTGTAGGTGAATCAAAGGCCCGAGGATATAGGTTTAAGGTGAAAAGATTTAGTCTGAAGAAGGGTCTCGACCCTAAACGTCACCCGTTCCTTCTCTCCAGAGATGCTGCCTGTCCCGCTGAGTTACTCCAGCATTTTGTGTCCTTCTAATCCTATCCTGTCCATAAATAATTCCGTGTTATCCTGCTTTCACATTGACTCAGGGCAATTTACACTCACTTAACTTATGAACCTGCACGTGGGAGGAAACCGGAGCACCCGGAGGAAACCCACGAGGGTCACAGGGAGAACTCCACACAGACAGCACCCGAGGTCAGGGTCGAACTTGGCTCTCTGGTGCTGTGAGGCAGCAATTGTCAGGCCTCTGCAATCAACCATGACACAAATCACTGCCTGTGTAACCCACATATATACATGTGATTCATCGTTTTGGCCTTTTAATCTTTCCGTCTGATTGCGATATCAAGTTGCCAAGGCAACAATGTGCTCTTTATGATGATCTGAAAACTTTAATTTTCTTGCCGGAATCCATTCCACCCCCTTATACTTACTTTCAGTTTAATTGTTGCCTAATATAAGCGAGCTGAATGTGAAGGCAAACAGCAACGGAAATGATACAGGGTAAAAAATGACTTCCCGCAATACAAGGGGCGGCACGGTGGCGCAGCGGTAGAGTTGCTGCCTTACAGTGCCACAGACCCGGGTTTGATCCTGACTACGGGGGCTGTGTGTACAGGGTTTGTACCTTCTCCCCGTGACCTGCGTGGGTTTTCTCCGAGATCTTAAAGGGTGGTGATTCTGTAGAATATGACCTTATGACCTTAGAAACATAGAAACATAGAAAATAGGTGCAGGAGGAGGCTATTCGGCCCTTCGAGCCTGCACCGCCATTCATTGTGATCATGGCTGATCATCCCGTATCAATAACCCGTGCCTGCCTTCTCCCCATATCCCTTGACTCCACTAGCCCTTAGAGCTCTATCTAACTCTCTCTTAAATCCATCCAGTGACTTGGCCTCCACTGCCCTCTGTGGCAGGGAATTCCATAAATTCACAACTCTGGGTGAAAAAGTTTTTTCTCACCTCAGTCTTAAATGACCTCCCCTTTATTCTAAGACTGTGGCCCCTGGTTCTGGACTCGCCCAACATTGGGAACATTTTTCCTGCATCTAGCTTGTCCAGTCCTTTTATCTATATTACTAAAAGCCTGATCTTGACGCTTTTGGCTCGCTGTGCTGTGATTTCCGACAGAACGCCGCCACCTATGGCCCTCATTTTTGGCCACCTCGCTCAGAGCCCCCTCCGCCTTCCGGGACCGGAGAATTTTTCCCATCGATGAGAAATCAGAGAGATATTAATGTTTTTTTAAATTCGTCATTCTCTCTGCTGCCCCCGCTGGCGGGAGGGGGATGGACTATAAAACCCAGAAGTGGTGTGCCTCACTCAGTCTCTGCAAGATGGAGGAAGGCAGAGGGTCATGTCTCTCTGAGCTCTGAATAACACTGAACACATGTCTACTAAACTGTGAATGCCCTTAATGTGGTTTGAAAATGAAAATATGGTTGTTTGGGTAGAAGTAAAAATCCACTGCAAATGGTTGTTTGGGTTGAAGTAAAAATGCACTGCAAATGGTTGTTTGGGGGGGTTTTGGGTTGAAGTGAAAAGGCACTGCAAAGGGTTGTTTGGGGGGGGGGTTGGGTTGATGTGAAAATACACTGCAAAAAGTTGTTTGGAGAGGTTTTGGGTTGAAGTGAAAAGGCACTGCAAAGGGTTGTTGGGGGGGGGGGGGGGGAAGGTTGGGATGAAGTAAAAATGCACTGCAAATGGTTGTTTGGGTTGAAGTAAAAATGCACTGCAAATGGTTGTTTGGGTTGAAGTAAAAATGCACTGCAAATGGTTGTTTGGGTTGAAGTGAAAATGCACTGCAAAGGGTTGTTTGTCTAATCTTGACAACTTCCTGTTTGCACTATATTGATTTTAGGTAAAACGCTACCACTTACGGCTGTGATTTTTGCCCATCTTACTCAGTCCCCCTCCGCTGATCAGGTGCAGGGGATTCTTCCCATCAATGAAAAATAAAAGTGTTATTAGTGTTTTAAAAAATTTGAGCACTCTCTCCTGTGAAGCATGCCATGAAGGCCACACCTTTTCCGGTGGAAGGGGGAGGGATTATAAAACCCGGAAGGGTGGGTGTGGATCAGTCTCTCCATGATGGGGGAGTGAAAAATCACAACTCTGTCTGAGCTGTGAATCAACTGAACACACTGAATGCCTACTGAACTGTGAGTGTGATGTTTTGTATGGTTTTATGGTGGTTTCACCCTGCTTGAAATGGAATGAAACTGCATTTGAATGTGGTGGCCTTGCACCCTGCATGAAATGGTATGAAACTGCATTTGAATTGGGTGGCCTGGCACCCTCCTTGAATGGTATGAAACTGCACTTGAATTTGGTGGCTTTGCACCCTGCTTGAAGTGGTAAGAAACTGCACTTGAATTTGGTGGCCTTCTACCCTGCTTGAAATGGTAGGAAAATGGATTTGAATTTGGTGGCCTTGCACCCTGCTTGAAATGATAGGAAAATGGATTTGAATTTGGTGGCCTTGCACCCTGCTTGAAATGGTAGGAAAATTGATTTGAATTTGGTGGCCTTGTACTCTGCTTGAAATGGAATTTCAAGGAATAGCCGTGAGTCAACTGCCAGCCCACCATCCGTGAGTGGGCTGCCAGCACATCAGGCTTGAGGGACTGAGCTGCCACCCCAAGAATCCATTTGGCCCACAATGTCCATACTAGCCCTCTGGAGACCAGTAGTCCCTGCAGCCAACAACACCCATACCAGCGGTCCAAAAAGCCCCCCCCCCCCCCCCCACTGGCCACCAATATTGGAATTGGTGCAGAGGTGGAATATTGCGTCGGGGAACCAACCCTCCCGTGTGAACATGGGACCCAACGGGTCCCACTTAGTCTAGTAATTTTATATGTTTCTTTAAGATAACTCCTCATCCTTCTAAACTCCAGTGAATACAAGCCTAGTCTTTTCAATCTTTCCTTACGATCTTCGGTTTCTTCCCACACTCCAAAGACGTACGGGTTTGTAGGTTAATCTGCTTGGTATAAAAGTGCGGGGCCTGTTTCTGCCATGTATCTCTAAACTAAACCAAACTGAACTGAATAACTTAGAACAAGCTAAAATATTGCTCAGCCTCACAGATACATTCTCACATCTTGCTACAGAAGATTATTACCTTCAAGTAGAGCTATTCTCTGCAGTTTCTGGACCATTACTATTACGATCAATTTCCTAGTTGACAAATTAAATTGCCCACTTTAGAGACTTTTACCAGCAATATCAAAAATTTGATGAAATCATCACTCCCGAATACTGATTCTCACAGGGAAGGCTGCAACTAGATCAGATCAACAAATTGATTTTAAAATATTCCTTTTCTTTCAGAGACTTTAGATAACAAATGGTACGAAGACTGCTCAGATTTTAAATCATCTTAAGTGATGACTAGATAGGGAATGCTTCAGAAATGGTTCATCTGATAGACTGCAGTGGGTGTAGCTACCATGTGGGGAAGGTAATTGATTTCCTAACCTGATAACAAATCTGATATTAAACTTAAATTTTTTTTGAAAAGGGATTTCGAAAGGAATAATAGCTGAACAATTTTGTGCAGTGACAATTTGCTCTTTGTCTCTGCTGGCTCTAGGACTAAAATATCACAGTTTAAATCTTGCAATGGTTGCTGGATCACCTCATGTGTTGGAGTCAGAAAAAAGGATGTCAAAGACTGTCAAGCAAAATATTGTGCAAATGATCCTAATACTGGCAATCGTCATAGTTCCAATGGGACAAAGGTTCAATGGTACTTTATTTGTCATATGTTTGTTGACTGATACTTTTCATAACAAGAGGATTTCAGTATAGGAGTAAAGAGGTTCTTCTGTAGTTGTATAGGGCTCTGGTGAGACCGCAACTGGAGTATTGTGTACAGTTTTGGTCTCCTAATTTGAGGAAGGACATCCTTGTGATTGAGGCAGTGCAGCGTAGGTTCACGAGATTGATCCCAGGGATGGCGGGACTGTCATATGAGGAAAGATTGAAAAGACTAGGCTCGTATTCACTGGAGTTTAGAAGGATGAGGGGTAAACTTATAGAAACATATAAAATTATAAAAGGACTGGACAAGCTAGATGCAGGAAAAATGTTCCCAATGTTGGGCGAGTTCAGAACCAGGGGGCCACAGTCTTAGAATTAAGGGGAGGTCATTTAAGACTGAGGTGAGAAAAAACCTTATCACCCAGAGAGTTGTGAATTTATGGAATTCCCTGCCACAAAGGGCAGTGGAGGCCAAGTCACTGGATGGATTTAAGAGAGAGTTAGATAGAGCTCTAATGGGCTAGTGGAGTCAAGGGATATGGGGAGAAGGCAGGCACGGGTTATTGATAGGGGACGATCTGCCATGATCACAATGAATGGCGGTGCTGGCTCGAAGGGCCGAATGGCATCCTTCTGCACCTATTTTCTATGTATGTTTCTATATTGTCACGTGTGCTTGGCGCGGTGAGATTCTTTGTCTGCATACAGTTCAGGTATGCAAAAGTCACCACCTAAAGGGCGCCGAAAAAGTTTCAAAAGTCCTCAATATAGTCCCTCTACCTTCTCCCCCAGCTCCCCCCCCCCCTCCCTCTTTGTTCTCGGTGGCCCCCCCACACGGGGCCCCTCTTTGTTCTCGGCGCACGTTATCCACCAAACACCGGGACTCACCGCGGGCCCGTCCCCCACTGACCGCCGGCACTCATGCGGACAACAGCTCCACGGTGGCAACCCACTCTCACCGACATCCCCTTAGCTCACCAATGTCCCTCTCGCTCGAGGTACCAAGGCACAGTGAGATTCATTTTTGTGTGCAGTTCGGTACAAGTATCACTGTACATAAGCACTTAGCTACATCTTAGATAAGCATCTCAGATACAGTAAAAGTGTGTAGCAGTAGTACATTGAGGCAGTGTACCGAGCTGCCAGTTTGGCACCGTTTGCAAGTCCCAGCTGTTGTTAAGTGCTCCACTGCTGCTCCACCGGTGTAGGCCGCATCCAGTCCACGTGCAAGGCATTTTGGATCGGTGCTAGGTCCAGCCGAGCCCCAGGCTCCAGAGGCCCACTCCTCCGACAGCCGCTCTGCTTACCGGCAGTCTGCCGCGACCCCCTCCTCTCCGGCCCACTGGGCTCCGGGTTCCACGGCAGTCAGCCAGGTCTGGTGTCGGGCACGGCCACGGCTCCTCGTGGCGACCTTCTGCCGCCCGGTTTTAAAAAACTCTTTTGGGATGGAACCCTTCTTGATTTGCTTTGGGGACTATGATCTTACGACTCCTTATGAAGTCTGTAAAGGGCCTGTCCCACTTACGCGTCCCTGGCTCGCAAATTACGCGACCTCGTGGTCGCTTGAGGCGTACGGGCACCGTATGGCCGCGCGGGGCCTGTCCCACTTAGAAGGGTGGAGGCGTATGGAGTTGTGCGGGGCTGGTCCCGACATCGCGGGGGGCTCCGAAATTCTTGCACTGAACGAAAGCTTCATGCGCCAACGGCCTGTCGCGGAACTGACGGCCAAAGTGGGACAAGCCCAAGACCCTGGCGCGACGCAACGTCTCACCTTCAACAGCAGCAGAAGCAGGCAAACAATCGCCTGCCTGTGATGGTACAGCTGCTGCCTCACAGCGCCAGAGACACGGGTCCGGTCCCAACTACGGGTGCTGTCTGTAAGGAGATTGCAGTTCTCCCTGTGACTTGGGTGGGTTTCACCTGGGTGCTCCAGTCTCCTCACATATTCCAAGGACATACAGGTTTGTAGTGTTAATTGGCTTTGGTAAATTTGCAAATTGTCCCTGGTGTGTAGGATGGTGTCCGGGTTGCTTGGTGGTCTGTGCCGACTTGGTTCCTGTTTCCAAGCTGTATCTCTAAAGGCTAAACTGCAGGTGCTGCAATCTCGAGTGGAACACAAATTGGCAACATAACTCAGCGGTTCAGACATTATCTATTGAGGACATGGATGCGCGACGTGTTAGGTCAGGACCCATCTTCAGACATCTTAAACACCCACGAATACCACAACAACAAAAATGCAGTTTGCTTGTCAGCTCCACTCTGCCGATCTAAACACTGATGGAATCTTGAATGCTGGGACTGCTGTTTGATATCTCTGATAGATAGTCAAGATTACAGCTAACTGCTGAGAATGATGCACTAGGATTGCTGCCCAGGGCAATCTGCGATTGTTGGCTGTGAGTATAGGAGCAGGGAGGTTCTACTGCAGTTGTACAGGGTCTTGGTGAGACCACACCTGGTGTATTGCGTACAGTTTTGGTCTCCAAATCTGAGGAAGGACATTCTTGCCATAGAGGGAGTGCAGAGAAGGTTCACCAGACTGATTCCTGGGATGTCAGGACTTTCATATGAAGAAAGACTGGATAGACTTGGCTTGTACTCGCTAGAATTTAGGAGATTGAGAGGGGATCTTATAGAAACGTACAAAATTCTTATGGGGTTGGACAGGCTAGATGCAGGAAGATTGTTCCCGATGTTGGGGAAGTCCAGGACAAGGGGTCACAGCTTAAGGATAAGGGGGAAATCCTTTAGGACCGAGATGAGAAGAAGCTTTTTCACACAGAGAGTGGTGAATCTCTGGAACTCTCTGCCACAGAGGGTAGTTGAGGCCAGTTCATTGGCTATATTTAAGAGGGAGTTAGATGTGGCCCTTGTGGCTAAAGGGATCAGGGGGTATGGAGAGAAGGCAGGTACGGGATACTGAGTTGGATGATCAGCCATGATCATATTGAATGGCGGTGCAGGCTCGAAGGGCCGAATGGCCTACTCCTGCACCTATTTTCTATGTATCTATGTATCTATGTGAGACATTGTGGGGAGTGTTCAAGAAGGAACTGCAGATGCTGGAAAATCGAAGGTACACAAAAGCACTGGAGAAACTCAGCGGGTGCAGCAGCATCTATGGAGCGAAGGAAATAGGCAACGTTTCGGGCCAAAACCCTTCTTCAGACTGATAGGGGGTGGCGGGGGGAAGGAAGGAAAAAGGAGGAGGAGGAGGCAGAGGGCTGAGGAAGGGGAGGAGACAGCAAGGGCTAGCAAAATTGGGAGAATTCAATGTTCAATATTCAATGTTCAGACATTGTGAGGATGCTTTTTCAGAGGGTTAGGGTGGGAAGTGATTATGGTGCAACAGCGGTAGAGTTACTGCCGCACAGCGCCGGAGACCCGGGTTCGATCCTGATTACAGATGCTGCCTATATGGAGTTTATACATTCTCCCTATGACCTGCGTAGGCATTTCAAACTCCTTGCCTCTGAACTAATTTTGGAGTCAACTTGCCATCTTTCTTAGGACTTCTACTTTTCTGTGTAGGAAGGAGCTGCCGATGCTGGTTTACACCGAAGATATACACAAAATAACAGAGAAACTCAGCGGGACAGGCAGCATCTCTGGAGAGAAGGAATGGGTGACGCTTTGGGTCGAGTCGTTTCGGGAAACGGAAATGAGAGATGCGAATGATGATGTAGAGAGATATTGAACAAATGATTGAAAGATGTGCAAAAAAGTAACAATCATAAAGGAAACAGGCCATTGTTAGCTGTTTGCTAGGTGAGAACAAAAAGCTGGTGTGACTTGGGCGGGGGAGGGATGGAGAGCGAGGGAATGCAGGGGTTACTTGAAGTTAGAGAAATTCATACCGCTGGGGTGTAAGCTGCCCAAGTGAAATATGAGGTGCTGTTCCTCCAATTTGCGTTTAGGTTCACTCTGACAATGGAGGAGACCTTGGACAGAAAGGTTAGTGGGGGAATGGGAATGGGAATTAAAGTGTTTAGCAACCGAGAGATCAGGTAGATCCAGGAGGACTGAACGAAGGTGTTCAACGAAACGGTCGCCCAATCTACGTTTGGTCTCACCGATGTATAAGAGCCCACATCTTGAACAATGGATACAGTAGATCTCTGACCAGTCTGCCTCACGGAACATTGTCAAAGCCCTTGAAAAAGTCTGTGCAGTGAAACTGTTCTAATCTCCTGATCAATTGCTGTAAAGGTTTTAATGTGAGGCACTTACTACTTAGGAAGATTGAACGATTAGTTATAAACTTACTTTGATTCTAAACTCCAGTGAAGTCTATGAGGTCATTTCTAAAAGAGGGATGAACGTAGAGGTAGATTGAAAAGTTCTCAAGAAATACCAGCATTTAATTTCAGGGAAAAGAGTCGCAATTGAGACGCAGTAAAATCCTGATCAATTGAAGAAAGATGTTGCAATCCCATCTTTGAATTCCTCATCCAAACAGTCCATCTATTTCTTTGGGAATGTGGTGGGGTGTACCCGATGATTTTATGCTGAAGCACAAGGGCACACCTGCACAGCCAAATTCCCATTGCCAGTCCTGATGCAGGGTCTTGACCTAGTGAAGAGGCAAGGGTGAAGGTTGTTTTATCATCATGTACGCAAACAGGACAATGGAATTCTAACATGCAGCTGCACAAAAGGTCTCTAAACACAGTACCCAATAGATAATACTGGACTAAGTGGGCCACGTTGGGTCCCAGCATGACACGGGAGGGCTGGTCACCAACGCAATATTCCACCTCTCCACCAATTCCAATATTGCTCGCCAGTAGAGGGAGGGGGGGTGGGGGGGGGCTTTCTGTTGTGCTAGTATGGGAGTTGCGGGCCGAAGGTACTGGTTTCCAGAGGGCTAGTATAGACATTGTGGGCCGAATAGGTTCTTGGGCTAGCAGCCAACTGTTGCAATGATTTTAAAAGCCAAGCTAAGGCAAACAATTGGGCTGCAGCCAACTGACAACCAAAATTCATTTTGTGAACACAAACATTTTTAAAAGGCGAGGCAAACAATTGGGCAGCAGCCACTTTACAGCCGCATCGAGGGGACTCACCATGGAGTAGACGTGCGTTCAGTGTTATTTGCAGCCGTGACCCTCTCGCTTCCTGGGTCTGGCAGAGACTGAGTGAGGGACTACACTTCCGGGTTTTATAGTCCCTCCCCCCTGCCGCCAGCGGGGGCAGCAGAGAGAATGGTGGTTTTTTAAAAAACATTAACATCTCTCTGATTTTTCATCGATGGGAAAAATCCTCCGGTCCCGGAAGGCGAAGGGGGGCTCTGAGCGAGGTGGCCAAAATTGACGGCCGTAGGTCGCGGCGTTCTCTCGGAAATCGCAGCACAGTGGGCCAAAAGCGGTCAAGATCAGACTTTTAGTAATATGGATAATATAGCTTGCTCCAGATTCCAGCCTCCGCATTCACTTTTGTCTTCAGTTTCCCATTTAGATCAAGGTTGCGGAAACATTATTATCCATGTATTTTCCAGGCTGCATCTTGAACAAGAGCAAGGAAGCCATTTCTCGAGGTTGGCTGCGGGAAGCATTCCCCGGGGCATGAAGGCTGAAGGTGTCCGGGCGAGGAGAGGGACGATGCTTCACGGGATGATCCGGACGCAGGCGGCGTCTGCAACGGCCCTTTATGGCCAACTGCAGCTGAGACTCTGAAAATGGCGGCAAAAACATGGCGACTCTTGCACCTGGACTCAGTGTGCTGTTCTATACATTCTGTACTTAATCGCGGATTGTACTTGATAGTTTTAGTTTCGTTTTTGAGAAAAAACAGGCCCTTCGGCCCACCGTGTCCGCGCCGACCAACACGTTAACACAATCCCACGCGCACTAGGGACAATTTACATTTTATTCCAGGCCAATTAAGAAACAAACTTGTACGTCTTTGGAGGGTGGGAGGACACTGAAGATCTCGGAGGAAACCCACGCAGGTCACGGGGATGACGTACGAACTCTACCGCTGCGGAACCGTGCTGTGTGTGGCAATATTCCTACTGATCTGTGTGCAAAACAAGAACTTCTCTGCACCTTGGTACAGGTGATAATAAAGCACACGTGAACCGTTCTTGATGTCCAAAATAAGCAACATGACTTGAACATTTTATTTTGCGGGGCTTGCCAAGTGCAAAGCCAGCTGCTTGATCATTTAAATACAAATATTAATTCACTACATGATTGGCATCTTTGAGACACCTGTTTGTGAAGGATGTTGTATTAATACAAGCCTGTCTTTCTGCAAATTATGTAATCTGAGTCTTAAAACGTGTTGTGATGAATACTAAAAGGTTTATTTATAGCCCCTGTTCTACAAGGGAACGAGAGGATGAGAAATTGTCCGCGCTGGTTCACTTTCTAATGCAATAGCGTTAAAACTGCACATCATTCTGGCTGGCATTTAAACGAGAGCACTCAAGTGGATGAGTTATATGTGTAGGAAGGAACTGCAGACGTTGGTTCAAACCTAAGATAGACACAAAATGCTGGTGTAACTCAGCGGGCCAGAGAAGGAATGGGTGACGTTTCGGGAAGGGTCTCGACCCGAAACGTCACCCATTCCTTCTCTCCAGAGATGCTGCCTGTCCCGCTGAGTTACTCCAGCTTTTTGCATCGATCTGGAGGAGGTATTTGCTCTCAACCTTAAAATCACCACTGCTATACAATTTTCTTAGTTTAGTTAAATTTATAGTTTGTTTCACGTGCAGTGAAAAGCTTTTGTTGTGGAAAGACAATACATGTTTACAATTGAGCCATTTACAGTGTACAGATACATGATAAGGGAATAATGTTTAGTGCAAGGTAAAGACAGCAAAGTCTGATCAAGGTTACTCTGAGGGTCACCAATGAGGTCGATAGTAGTTCAGAACTGCTCCCTGGTTGTGGTAGGATAGTTCAGTTGCCTGAGACTCATTTCTTCCTTTTCCCCACCTCTCCGTTCATGTGCCTCTTGATTTTCTACCCAGAAAATAGTTCTGCTGGTGTGATTTGTCCGGTTTAGTTTAGTATATTTGGACTATAAAGTAGGATTAAAGATGTAAGATATAACTACCAACACTATCACTGAAGTCAGAATGCTGGAGTAACTCAACGGGACAAGCAGCATCTCTGGAGCAAAGGAAAGGGAATAGGTGACGTTTCAGGTCGAGACCCTTTTTCAGACCCGAAACGTCACCCATTCTCCACTTCTCTCCAGAGATCCTGCCTGACCCGTTGAGTTACCCCAGCATTTTATGTCCATCTTCAGTGTCCACCTTCCTAGACTGTCAAATGGACTTAGTGGTCTACATTCTGGGGTTTGCAATTGAATGGCCTAAGTTATGCATTCCAGCCCTAGCAGGGGGCTTGAAGCCATGAACTTACGGAAGAAGTGAGAACGCCACCACCAATCATTCCACACCAAACAAAAGCTTTTCACCGTACCTCAGTACACGTGACAATAAACTAAACTGAAGTGAATCTCACTGTACCTTGGCACACATGATAATGACTGAACCTTTGCTCTGGTATTTAATTTAATTCACATGCTTACACAATAATGTTTTATTATTAATGTTTAATGTTTTATATGTCACTAGACCAAGGGCAGACCCGTTGGGTCTGCTCCCCCAACGCAGCCGTTCCCTACCCGTAGCCCCCACGGGAGACGTGGTCCTCCAACTCAAGCGGCTCAGGAATGAGCAGTGCGGCTGGTTTTAAATGGCGTCTTTGAGGCGAGATGCGGGCGCCAGCAGCCGTTATGGTCGCTGGCCAGCAGGAGGCGACAAAATGAGTGAGTGGGGGGGAGAAGGATTTAATGAAAAATGTGAACATAAACATAACGAAATCTAATGAGGAGTGGATAGTTGGAATGAAAAGTGAAATGTCTACCGAAATGGCTGCTTCTATGGGTGAGAAGCCAGTTTATTTTTGGAATATTGGGGGGTGGGGGTGGGGGGGGGGGGGGGGGGAGAAGGATTTGATTAAAAAGGTGTACTTAAACACGACGAAATGTAATGAGGAGCGGATACTTAGAAAGAAAAGTGAAATCTCTACCGAAATGGAAAAGATCTCGGCGATTGTGCGTCTGGATTCGGCGTGGCAAGGAATCAAAGGAAGAAATTCAGCCGGCAGCCGTACATGTAAATTGATCCATTCCGATTGGACATCTGCGAGCATCGGCCATTCCGATTGGACATCTGCGAGTATTGGGCATTGTGACATCACACGATGGAACGAATCGAAAGGCAGAAAGGCAGCCGGACGGCAGGCGGCAGCCACAGAGTTTTAATAGTATATAGATTCCTAATTGTTACTGTATGTCATGTTGTCACTTGCGGGCAGAGCACCAAAGCAAATTCCTTGTATGTGAATACTTGGCCAATAAACTTATTAATTCATTCATTCATTGAACGATCGAACCATTGAAAAACCATTCATTGACAGATAATGCACCACTTCCTACTCATGGATACAGGTAGAACTAATACAAGTATCGCCGGTTATTTTCCCAGAGAACATTCTTAAAATTCTGCAATCTGTTGTAGCAGCATTTTGTCTACTTTGGCGAATTTCACAGTACGAAAGCACAACTCAATAGAAACTATGTAAGAAGGTACTGCAGATGCTCCACGAAGTGCTGGAGTAACTCAGCGGGACAGGCAGCATCTCTGAAGAGCAGGAATGGGTGACGTTTCGGGTCGAGACCCTTCTTCAGAATCCATGTATTTGTTGAACATATGTCTCAATGTCCGAAGAGGAAACATCACCCGTTCCATCTCGCCAGAGATGCTGCCTGTCCCGCTGAGTTTAATTTAATTTCAATTTAGAGATGCAGAGTGGAAACAGGCCCTTCGGCCCACCAAGTACAGCGATCCCTGCACATTAACACACGTCTACACACACTAGGGGCAATTTACACTCATACCAAGTATACAAACCCAAGCCAACTAACCTACAAACGTACGTCTTTGGAGTGTGGGAGGAAACCGAAGATCTCAGAAAAAACTCACGCAGGTCACGGGGAGAAGGTACAAACTCCATACAGACAGCGCCCGTAGTCGGGATTGAACCTGGCTCTCTGGCGCTGCAAGAGCTGTAAGGCAGCGACTCTACCGCTGCGCCCCCGTGCCGCCCTAGAATTACTCCAGCTGTTTGTGACTCTGAATGGAAACTATGCCAGTTTTGGTCGGTATTGAACTATGCGTCAGTCTATGTTTACATATTGTACCTAGGCATTGAAGACAAAGTCATTTGGTTGGAGTGACAGATATAACCGATGCCTGACTGAAATGACCAGTTGTTCAGTTCAGTCAACAATGCATTCTGAATTTCGCTCTTCCTTGCCCTGCAATATAGATCTCCCAGTACCTGTCAGTTCCGCCACTTCACACAGCAAGGACTAGACCACTGAACCTCTGAGGTGCAGGGTCATTCAGTCACTGACGGCTACATATGTAATGGCACGTACCTTCCTGAGCATTGCATAAACCACAGAGGCCTGACATTGACATGAAAGCAGATAGATCCACTTCCATCCAATTAAGTCTGTGTTTACAGAAATTTTGTCTCGGCTCTGCTATCTGCCACACTTTTAGCCAACCATGCATTTCCAATATTAAACGCAACTTCCAAATGGATAGTAGACAAAAATGCTGGAGAAACTCAGCAGGTGAGGCGGCATCTATGGAGCGAAGGAATAGGCGGCGTTTAGGAATAGACGCCCAAATAGGAATAGACGTCCTAATGGATAGTATGAGCAAAATGCAAGGTGAAATATAGCTGACAAAATCATTTCATAATGTCAATTGTCAATGACTTACTGACTTACTAGGGGTGGCACAGTGGCGCAGCGGTAGAGTTGCTGCCTTACAGCGTCAGAGACCCGGGTTAGATTCTGACTACAGGTGCTGTCTGTACGGAGTTTGTATGTTCTCCCCCTGACCTGCGTGCGTTTTCTCCGAGATCTTTGGTTTTCTCCCACACTCCAAAGACTTATAGGCCTGTCCCACTCACGTGACTTTTTCGGCAACTGCCGGCACCCGTCATAGGTCGTTGCAGGTCACCGAACATTTTCAACATGTTGAAAGTCCAGCGGCGATCAGAACGAGGTACGACTCTTTGGGCGACTACTCACGACCATACAGGCTTCACCCCGCGACATGTCACCAGGGGGTCGCATGTATGGTTGTGAGTCATCTCCTCAGTCGCTCAAAGAGTCGTAGTGTCTTTCTGGTCGCCGCTGAATTTTCAACATGTTGAACATTTTCGGCGACCTGCAATGACCTATGACGGGTGCCGGCAGTCGCCGAAAAAGTCGCGTAAGTGGGACGGGCCCATTACAGGTTTGTAGGTTAATTGTCTTGGTATAAATGTAATTTGTCCCTAGTGTGTGTAGGGTAGTGTGAGTGTGCGGGGATCGCTGGTCGGCGCGGACTCGGTGGGCCAAGGGGCCGGCTTCCGTGCTGTATAATTATGCAGAAAGTGAAAGCACTTCTGCATAGTGAATGAGTGTGGGGAAAGTCTTTGAAAGTTTCAATAACATTGTGAGAACTAATAATGAAAGGCGCTTCTGAAATTCCCCGAATTTCACAGTTGCCCAGGGTGGCGCAGCAGGTAGAGCTGCTGCCTTGCCGTGCCCGAGAACCAGGTTCGAATCTGACCTTGGTTGTTGTCCTTGTGGTGTTTGCTCATTTTCCCAGTGACCGAGCAGGTTTTTTCCGGGTGCTCCGGTTTCCCCCCACATTCCAAAGACATGCGGGTTTGCAGGTTCATTGGTCGCTGTAAAATAAAGTTGTCGTCTGTGTGTATGGAGTGGATGAGAAGGTGGGATAAGTTTAGTTTAGTTTATTGTCACGTGTACCGAGATACAGTGAAAAGTTTTTGTTGCGTGCTAACCAGTCAGCGGAAAGACAATGTATGATTACACTTGAGCCATTTACAGTGTATAGCTGCATGATAACGTTTAGTGCAAGGTAAAGCCAGTAAAGTCCGATCAAATATAGTCCCAGGTTCACTAATGAGGTAGATAGAAGTTCAGGACTGCTCTCTGGTTGTGGTAGGATGATTCAGTTGCCTGATAACAGCTGGGAAGAAACTGTCCCTGGATCTGGAGGTGTGTGTTTTTACACTTCTGTACCTTTTGCCCGATGGGAGAGGGGAGAAGAGGGAGTGGCCAGGGTGTGACTGGTCCTTGATTATGCTGTAGGCCTTGCTGGGGCAGCGTGAGGTATAAATTGAGTCAAGTGAAAGGAGGTTGGTTTGTGTGATGGTCTGGGCTGCGTCCACAATTCGCTGCAAATTTCTTGCGGTCTTAACTGGGGCAGTCCCCAAACCAAGCTGTGATGCACACTGAAAAAAATGCTTTCCACGGCGCATCTGTAGAAGTTTCAGATACGATAGAGACCAGATAACATAGAACTGCTGTGAATGGTGGCTCAATGGTCACCATGGACATTGTGGACCAAAAGACTTGTTTCAACGCTGTATCACTAAACTAAACTACACATAAAAAGGGACTCCAGATGCTGGTTTACACCGATGATAGACACAAAAAGCTGGAATAACTCCGTGGGTCAGGCAGCATCTCTTGTTTCGGGTCGAAACCCTCCTTCAGAATTAGAATGGGGGAAAATAAAATGGAAAAAATCTTAAATTATGCTGACATTCAATGAAGATGAAAAGCCAGCGGTAAATTCAGTTCAAACCTTTCAATCATTCATATGCCATATTGACTATGTTATTTAAACAGAAAAGTGTTAATAATGCATAACCCGAGAAGCAAAATCCTGCCAAGTCCTATTTAAATACCAGGTCTCAATTTCAAGCCTGAGTTTTAACAGAACAACACAGAGGATTGTTCAGATGAAGTCAGCAGTAGTTTAGATGCAATCATTTTAATAAATACACTCCTCATAGCTATCTCTGGTGTACGTTCAATATTGCTTTCTCGCTATCTTGGGCAGAACAGAAAGAATTGTATAAATCACAATCTTATTCATCTTGTTTCCATTCAACTTCATAATTGCTTTCATTGCCAAAATTATATGTCTATAGTTTGACTCTGAAGAAAGTTATTTACAGCTGAAAAAAAAGTTTAATTTGATTATTTTTTTTGACATCAGTGTGTAATTGATTCTACAAACAGCTCTTGTTGCTTCCATCAGAATAAAGCAGTGCAGATTTTTTAAATGAAAGATGTAACAGGGGTTGGACAGGCTAGATGCAGGAAGATTGTTCCCGATGTTGGGGAAGTCCAGAACAAGGGGTCACAGTTTAAGGATAAAGGGACAAATCTTTTAGGACTGAGATGAGAAAAACATGTTTTACACAGAGAGTGGTGAATCTCTGGAACTTTGCCACAGAATGTAGTCGAGGCCAGTTCATTGGCTATATTTAAGAGGGAGTTAGATGTGGCCCTTGTGGCTAAGGGGATGAGGGGGTATGGAGAGAAAGCAGGTACAGGATACTGAGTTGGATGATCAGCCATGATCATATTGAATGGCGGTGCAGGCTCGAAGGGCCGAATGGCCTACTGCTGCACCTATTTTCTATGTTTCTATGTTTACAACAACCCAGAACTAAAATAATTTTTAAATGATTTTGAGTCCAAAATGATTTGAAATATTCGGGGTGGTGAAATCAGTCTACAGCTCTAGCTACAGGCTTATATGGAAGGTAGATAAAAATAGACTTTTTGCCAAAAGAAAGCAAATTAAGTCAGAAAACACTAAAATGCCACTTAAAACCATGCAGGGTAAGAGGATAAAGATTTGGTTCATTATGAATGATTACTCTGAAGATAGACACAAAATACTGGTGTAACTAAGCGGGATAGGCAGCATCTCTGGAGAGAAGGAATGGGTGACGTTTTGTGTCGAGACCCTTCTTCAGACTGTTTAATTTAGTTTAGAGGTACAGCGTGGAAACAGGCCCTTCGGCCCACCGAGTCCGTGCCGACTAGCGATCCCCACACACTAACACTATCCTACACACACTAGGGAACATTCACAGTTATACCAAGACAACTAGCCTACAATTTACAAAAGCCAATTAACCTACAAACCTGTACGTCTTTGGAGTGTGGGAGGAAACCGGAGATCCAGGAGGAAACCCACGCAGGTCACGGGAAGAAGGTCCAAACTCCGTACAGACAGCGCCTCTAGTCAGGATCGAACCCAGGTCTCTGGCGCTGTAAGACAGCAACTCTACTGCAACGTCACCGTGCCATTCCAAAGTAAGTAAGAAAGTAAGTACGTTTATTGGCCAAGTATTCCCATACAAGGAATTTGCCTTGGTGCTCCGCCCACAAGTAACAACATGACATACAGTGACAGTTACGAATGACTCAGAAAACACTAAACATTAATAATAATAAAACATTAATGATAAAACACCATTGATCAAACATGTGAACCAACAAAATACCAGATCAAAGGGAGGCTACAGATTTTTGGCTGTTGAGTAGAGCAACTACTCGTGGATAAAAACTGTTTAAAAACTGTCAAAGTCTGTTTGCCCTGCCTGTTGCCCTTGGTTGAAAAGGCCACTCCAGATCCCCAGCTAGTAATACATGCTTGGAGGTGCAGATATATTTATAAAAGGACACAAAGTGCTGGAGTAACTCAGCGAGTGAGGCAGATTTTCTGGTGAACGTGGATAGGTGACCTTTCGGGTTGGGACCCTTCTGCAAACTTTCAATCAGTCTGAAGAAGGGTTCGAAGGCGATACGAGACCTATCCATGTACTCCAGAGAAACTGTTTCGCCCGCTGAGCACCTGGAGGAAACCCACATGGTCACATGGAGTACTTGCAAACGCCACATGGACAGCACCCGAGGTCAGGGTCGAACTCAGGTCTCTGATGCTGTGAGGCAGCGGCTCTGCCAATGCGCCACTGTGGTGTATTTCTGGTGTATCATAAGAGTGCCTGCACTGGTTATAACCATTGATCTAGGTGAGGTCATGGTAATTGCTTAGCATCCAAGCACACGACACCTTGCGGTTCTCTTCCACAGTTTGCAAGTGTGGCATTCGGCTTGGGATGCTTTGGGCCCCTGGATCTGAATGTTTTTACTCACAGTTTATGTTGGCAGCCCCCTTACAAGTAGCTTTGAGAACCAAAAGGCCAGGTTGCGAGGAACAACGTCAAAGGATTGGTATTCTGGTTGAATAATGGATGTTCAGAAATCTTATAGAGAAATGAATAACTGACTAGCGTATATGAGGACTACCTATTGAGTATTTTAGTTGAATTGAATTGAATTGAATTGAATAGAGTTTATTAGCCAAATATGTACATGTATTGCTCGTAGGATTCTCAGATCTGAACTGGACCTCTATGACAGGGGTCGGCAACCTACGGCCCCCGGGCCGAATGCGGCCCGTAACCCAAAATCATCCGGCCCGCAGGTGGATTTTGTTTCCCGTAATCATCCAGCCCGCCGAGCGGCCGCTCCGAGCTCTGGCGGTACCGCATCCTGCGCAAAGCCGCCGGCACAGCCGCGCACCTTCTGTGAACACGTTTAAGAAAGAACTGCAGGTGCTGGAAAAATCAAAGGTAGACAAAAAATGCTGGAGAAACTCAGCGGGTGAGACATGCAAGGATTGCACGAGGCTGCCTCACCCGCTGAGTTTCTCCAGCATTTTTGTCTACCTTCTGTGAACACGTGATTTGATGCCTGTCATCCGGGGCGGGATGGGGGCGGGATCTATGTCAACACGTGATAGATGTGGCCCGCCATCCGCTCACAGACATGCGTCCCGGCCCCCAATGCAGGACAAGGTTGCCCACCCCAGCTCTATAAAATCACCATCGACTTGGTGGGCCGAATGGCCTATTTCCACGCTGTACCTCTCAATCAATAAAGAGAAACCATCTCACACTACGAGGGGATTGAACAGGGAAAAGACAATGTTTTCTTTGAGGGTCATAAGTGATAGGAGAAGGTTTAGGCCATTCGGCCCATCGAGTCTACTCCACCATTCAATCATGGCTGATCTATCTCTCCCTCCCCTAACCCCAGAGCTATAGCGGCTCTGAACCGGCCCTGCTCAGTGCCCCCCATCCCCCCTGGACTGTCTCCCTCAGATGGTCACGTCGCACAGTATATTTATGTATTTGTTTATTTATTTATTTTTTTATCAGTTGGAAGCTGCATACCAAATCTCGTTGCACTGATGTGCAATGACAATAAAAATATTATTATTATTATTATTATTATTATTATTATAATTATTATTATTATTATTATTATTATTATTATTATTATTATTATTATTATTATTATTATTATTATTATTATTATTATTATTATTATTATTATTATTATTATTATTCTCCTCCCCATAACTCCTGACACCCTTCCTTAAAAAATCTTTAACATCAGAACAAAATAAACTCAACTGAGAGTTATGTTCCTGAAGATAGACCCAGAAAGCTGGAGTAACTCAGCGGGACAGGCAGCATCTCTGGAGAGAAGGAATGGGTGACGTTCCGGGAAAGTGAGACGAGAGATATATACAATGATGTAGAGAACAAAATGATTAAATGATATGTAAAAAAGTAACATTGATAAAGGAAACAGGCCATTGTTAGCTGTTTGCTAGGTGAGAATCAAGGGATATGGGGAGAAGGCAGGCACGGGTTGTTGATTGGGGACGATCAGCCTTGATCACAATGAATGGCGGTGCTGGCTCGAAGGGCCGAATGACCTCCTCCTGCACCTATTTTCTATGAATGAAAAGCTGGTGTTACTTGGGTGGGGGAAAGATGGAGAGAGAGAGGGAATGCAGGGATTACTTGAAGAAAAGGGTGATGTTTCGGGTTGAGACCCTTCATCAGACTGAAGAAGGGTCTGAAGAAGGGTCTCGACCCGAAACGTCGCCCACTCCTTCTCTCCAGAGACGCTGCCTGACCCGCTGAGTTACCCCAGCTTTTTTGCGTCTACCTTCGGTTTAAACCAGCATCTGCAGTTCCTTCCTACACAGCTATGTTCCTGATGCATCGTCTATAATTTATTTCTGGGAGTGTTGCCCATTGTAACATATGCTTGTGGTGATTAGGATGCCAGTGTGCTGTTCCAGGAGATGAATGGCTCTTCACATTTACACAAGTAATTCTTCCACGATCTCCACCACCGGACGCAACAGATGGGCATACATTATAAACCACAGGAGTTTTTTTCTCCCCCCCAGTTACACGATTCTATTATATTATATCATTTTACCATTGTTGGCTGGTGACAAAATAAATTCCACACACAAATGAATGTTCCTGGAGTTGAATTGCATGAATGGCCTTCAGTTGAACCTCTTGATAAATGAGTTGGAATCAGTAATAATCATCATCTACAATGTAGTCATTACTTATATCTGGCAGTGCAAGAATTTAGCCATGAACAGTGTCTTGTGAGAAAGATATCAATTCATAGGAGTGGACCAGTGCTAACTCACATTAAATAACTCTTGACATTCAATGGCTAAATTAGAGCAACAGTAGCAAATATTTGGTTAGCTTGACACCGTTGGGAATAATGATCTTTGCTTTAGTACTCAATACATCTTTGGGCTAATTTAATAACGGGAAAACTGCTTTGTGTACCTTGTGAACCAAGGAAAAAATACATTTCTGAAGTGAAAAATGAGGGCTATTCATGAATGTGGTGAACTGCGAAGGGTTATCTGATCTTTGTTAAGGATGCAACAATTTGGGTTAAGGGCCCGTCCCACTTTCGCGACCTAATTCACGACCTTTTTTTACTCGTGGACATTTTTCATCATGTTGAAAAAAATGCCCCGACCTACTTGATGCCACGAGTACCTACAACTAGCATCACGACCTGCAACGACCTAGCTACGACCTCCTACGACCTTGTGACGACCATGCTGCGAGTACGAGTCAAGGGCAAACTGGGCAGAGGTCGTGAATTAGGTCGTGAAGGTGGGACAGGCCCTTTAGGCTTTATTATGTGCTCCAATTATGTAGGAAGGAACAGAAGATGCTGGTTTACACCGAAGATAGACACAAAATGCTGGAGTAACTCAGCAGGACAGGCAGCAACTCTGGAGAGAAGGAATGGGTGACATTTTGGGTCAAGACCCTTCTTCAAATACTGTCCTGACAATAATTTATTTTTAACCGCCCTGTCAAATTTTATTTTTAATTGGCCTGTGCCGCTCTGATTTGTTCTCGATCTCTAATTTCCCCCTCCCCTGATTCTCAGTCTGAAGAAGGGTCTTGATATGGGGGACATACAGGCAGGTGAGACTAGTGTAGAAGGGGCATGTTGGTCGATGTGGGCAAGTAGGGATAAAGGGCCTTTTTCCACACTGTATGACTTTATGGACTCCACGATTCTATGACTCAACTCCCTCAGTATCTAAACCACTGGGTTAAAAATATTTTTCTACAAGGCAAAGCTGAATGTTGGAATTCACACTGGAAGAGTGGTAAATGCCCAGAGTAGGGGAATCGAGTACCAGAGGACATAGGTTTAAGGTGAGGGGGGGTGGGGGGGGGGGGAGATTTAATAGGGACCTCAGGGGTAACTTTGTCACACTTTGGGTGGTGAGTTTATGGAACGAGCAGAGGAGGTAGTTGAAGCAGGTACTATCACAATGTTTAAGAAACATTTAGACTATTTTGTGTATCGGAAAGGTTTAGAGGGCCAAATATAGGCAGGTGGGAGTAGTGTAATTGGGGCATGTTGGTTGGCGTGGGAGAGTTGGGCCGAATGGCCTCATTTCACGCTGTATCACTCTGTGACTCTCTACGTCTCTGTCTGCTGGTTCCTTTGTGTTGCTGCTGAAAGCGAACAGAGGTAGAACTCTAAATAAAACGTTTCTTGTTGCAGATGGTAACCTTTAACTTAACTGCCCTTTCTGGTGCAATAATGCACCAAATGTCATTCGATGTGATACAAACAGTTTCTTAAAGGTCCCCAATGCATATATTTGCTATAGTTTCCATTATTACATGTGGCACATTTCTGCAATTGTGTCCTGTTATAGATGTGATTCATTTCCTGAATTTGTAAAGCGTGTTAAGAGAAAAAAGCTTTCATCGAAGTTGCCTAAAGTTCAGAGAATGTGTAGGGAGGAACTGCAGGTGTTGGTTTACACCGAAAATAGACAAAATACTGGAGTAACTCAGCGGGACAGGCAGCATCTCTGGAGTGAAGGAATGGGTGACGTTTCGGATCGAGACCCTTCTACAGACTGAGAGTCAGGGGAGAGGGAGACAGAGAGATATGGAAGGGTAAGGTGTGAAAATACAGATCAAAGGGGACCGATGCTCAAGGAAATGTAGAACGGTACATTTTTAGCTGAGGGGAAGGTGACAACGAGGCATACAATGAGTAATATTAAATCAGGAGGACAGTGAAACTAGTCGGAGAACTAGGATGGGGGGGACGGAAAGAGAGGGAAAGCAAGAGTTACATGAAGTTAGAGAAGTCAATCTTCATACAGCAGGGGTGTAAGCTGCCCAAACGAAATGTGAGGTGCTGTTCCTCCAGTTTGCATGTGGCCTCACTCTGACAATGGAGGAGGCCCAGGACAGAAAGGTCAGTGTGGGAATGGGAGGGGGAGTTAAAGTGTTCAGCAACCGGGAGATCAGGTAGGTTTAGGTGGACTGAGCAGAGGTGGTCAGCAAAACGATCGCCGAGCCTGCGCTTGGTCTCGCCGATAGTCAGAAAAGTCCAGAGAAGTCTTGCACGCCATCTGCTAGTGGGTGGTGCACATCACCAAGGAACAATAACTGCCTAGTGCCAGATGCAAGGTGAAAGGCATTGCATTTATTTTTCACCCTAAGATGCATATTTACTCATAATTGTTATTAATTCTACATTTACATTTCAGTCTATTACAGTTGACCCAGCCATAAATTTCACTTCTTGCATAGAAGATAGAACAGCACGAGAATAGGCCATTCGGCTCACAATTTCTGTGCCGAACATGATACTAAGACCATCATTTATCCACTTGCACATCCCTCCTTCTCAGGCAACCTTCGGTCGTGGCTGACCATGGGTGTCTCCAGGGTGCTATTCCCTATATGGAGGACGCCTGTGCGTGACTTTGTTTAACGTGGGGAGACTGGTGCACAGACAGCCACCCCATGGTCCTTGACAGATCTGGGTCAGGATCCAGTGGCACGGAGTCCAAGACGACCGGAGACCCTTTCCTGCTGCAGCCTTCATCCGCCTTCCCAGCCGTCGTGACGCTCCCACTAAAGTCAGCCATCGTCCTCCGCCTGTTCCACCGTTGAGATCTTGGTTGGATTGCTCTTTGTCAGAGTCCTCCCCCTCGACCTTACCGCCATGGGTGGCCCTACCAGGAGCATAGCTCCAGACGGCATCGCTCTCAAGATCTCAGGACCACACAAGCTTCTCCACCACGGACAAGGTGACAATCCACGAAGAAGTCCCTCCATCACGATTAGGGGGCGCTGCATTGGCAGCAGCCTGTCGGCAGCGTGTCCGTTTTTTTTCAACTTTTTAAATTTTTTTAGTATGTTTAAAAGTCTGTTTTAAATGTTTCTTTGTGTGTTATGTGTGGGGGGTGGTGTGGGGGGGTAAGGGGGAAACCGTTTCGGCTGCCTCTTCCATGGAGAGGCGATTTTTTCAGGTTGCCTCCCCCGTGGCCTAACAGCAAGGATCGGCGCGGACTTTCCCGGAGACGCGCCCGGAGCTTCAGCGGCGGGCGCAGCGTGGACTCTCGGCGCGGAGCGGATGAGACCTCGCTGGAGGGGAGCGCTCCGTTACGCTGGCCCGCGACAGCCGGCAGCCTGAAGCCGCGGTCTGCAGAACTCCAGCTGGTGCGGCGTCTACAGCCCGGGATCCCTCGTGGAGGACCCGGGGGGAAGAAGAAGCTTCCACCGCCGGCCCGCGGCCGTCTTCTACCGCGGGTGCGGCATGGACTTACCATCTCCCCTGGAGGGGAGCTTCGACCGCCGGCCCTGCAGACTGCGGTGCTTCCGGCTGCGGCACGGCAGGTACTTTAAAACTTTGACCGCCGGCCTGCGGCCTTCACCAGCCTGAAGCCGCGGTCTCTGGTTGGGAAGAGCCGATCCTGGACTCACCTTGACTTTGACTTTGTCCCTTACCATCTGGACGCCCGCAGCAACGGCTGTGGAGGGTGGTGGTCCCGACCACGGGGGAAAATGGAGGAGGACTGGCCAAGCTCTGTGCCTTCCACCACAGTGATGAATGCTGTGGTGGATGTTTGTGTAAAATTTTTATTGTGGTTGTGTTCTTTATTATTGTACCGCTGCTGGCAACCCAAATACCACCGACCTTGGTTGTGTGGCAATTAAATTATATCAATCTATCTATCTATCTATCTATCTATCTATTTCCCTGCTTTTTCTGCATATCCGTATACCCATCCAAAAGTTATTTTAAATGCGGCTATCGTATCTGCTTCAACCACTCTCAGCACACTTCAACCAAACTTCAGCAGCACATTCCAGGCACTGACCACCCTCTGCATAAAAAACCTGCCCCACACATCTCCTTCTGACTTGGTACCACTCATCTTCAACCTATGGTCCCAAGTATTTGATTTTACCATCTTGGGAAAATAGTTCTGACTGTCTACCTTATCTACCCCCCATCATTTTAGGAGCCCTTTTGGAGTCACAGAACATAGACATGGAACAGTACAGCACAGGATCAGACCCTTCGGCCCACGATGTCCATGCTGAACATGAAGCCAAGATAAACTAATCTCCTCTGCCTGCACATGATCCATATCCCCCTTTCCATGAACTTCCATGTGCCATGTAAAAGATTCTTAAACGCCACTATCGTATCTGCCTCCACCACCACCCTTGGTGGAACGTTCCAGCTACAGATCATTCTCTGTGCATGAAATATTGCCCCTCACGTCTCCTTTAAAATTTACCCCTCTCACTTTGACTTTAGAGATACAGCCCGGAAACAGGCCCTTCGGCCCACCCAGTCTGGGCCGACCTGCGATCCCCCCGTGCACTAACACTGGGAACAATTTACAATTTTACCAAGCCTATTAACTTACAAACCTGTGCGTCTTTGGAATGTGGGAGGAAACCGGAGCACACTAAACTAGTGTGTGAACGGGCGATCGCTGGTCGGCACGGACTCGGTGGGCCGAAGGGCCTGTTTCTGTACTGTACGACTCTATGACATGACACCTGCAGAAAACCCATGCGGTCACAGGGAGTACATACAAACTCTGTACAAACAGCACCCGTAGTCAGGATCGAACCCCGGTCTACCCAATCCATGTCTCCCATTCTTTTATATACTTTTTACACCTTTCAGCTTCTGATACTCCAGAGAAAACAATCCAAGTTTGTACAAACTCTTGTGCGGGAAGGAGCTGCAGATGCTGGTTTAAACCAAAGATGGACTCAAAAAGCTGGAGTAACTCAGCGGGTCAGACAGCATCTCTGGGGAAAAGAAATGGGTGACATTTCTGGACGATCCAAAACGCCACCTATTCCTTTTCTCCAGAGATGCTGTCTGACCCGCTGAGTTACTCCAGCTTTTATGCATCTATCTTCATGTCCAAACTCTTCTTATTCATGTCCAATACCCTCTATTCCAGGCAGCATTCTTGCAAATCTCTTCTGCACACTTTACAAAGCCTCCCCATCCTCCTGCAATGGGGTGGCAAAATACTTCAGATGCATCGCAATGAAAGCCCTATAAAGAAAGCCCACTAAGAGTTACGATGGTAGGCAAGTGCTATCACCATTTTGTTTTAAATGCAAAGCAACAAATGATAATTTAATCTTCTTGCTTGCTTGGTGAGGGGGTGAGGGACATTATTCTGCCAGCTAGTTTTTAAACAGTGTTGCATGTTCTTTTTAACTTCCACCTCAACCAAGAATCTGTGCGATTGCTCATCGAAATGCTGGTGCCTCCAAGTGTTGAGACTAATTTGGCTAGATTATAAATTCATTTCCTGGTTGGGAGCTTCGTTCCAAAACTTCCCAACCCGAGGCAACTTGTCTTCATTTCAACCACATGCAGCTAACATCAATGCAATGCGACGAGTTTATCTTTTTGCTCCTTCTTAACATCTACTGAAATCTTCGACATTTTGTGTCTTCTTCACTTTCCCCATCAACGTGAAGCCAAAGCCACTTCTTATTGAATAGATGTTTCAATCAATGGTTCAGTGGAGTTTTATTTGTCACCTACGCAACTGCGCAGTGAAATTCATGAGTGCAGGACCAGAATTAGGCCATTTGGCCCATCAAGCCTACTCCGCCATTCAATCATGGCTATAACCATATAACCACATAACCCCATAACAAATTACAGCACGGAAACAGGTCATCTCGGCCCTTCTAGTCCATGCTAAACACTTACTCTCACCTAGTCCCACTCAGACCATAACCCTCCATTCCTTTCCCGTCCATATTATCTCCCTCTCCCTCCTAACCCCAATTCTCCTGTCTTCTCCCCATAACCTCTGACACCATTACTAATCAAAATATTATTTTCGCTTATTTACACTGTGTTTTGGCGCCATTTCCAAAGCCCAAAGTCCGGTCGGCCCGTGCGCTCGGTCTACTGGAGCGGGTCCAGTTCCAGGCGAGCCCCAGGCTTCTGCAGGGCCTTTCTTCCGTCACCCTCGACTGGATCAGCCCGCGAATCGACGTCCTCTCCTCTCCTCTCCTCTCCTCTCCTCTCCTCTCCTCTCCTCTCCTCTCCTCTCCTCTCCTCTCCTCTCCTCTCCTCTCCTCTCCTCTCCTCTCCTCTCCTCTCCTCTCCTCTCCTCTCCTCTCCTCTCCTCTCCTCTCCTCTCCTCTCCTCTCCTCTCCTCTCCTCTCTCTCCTCTCCTCTCCTCTCCTCTCCTCTCCTCTCCATCTCCTCTCCCTCTCCTCTCTCCCTCCCTCCCCTCCCCTCCCCTCCCCTCTCCCTCCCCTCCCCTCCCCTCCCCTCCCCCCCCCTCCCCTCCACTCCCCTCCTCTCCCCCCCTCTCCTCTCCTCTCCTCTCCTCTCCCCTCCTCACCTCTTGTCTCCTCTCCTCTCCTCTCCTCTCCTCCCCTCCCCTCTCCTCTCCTCTCCTCTCCTCTCCTCTCTCCTCCCCTCTCTCCTCTCCTCCCCTCCCCTCCGCTCCCCTCTCCCATCATCTCCCCTCCTCTCCTCTCCTCTCCCCTCCTATCCGCTCCGCTCCCCTCCTCTCCTCTCCTCTCCTCTCCTCTCCTCTCCTCTCCTCTCCTTTCCTCACCCAGCCATCTTTGTGTCCCGGGGCCACCTCCTGCAGCCGACCTTGAAGGCGCTGGAGGCATTACCCTGGTTCACCCTCCCACCGGCACTTGCTCCTCGCGGCCAACATCTCCAGCAAATCCCTCCCGCCACCGTGTATAGTGACAAATGTTCATATCGTTCAAGGAATCTTTCCTCTCGTCACTATGATTGAAGACAGGGGTTCAGGAGATTAATCGAAAGCTCTCCATGAGACATTAAATACCGTCCAAAGATAAATCTTCGAAACACAGTCTCTTAATTAATAGTTTCCTTATTTTAGTAGTAAAAACAGTAAGATATTCATCCAAACTTCTTCTTGTTTAAGTACAATTTGTGGTCAAACTGGTGCATGGTCAAAAGCTGTGACCTCTCCCCCATGCTTCTTCAAACTAAACTAAAACTACTTGGGAGTCTGCGCGAGGATCCCAGCTGCAAACTCGTCTCAGTCTACGTATAAATCCCACCCACATAATTACAGGCAGATAAGATTTAAAGGTAACTGGTTATAGTTATAACATACTGACAAGCTAAATGGCTACTAAACCATGACCCGCCGAACCTTTGGGTCAGGACCAGAGAACATGGGTCTAAGGTGAAGGGGAAAAAATTTAGACAAAGGACAATAGACAATAGGTGCAGGAGTAGGCCATTCGGCCCTTCGAGCCAGCACCGCCATTCAATATGATCATGGCTGATCATCCACGATCTGTACCATGTTCCTGCTTTCTCCCCATATCCCTTGACTTTAATAGGAATCAAAGGGGGTAGCGTTCACACAAAGGGTCTGTTGAAGCTTTGTGCGGGTTATAGAGTAAATGTACCAGCATTCGCTCAGAGAAGATAAAAAAGATTTGACATGTACAACTTCTGCACTGATTTATGTACGGAGAAGGACTACTTTGCAAATTCATGCAGTTAACAAGATTACCCCTTACATTAATTCCACCTGAAATGCTAACTGGCTTGATCAGTATTTCCAGAGTTTTCAATTTCATTATGGACGTATGACATTTGCAATTTATTTCTGTTTTATTTCTTAACATTGACAAATGATCCAGAGAGAATTGGAGGTTCTTATTTTTAACGTAACTGAGATATGAGCGGAAAAGCCCCTCCAGTGGTTGCATGTAATAACATTGTAATTACATTCACAGGGTCGACTTTGAACGGTAATTTGAATAAAATAAAATAGTTAAAGGTGATTCTTAGCGGGTTTCTGCATTAAATTCTCCCCAATGTGTGTCGTAAATTCTCAAGAGATCAGCCTGTCCACGAGAATTTCTTCACAGAATAGTTTGTTATCTCATTTGTTTCTTCACATCTGCATGGTGTTGTCTTAAACCAGTCAAAAAGGTTCCAGACTTAAAGCTATAGAGAGTCGTACAGAGATGGAAACAATGCTCCTCAGCCCAATTTGTAGAGACATTAAAAACTTTAGTTTCGTTTAGTTTAGAGATACAGCGCGGAAACAGGCCCTCCGGCCCACCGAGCCCTTGCCGACCAGGGATCCCCGCACATTAACACTATCCGACACACACTAGGGACAATTTTACATTTTACATTTATACCAAGCCAATTAACCTACAAACCTGTACGTCTTTGGAGTGTTGGAGGCAAGCGAAGACCTCGGAGAAAATCCACGCAGGTCACGGGGAGAACGTACAAACTCCGTACAGACAGAACCCGTAGTCAGGATCGAACCCGGATCTCCGGCGCTGCAAGGCAGCAACCCTACCGCTGCGCCACCGTGCCGCACATTATTTATTAATTCATTTAAATTTTGTGTTTTTATATATTATCTGTGTGTCTTGTGTTTACAGGTCTGTTATGCTGCTGCAGGTTAGAATATAATTGTTATGCTGTCAGTAGATATGACAATTATACCACCTTCATAAGATCATAAGTGATAGGAGCAGAATTAGGCCATTTGACCCATCAACTCTACTCTGCCATTCAATCAAGACTGATCTATCTCTTCCTCCTATCCCCATTCTCCTGCCTTCTCCCCATAAACTCTGACACCCGTACTAATCAAGAATATATCTATCTCTGCCTTAAAACTATCATAGAAAAATAGCAAAATAGGTGCAGGAGTAGGCTATTTGTCCCTTCGAGCCAGCACCGCCATTCAATATGATCATGGCTGATCATCCAAAACCAATACCCTGTTCCTGCTTTCTCCCCATATCCCTTGATTCTGTTAGCCCCAAGGGCTATATCTAACTCTATCTTGAATACATCACTATCCACTGACTTGGCCTCCACAGCCTTGGGTGGCAACGAATTCCACAAATTCACCACCCTCTGACTAAAGAAATTCCTCCTCACCTCCTTCCTAGAAGAATGTCCTTTAATTCTGAGGCTGTGACCTCTAGTCCTAGTCTCTCCCACTAGTGGAAACATCCTCTCCACATCCACTCTATCCATGCCTTTCACCATTCTGTGTGTTTCAATGAGATCCCCCCTCATTCTTCTAAACTCCTCTTGACTAGGAGTTGTTTGAATTTCTTAGTTAAAATCAAATAAGAAACTAATTGATTCCAGTAACAGCCATAATATGCACTCTAAAATACATCAATCTCAACGACATGTGCATTCTCTTAGAAATAAGCCACTAATGAAATTGTTTAATCATGAACTCTTTACTGGCTGAAACATGTCCTCGAAATCTGTATAGTTTTTGTGTGGGTGCTACTCATTTAAGCTTGTGAAATCCAAGCGTTTCCACTCTTCTGTACCTCACGTCTGATGGGAGAGGTGAGTGACCGGGGTGAGACTGCTCCTTGATATTAATGGAGGCCTTGCCGAGGCTGCATGCTTGGCGTGTAAATGCAATCAAAGGAAGGGAGGAGGGCTTCGCAGAGGACAGGTTTTGATTCACTGTTTCTTTACTCATCCCTAAACAGCTTGGCTGACACGTTCAATGTGCGGACTTACATATGAAGAGTAATGGCCAATTGGAAAGAAGTTATAAGGCAGCTTGGATGAATGAATGAAACTTTATCGTCAGATGTGACAAGTCACAAGTGATATTGTTTGTTTTGCGTGCCCAAGGTATGCAAAGAGTTGCCATACAAAGGGCACTGACAAAGGATCCCATTTCAACACAAAGCATTTTTAACGCATTCCATTTGTGTTCCCCCTTAGTTCTCGGCGGTCAGCCCCCCCCCCCCCATAGTGCCATACAGCAGGGATGTGTTCCATTCGGCCCATCATGATCATACTAACCATTGGTCAACCATCTGTATTAATCCCATCTTCCTGCGCCTAGAGGTTCTATTTTTGTTTGAGGCTGGTAAAGGATTGTTCATCAGTCAATGAAAGTAAGCATGCAGATACAGCAGGCAGTGAAGAAAGCGAATGGCATGTTGCCCTTCATAACAAGAGGAGTTGAGTATAGGAGCAAAGAGGTGCTTCTGCAGTTGTACAGGGCCCTAGTGAGACCACACCTGCAGTTTTGGTCTCCAAATTTGAGGAAGGACATTCTTGCTATTGAGGGAGTGCAGTGTAGGTTTACAAGGTTAATTCCCGGGATGGCGGGACTGTCATATGCTGAGAGAATGGAACGGCTGGGCTTGTATACTCTGGAATTTAGGAGGATGAGAGGTAATCTTTTTGAAACATATAAGCTTATTAAGGGTTTGGACACGCTAGAGGCAGGAAACATGTTTCCGGTGTTGGGGGAGTCAAAAACCAGGGGCCACAGTTTAAGAATAAGGGGTAAACCATTTAGGACGGAGATGTGGAAACACTTTTTCACACAGAGAGTTGTGAGTGTGGAATTCTCTGCCTCAGAGGGTGGTGGAGGTCGGTTCTCTGGATACTTTCAAGAGAGAGCTAGATAGGGCTCTTAAAGATAGCGGAGTCAGGGGCTATGGGGAGAAGGCAGGAACGGGGTACTGATTGTGGATGATCAGCCATGATCACATTGAATGGCGGTGCTGGCTCGAAGGGCCAAATGGCCTACTCCTGCACCTACTGTCTATTGTCTGGTGTCTATTGATTCATGAAACTTCATTAATAGAGTTGTGAGGTGTATCGATACAGCAAGGAAGCCAGAGTATTCCATTTTACCCAAGCCATTTTTTTTAACACATTCCATTTGTGGGTTTCAAGTTAAAGGCCGGACTGCAGACAGCATTGAAAAGGGAAGAAGGAAAGATAAAACAATGACAGTGAAGTGTGAGGTTTATGTTCATTTCTGATATTTGCTTGCACAGCCCTTCCTACTTCTCTCAGTTTTAACTGCGATACCCTTCAGTATTACGAGCTGGTTTGCAGTTTCCTTGGTTCTTGTAAGCAGATAAAATTGCTGACACTGATTTTACGAACTTCTACACAATTAAAGAAGCTGGTATGGCTCTCGTGGGTGGCGTGTTTGAATATCCTCACTGTGCACTCAGCTGCAATTCCAACTCTTTTAAAAAGGTCAGAATTATACTCCTGTTAGTTTTATGCCCACTGTGGGAAAATCATTGTGCCCATTAGAATCCGAGCGACTCAACAGTGTGCTAGTCGAGGCAATAAATCTACTACTAAAAGGCAAAATGCGACAAATACATTTATTAGATTTGTGACAGAGTGAGTGTATGTCCAGAATACAGTGACTGGTACGAAAATAAGCTCCTGGGGGGAATAAAGAGTTGAGCAGTACCAGTAAGGAAAAAGGTAGATTAATGATTCATTGGTTCAATGGTTAAGAAAGAACTGCAGATGTTGGAAAAATCAAAAGTAGATAAAAAATGCTGGAGAAACTCAGCATCTATGGAGCGAAGGAATAGGTGACGTTTCGGGTCGAGATGTGGCCCCTGGTTTTGGATTCCCCCAACATCGGGAACATGTTTCCTGCCTCTAGCGAGTCCAAACGCTTACTAATCTTATATGTTTCAATAAGACCCCCTCCCATAACTTCAATGGTTCAATGGTGCTTTTTTTTTTGTCACAGATGCAACTGTGCAGTGAAATTCTCTTTGCATATTTACACATGTGGGCACCGCCATGATTTGGCGACATTTCCAATGTCTAAAGTCCGGTCTGGAGTGGTTCCCGATCCAGGTAAGCCCCAAGCTCCTAGCTCCGTCGCCTTTGACCGGATCGGCCCGTGAACCAACGTCCCTCTCCACTCCTCACCCGGCTATCTCTGTGGCCCGGGGGTGCCTCCTGCAGCCAACCTTGCACGCCGCTGGAGGCATTACCTTGGTTCACCCCCCATGCTCCTCTCGTGGCCGTGAAGAAAGCTAATGGCATGTTGGCCTTCATAACAAGAGGAGTTGAGTATAGGAGCAAAGAAGTCCATCTGCAGTTGTACAGGGCCCTAGTGAGGCCACACCTGGAGTATTGTGTGCAGCTTTTGTCTCCAAATTCGAGGAAGGACATTCTTGACATTGAGGGAGTGCAGCGCAGGTTCACGAGGTTAATTCCCGGGATGGCGGGACTGTCATATGTTGAAAGAATGGAGCGACTGGGCTTGTATACGCTGGAATTTAGAAGGATGAGAGGGCATCTTATTGAAACATATAAGATTATTATGGGATTAGACTCGCTAGAGGCAGGAAACATGTTCCTGATGTTGGGGGAGTCCAGAACCAGGGGCCACAGTTTAAGAATAAGAGGTAGGCCATTTAGAACTGAGATGAGGAAAAACTTTTTCACACAGTGAGTTGTGAATCTGTGGAATTCTCTGCCTCAGAGGGCAGTGGAGGCCGATTCTCTGGATGCTTTCAAGAGAGAGTTAGATAGGGCTCTTAAAGATAGCAGAGTCAAGGGATATGGGGAGAAGGCAGGAACGGAGTACTGATTATGGATGATCAGCCATGATCACAGTGAATGGCGGTGCTGGCTCGAAGAACCGAATGGCCTACTCCTGCACCTATTGTCTATTGTCTCCGGCGGCTCTCTCCAGGTACCACAGTCTGCCGAGCCTCCGGGTAGTCTGGACGGCACTGTTGCCGTGGCACCTCGGGAAGACTCCATTAGCTGGTGTGATGTTTTGATGCTCCCATGGTGATATTGGGAAGAGAACACAGTTCAGGTTCATAACTAAAAAAGGTATATAAAATAATTAATGAAGTGGAAAAATCATTTGCAATTGATAGTTATCTTGATGTTGGAGCCTTGAACAGGCCATGAGTCAAATGTGTAATTTGGATTAGAGAAGTTATTAATTTTATTTTTGAGTTATGTAGGGCTGCACAATGGCGCAGAGGTAGAGCCACTGCCTTGCAGTGCCAGATACCTGATCCTGACTACGGGTGCTGTCGGTACGGAGTTTGTACGTTCTCCCCGTGACCCGCGTGGGTTTTCTCTGAGATCTTCGGTTTCCTCCCCCACACTCCAAGGACGTACAGGTTTGTAGGTTAATTGGTTTGGTATAAATGTAAAATTGTCCCTAGTGCGTGTGGGAAAGTGTTAATGTGCGGGGATCGCTGGTCGGTGCCGAAGGGCCTGTTTCCGCGCTGTATTTGTAAACTAAACTAAACTCTGCCATCTATCTCCAATCATCCGGCTAGTTTTGACTGTGTTCAGTTCTGGCCACATGTTGGAAAGATGTCGTCAAGCTGGAAAGAGTACAGAGAAGATTTACGAGGATGTTGCCGGGACTCGAGGGTCTGAGCTACAGGGAGAGGTTGAGTAGGCTGGGACTTTATTCCTTAGAGCGCAGGAGGATGAGGGGTGATCTTATACAGGTGTATAATATCATGAGTTGAATAGATAGGGTAGTCTCTTGCCCCGAAGAGACTCTGTCTACCCAATGCAGCGGAGAGTTGCCACCTCACAGTGCTAGAGACCCGGGTTGGATCCTGACTATGGGTGCTGTCTGTGCGGAGTTTGTACCTTCTCCCCGTGACATGCGTGGGGTTTCTTTGCCCCACACTCCAAAGACGTGCAAGTTTGTAGTTTGATTGGCCTCTGTAAATTGTATATACCCCTTGGTGTGTAAGATGGCGCTAGTGTACTCATTGGTCGCCACGCACTGGATGGGCCGAAGGGCCTGTTTTCACGCTGTATCTCTAAAGTAAACCCTGAAAGTCCTTGCCATCACTGATTATGTCAAACTGGCTACATCGGGCACCCCTTTTGACACAGGAGATGAAATTCAGTCACATAAATTGTTAACATGTATATTGTTACTAATCAGACATCGGGCCAGAAATCAGGTCTTAGATAAACCATGGTGAACATCTACTGCATTTTTCTGTGTTGGAATAGCCCATTCAAATAGCCCTCGTTTTCCCTCTCCATCCCCTCCCCCTTCCCAGTTCTCCCACCAGTCTTACTGTCTCCGACTACATTCTATCTCTGTCCCGCCCACTCCCCTGGCAGAAGGGTCTCGACCCGAAACGTCACCCATCCCTTCTCTCCAGAGACGCTGCCAGTCCCGCTCAGTTACTCCAGCATTTTGTGTCGACTGCATTTTTCTCGTCTGCTCTCTCCGTTACATCTTCAAAGAATTCTACGCCATTTGTTGAGCATGACTTCGCCTTTCAGAATGCATGCTGACAATTTCTGCATATACTTTCTGTCTCCCAGTGCTCTTTGATAATGTGTTTCTGTATGATTCCAACATTTTTGCAAATTAATCCATTTAAATTGACCTGTAGCAAGCCTTTAGAGGCTGTGAGCTGTGAGGTTAGACTTCTTGGGGGATCTTGTTTACCAGACTCACACCTTGATACAATGATACATTGATACAATTTATTTGTTATCATTTGAACCTCATTGAGGTTCAAACGAAATGTGGTTTCTGCAGTCATACACACAAGAAAAAGAACCAAAACACAACACAATTTACACAAACATCCATCACAGTGAATCTCCTCCTCACTGTGATGGAAGGCAAAGTCTTATCTCTCCCCTGCACTCCTCGTTCTCCTTCCGATGTCAGAGTCAAAGCGGGCGATGGTAAGTGACCCGCAGCCATTAAAGCCGCGCCGGGCGATGTAAGGCCCCGCTCCAGGTCATCCTCGGGCGGGAGAAGTCGCCGTTGCGGAAGCCCCGAAAAGCGGTCTCCCACCAGGGACCCGCGGGCTCCCGGTGTCACTGTCCACCAGACCTGCGGTTGGAGCCTCCGAATCTCCGGGTTCGGGCCGCAGCAGCGCGCCACCACCGTTCCTCCCGCTCCGAACTCGGCCAGCCCCGCGATGGTGAGTCCGCAGGCTCCGCGGCTGGAGCCCCAGGTCGTTCCGGTTGGAGGCCGCCCACGGTGCTAGGCCCCAACGACAACGGAGACCCGACAGAGAAAAGGTCGGGCCCACAGTACAGGGAAAATATTTTAAAAGTTTCCCCCACCACCCCCCACCACACACATACCCAGTTAAAAAAAACACTCGGTTCTGATATTAAGATCTTGCTTGCCTGGATGCTGATAATCAACCAATACACAACCGAAGATAGACACGAAAAGCTGGAGTAACTCGGCGGGTCAGGCAGCATCTCTGGAGAAAAGGAATAGGTGGCGTTTCTGGTCGAGACCCTTCTTCAGACTGGGAATCAGGGGAGATGGAAACTAGAGGAATGAAGAGGTTCCAAGAACAAATGAATGAAAGATATGCAAAAAAACAGCAATGATCAAGGAACTGCGGATCCACAATGGTCTATTGTTGGCTGTGGGATAGGTGAAAATGAATTGTACAAACAGTGCAACTCAACGGGATGACAGTGAACCAAGTATGATGACTAGGGGTGGGGATAGATGGAGAGATGAGGGATGCAAGGATAACTTGAAGTTGGATAAATCAATATTCGTACCGCTGGGTTGTTAGCTGCCCAAACAAAATATGACGTGCTGTTCCTCCAATTTGTGTTTGACCTCACTCTGACATGGAGGAGGCCCAGAACAGAAAGGTCAGTGTGGGAATGGGAGGAGGAGTTAAAGTGTTTAGCAACTGGGAGATGACGTAGACCACGGCAGATTGAGCAAAAATGTTCAGCGAAACGATCGCCGACCTGCGCTTGAACTCACCGATGTATAGGAGTCCACACTTGGAACAGCGGATACAGTAGATGAGGTTTAAGGAAGTGCCAGTGAACCTCTGCCTCACCTGAAAGGACTGTCGGGGTCCCTGGACAGAATCTAGGGAGGAGGTATAGGGACAGGTGTTGCATCTCCTTTGGTTGCAGGGGAAGGTAGCTGGGGAGGGGGTGGCTTGGGTGGGAATAATCCACATTGACCGACATTGGCAGATAACTTTTGATTTCAATTGCATGAACTTAACACTAAAAGGAAGGTGTACCATTTTGCACACAATATCACAATGACAATAATACTGTATAAGCCAAGTATGTTTTGCAACATACGGGGAATTTATCTCAGTTAATGATTATCATGGTAGAGTTGCTGCCTCACAGAATGAGAGTCCCGGCTTCAATCTTGTCTACGGGTGCTGTCTGTGCAGAGTTTGTACGTTCCCTCTGTGGCCACGTAGGTTTTCTCCGGGTGCTCCGGTTTCCTTCCACACTCCAAAGACGACATATATGTCGGTTAATTGGCTTCTGTAAATTATAAATTACAGACTCTTCAGTCTGAAGTCGGGTCTCGACACGAAACGTCACCTATTCCTTTGCTCCATAGATGCTGCCTCACCCGCTGAGTTTCTCCAGCATTTTTGTCTACCTAGGGTTAATGAAGGACTATCAGCTACCAATTAAATAATGACTACAAACAAACCTTGAAGGTTATTTACAGGGAGTTGCTAAAGACTGAAATCTCTAATTGTTTGCCCAATATAATCCAAGGTAAGTGAAGTATTGAAAAGCTGCCAGCATTTCAATTGTCCTTCAATGTCTTTGGGAATTTGTTGTTTAATCTAGTCGTAGAGGCACATAGCACAGAGATGGGTTCTTCAGCTCAACTTGTCCATGCCCCGTGACCAAGATGCCCCATTTAAGCCAGTCCCGTATTCCTGCATTTGACCCATGTACCTTTAAATCTTTATCCATGTACCTATCCAAATTTATTTTATATTGTACCCGCCTCAACTACCTTGCCTGGCAGCTCGTTCCGTATACCCACTAATCTCTGCGACCCTCACATTCCTCTTATATCTTTCCTCTCTCACCTTAAATCAATGCCATCTAGATTTTGATTCCCCTACCCTGGGAAAAAGATTCCATGCATTCACCATATCTATTCCCTTCGTAATTTTATACATCTTTATAAGACCACCCCCTCTTGCACTCCAAAGGGAAGCATGGTGACGCAGCGGTAGAGTTGCTGTCTTACAGAGCCGGAGACCCAGGTTTGATCCTGACTGCAGGTGCTGTCTGTACGGATTTTGCACATTCTCACTGTGACCTGCGTGGGTTTTCTCCGGGTGCTTCAGTTTCCTCCCACACTCCAAAGACGTACAGGTTTGGAGGTTAAAAGGCTTGGTAAAAAATTGTAAATTGTCCCTAGTTGGTGAAGGATAGCGTTGGTGTGTGTGGATCGCTGGTCGGCACAGACTCGGTGGGCGTTTGACGTCACTGGGCCTCTACTCGCTGGAGTTTAAAAATGATGAGGGGGGACCACATTGAAACTTCCAGAAAAGTGAAAGGCCTGGATAGAGTGGACATGGAGAGGATGTTTCCACTGGTGGGTGGGTCTAAGACCAGAAGGCCTAGGTGGTTGCCGGAGGTTGCAGAAGACCTTCCACTACCTGCAACCTCCGGCAACCACCTTCAACTAGCATCGCAACCGGCTTCGACTAAAAAATTACCGATTTTTAAAACGGCAACCTATTTTTAGTCGCGGCCGGTTTTGAATTTTTAAAAATAATCGCCGGAACATAGAAGAAGCGGAAACCACTTTCGACCATTAGGGAGACTGACAAAAACCTCCGGGAACCGCACGGAAACCTTGGGTGGGGGCGCAAAGTCTCCAGAGGTTTCCGTTCAGGTTTCCTAAGTGGGACAGGGGCATTAAGCCGATGCCTTTTGAATTTTGGAGCCTTCCCTCACAGTGGGAAACTTTGATTCCGCTGTGTGGGGATGTCTGTGTTAAAGACTATCGTGTTCTGTGCTCTTTATTATTCATACAGTATGGCTGTATGGCGAACACACATTTCACTGTACCAATTAGTACATGTGACAAATAAATGTAATAATAATAATAATAATAATAATAATAATAATATCTTTTATTGTCATTGCACGTCAGTGCAACGATGATTTAGTGTGCAGCTCCACTGATGTACAAGAAAGGTAAATAAATACAATACATAAATAAACAAGCTGAATTGATTGCCGTGACCATCTGAGGGAGACTGTCCAAAGGGGGTGGGTGGGGGGGCACTCGTTAGGGCCGGTTCAGAGCCGCTATAGCTCTTGGGATGAAACTGTTCCTGAGTCTGGAGGTTCGGGCGTAGAAGGCCTTGTAACGTCTGCCGGAGGGAAGTAGTTGAAACAGACCGTGGCAGGGGTGTGATGAGTCCTTATGGATGCTGAGGGCCTTCCTGAGGCACCGCGTGTGGTAGATGCCCTCAAAGGCTGGTAGCTCTGTCCCGATGATCCTCTGCGCTCTGTTGACGACGCGCTGAAGAGCTCTCCTCTCCGCCTCCGTGCAGCTGAGATACCACACAGAGATGCCATACGTTAGTATGCTCTCTGTGGTGCAGCGGTAGAACGTTGTCAGCAGAGATGTATCTTGTATCTTGTATCTTAGATGGTTTCCCATCTTATATACAAAGGCAGACTTTGACCTTAAATACACATGACTCAAAGTTTAAGCCAGGGGTGTATGATTCAAGATTCAAATGGGCACAAAAAGGCATAACGGCAATGTATACAGTTTCAGAAAATGGCGAGTTTATGAGCTTCCAAGATTTAAAGTCAAAGTATGGTCTCGAAAACAAAGATTTGTTTAGATACTTGCAATTAAGAGACTACTTTACAAAAGAGATAAGGCCACAACTAGATGAAACTTCAAATAATATGATCAAGGTGATTGTGGATGCATACAAACAGAATGGGCCTCGGGTCATCTCTGCTTTCTACCAAGCTCCGATGGGAAGCGGGGGAGAATCAACGCTCTACATAAAAACAAAATGAGAAGCAGAATTAAAAATTCAAATAACAGAAGAAGAATGGTATCAAATGTGTGAAACACAATGTTCATCCAAAAGCTCACTAGTATGGAGAGAATTTTGCTGGAAGAATTTAACTCGTTTTTCCATAACACTCAAAATAAAAAGCAGACAACTTGCTGTACATCAACACTGTTGGAGGCTGTGCGGGAGTACGGAGGCAGATCACTCGCATATTTTCTGGAACTGTGTAAAGATAAGGCTAAGGAACACAAAAAAGCTGGAGAAACTCAGCGGGTGCAGCAGCATCTATGGAGCGAAGGAAATAGGCAACGTTTCGGGCCGAAACCCTTCTTCAAAGATAAGGCTATATTGGGAACATTTTTAACGCAGCTGTTAAAAATATTTTGGGTTATAAAATCCCAAATACCTGCTCTGTGATGTATCTGGGGCACATTAAAGGTATTGTAAAGATAGACGATACCTATTTGATTAAAGTTTTGCTTGCAGCAAGTAAGAAGGCTATTATCAGGCAGTGGCTTAATGAAAAGAGCCTAAAACAGGAACAGTGGCAATAATAATAATAATAATAATAATAATAATAATAATAATAATAATAATAATAATAATAATAATAATAATAATAATAATAATAATAATAATATCTTTTATTGTCATTGCACATCAGTGCAACGAGATTGTGCTAGATATTGTGCGGGACATCTTTACTATGGAGAAACTGACATATTTCTTGAGAGTCAAGGAGAATTCATTTGAGAAGATCTGGGAAAAATGGACCGATTATTTGAGCCATGATACCAACTAGATAAATGCCGAGCTAGATATGGGAAGGTTGTGTTATATAGAACTAGATGGTGTGTTTGTGTGAATATGGAAATATCTCCAGATAACTAATCAATGCACTTTTTTTTTAATTTGGTAAGTGCACCACACGCTCTTATTCCAATTTTATATTTATTTATGTTTTGTTTTTTGGCCCCCCCCCCCCCCGCCATTTATTTATTTATTTATTTATTTAGACTGTTGCTTTTCTTATTTTCTTTTATTTATGGTGATGGTGGTGTGCTGTTTTGTATATATCTCTGTGAAAAATCAATAAAAACTTAAGTGAAAAAAAAAATGCATGTGAACGTCTTCGAAGCAGAAAATACCATGGAAACACCGATGTTCTCAGTCACCTTTGCCAGAAATGACTGCTGATGAAGAAATGCAGGGCCAAGCAATGATGATGGATTGTGTAGGAAGGAATCTACATGCAGACGCTGGTTAGACACAAAAATGCCAGCTTAACTCAACGGGACAGGCAGCATCTCTGGAGAGAAAGAATTGGTGACGCTTCCGGTCGCGACCCTTCTTCAGACTGAGAGTCAGGGGAGAGGGATGGTGGATCATCAGCTACGTCAGGTAAGCTGTGTGCAAGATAGGCCATGTGCAGATTCTACACTGTCTTTAGACTTCAGAAATACAGTGTGGGAGCAGGCCCTTCGATCCACTGAGTTCGCGCCGACCAGCGATCCCCGCACACTAACACTATCCTACACACAAAGGTCATAAGGAATAGTGGAATTAGGCCATTCAGGATCAAACCCAGGTCTCTGCCTCTGTAAGGCAGCAACTCTACCGCTGTGCCACTGTACCACCCTGCGAGTATAGTGTTACATGGAAAAGCTTTATGTGCATAACATTATCTGTGAATGATACCTTGAGGGTTAACTTATTTACTGCGCTCGTGTGGTACAGGGCTATTTTATGGCAAATTCTGATACAAATCCTCCTGTCATTTTAAATCTAGGTCAACGGCAAGTCTGTTGTGGAAGATTCTGGGATAAACAGCCTAGGACTGCCTACCTCTCCATTTTCGTTACTTCTGCAAATGGTACTTTTGTTTCCAAGAGCCCTGTTGATGCCGAAAGAGTAATACACAAAAGAATTGACTTCGCTTATGGAATAAACAGCGCAAAAGGGACGAGATGAAAAAAGGAAGGATTTATTCCTTTGAAGCTTCAATCAAGATATGGTTGATAGATGAACACTGTTAATACCCTCTGGCTCTTTGTACTATTTGGAACAAGGCACAGCTGAGAAACAGAACTCATACAACACCCATTTGCTTTCAAATAGCTCAGTCTCGCCAGTGCTATTAATTCTTTCATCCAGATATAACTTGATGCTTGTGCTTATGGTGAAGTGATTTATGGTCGTATCATATTCACATCTCTTGAAGAGTATGCTTGGAGAGTATGATGGATATCTTCAAGGAATTCATTGGGGCACAATGCGGTTGGGAAGTCTCGATGACATTTACAATGACGACGAGAGTGAAAAGGGAATCATAATTTCAGCGCGTTCAATCTTGGGTCACTATCATTTCCAATAATACACAAATAGGGCGGCACGGTGGCGCGGCGGTAGAGTTGCTGCCTCACAGGTGCTACGGGTGCTGTCTGCACGGAGTTTGTACGTTCTCCCTGTGATCGTGTGGGTTTTCTTCAGGTGCTCCGGTTTCCTCCCACACTCCAAAGACGTACATGTTCGTAGGTTAATTGGCTTTGGTATGAATTGTAAATTGTCCCGAGTGCATAGGATAATGTTAGCGTACGGAGATTGCTGGATGGCACGGACATGGTGGACTTAATGGCCTATTTCTGCGCCGTGTCTCTAAACTCTAAAATCTACACTATTTCATTGAGTCACCAGGTTCTCTGATGATTTTCACTGGAATTGTGCATTGATTCAGGGGAGTGAGGACAACTTAAAATGGTTGCTGTTTTGGAATGGTTAATTTACAACCCAAAATTCGTCCACAGCTAGACTTCTAAACCATTCAAAAATAGAATTTTGGTTGCATCTCCATCAATGCATTTAATTAACTGAAGCCAATATAGTTATAGGAACTACAATGGTGCACTTTCCTGGCTTAAATGATCTACAGTGGTGCTGATGGAAATAGAAACATAGAAACATAGAAATTAGGTGCAGGAGTAGGCCATTCGGCCCTTCGAGCCTGCACCGCCATTCAATATGATCATGGCTGATCATCCAACTCAGTATCCTGTACCTGCCTTCTCTCCATACCCTCTGATCCCCTTAGCCACAAGGGCCACATCTAACTCCCTCTTAAATATAGCCAATGAACTGGCCTCGACTACCCTCTGTGGCAGAGAGTTCCAGAGATTCACCACTCTCTGTGTGAAAAAAGTTCTTCTCATCTCGGTTTTAAAGGATTTCCCCCTTATCCTTAAGCTGTGACCCCTTGTCCTGGACTTCCCCAACATCGGGAGCAATCTTCCTGCATCTAGCCTGTCCAACCCCTTAAGAATTTTATAAGTTTCTATAAGATCCCCTCTCAATCTCCTAAATTCTAGAGAGTATAAACCAAGTCTATCCAGTCTTTCTTCATAAGACAGCCCTGACATCCCAGGAATCAGTCTGGTGAACCTTCTCTGCACTCCCTCTATGGCAATAATGTCCTTCCTCAGATTTGGAGACCAAAACTGTACGCAATACTCCAGGTGTGGTCTCACCAAGACCCTGTACAACTGCAGTAGAACCTCCCTGCTCCTATACTCAAATCCTTTTGCTATGAAAGCTAACATACCATTCGCTTTCTTCACTGCCTGCTGCACCTGCATGCCCACTTTCAATGACTGGTGTACCATGACACCCAGGTCTCGCTGCATCTCCCCTTTTCCTAGTCGGCCACCAGAAATGGAACAAATGTAAGTAAGATAAGGAACTCATTGCCACAGACGGCTGTGGAGGCCAAGTCAATGGATATACTCATGGGGCTGTCCCACTTAGGCGATTTTTCAGCAGACTGCCGGCGACTGTCAGAGTGGAACACACACACATACAAACACAAACACATCGCAAAGGCAGGGGCCAGGGCAAGTGGGGGAGCACAGCCTAAATAATTCCCACGGTGCAAAGCCAAAGGTGATACAGACACACACCACGATGAACAGGAAGGTTGGCGCTGTAATTAAGACGGCTAAAGCACAGCGTATGGTAAGTCCTTTAAAAGAGGGGGGAGTGGGGGGAGAAGGAGGGAGAAGGAGTAGAGACAACTTTTAAGAAGCCAGAGATACACGGCTGTGAAGCTCGGCGGACATTTAACGTTACCGCTCGGTTCCTTGGTTCTGAAAACTACTGCTTACCTTTTTAATCCCCCAATGAGCCAATGAAATTCACCGGTCAGCATCTACAAGAACCTCCGAGGACCTTCGACCTCCTGGCGACCCACTAGGACCTCCTTGCGACCCACCTACGGCTCGAGAATTCTCGCTAATCTCCATGGCGACTTCATTCTAGTCGCCGCTAATTTGTCAACGTTAAAAAATTCTCGGCGACCACAATGAGGCCGCGACAAGTTCCCAAAATGTGGGAACTCCTCACGACCATGAAGGCGACTCCCCGGCAACCACCCCTCGAACATGTGGCGACTGCAAAGACTCCTGCAGTCGCCTAAAAAGTTGCCTAAGTGGGACAGCCCCATTAAGGTGGAGATTGGCAGATTCATGATCAGTATGGGTGTCAGGGGTAATGGGGGGAAGGCAGGAGAATGAGGTTGAAAGGGAAAGATAGATCAGCCATGATTGAATGGCAGAGTGGGCCGAATGGCCTATTTCTGCCCCTACAACTTATGGACTTAAGTGCTGGAGAAACTCAGTGGGTCAGTGGGTCAGTGGGTCAATGGGTCAGTGGGTCAGGCAGCATCTCAAGAGAACATGGATCGGTGACGTTTCAGGTCAGGATCCTTCTTCGGACAGTTGCTTTGCCATTCTGGCATCACAGTTAGGTCTAGGTCTAAGCTATTCAGGGCGTCGAGTCAGACATGTGCAAACAATACCCGTAGTCAGGATCGAACCGGGGTATCTGGCGCTGTAAGGCAGCAACTCTACCGCTGCTGCACTCTACAACCCTGTCAAAAAGTGTGACTTGGTTGAGAACTTCTCACAAGTTCATAGAGGGTGCTCTTAATTGTGGCTGAACCCTTTACACTTCATGGATATAGGATGCAGTCAAAGTAGCCTTAGTTTAGTTCATAGATACAGCACGGAAACAGGGCCCTTCGACCCACCATGTCCACAACAACCTGCGATCCCTGCTCACTAACACTAAACCTGTATATCTATGGAGTGTGTGTTTTGTAATCACCCCATCACAGAGTGCTAGGTGAACCACTAGGCTTTTATTAAAATGTATGCAGAGAGAATAACACATAGTACTGCATTGGTATCAACTTACAGACTGACGAGCCAGGGACAATCAGGGCTGATATCAGTAACTGCATTCCTTTCTCAAGTCCCGGACTGTACAATATACATCATCATTTGGAGGAGATTATCTAACAATGCTATAGTTTCCTCGGTAATGTCTCTTACAAAACTAATTTAATCATCGGCTTTGTGGGAAGAAATGCAGATTCATTTGATACTGATCAGTATTTCAATTCTCTAAAAAGGCATAAACACCACTGCCAGAAATCACATTTGTTTCGGTTTTCATCAGCAGAATGTTTGCCAAATTGCTGGAATGGAGCCCTTGATTTCAGTAGTACTACGTAACCCATTGGAAGAATCTCACAGAAATACAATATACAGGTATAAATAAGCCACTTAGAGATGATGTGGCCAAAAGCCTTACATCACAATGTACCTACATGATAATGTACTTACTTGACAATGGTAGGTACAAAGAACTGCAGATGCTGATTTACTCCAAAGATATAGACACAAAACGCTGGAGTAACTCAGCAGGTCACTCAGCATCTCTGCAGAAAAAGGATGGGTGATGTTTTGGGCAGGATCCTCCTTAACTTTGGGGTCCCAACTCGAAAAGTCACCTATCCCTTTCCTTCTGAAATGTCTGATCCACTGAGTTACTCCAGCACTTTGTGCCCATTCATGACAATGGTAAATCTGGGAAGAAATGTTGATGTTCTATGTTATATTTTTCCATCCCGGACCATATTATCTATCATGACGCAATCGGTCTCCACCCTATGACAGTCCATAATTATCCCAATCTCTTCCAAATGATGGGACCCTCACTGGCCTATAATTTCCTGGAAATTCCAAAGAGGTTCTTTGCTGTTTTCTTGAATGCCCATTTAGTGTTTGTCCAGTTATATGTTCTAATTGTATACACCAATTTGAGCAACAATATACGAGGAGGAGCCATCTTGGCGAACGGCTGCTAGCCAGCAGCCGTCCGTTTTAAATTCGTTTTTTTAATAGTTTTTAGTGAGTCCTGTTTTTTTGCTTGTAGGGGATATGGTCTTTTAATGTGGGGGGGTAGGTGTAACTTTATTTCTAGGTCCCTACCTGGTCGGTGAGGCAGCCTTTTCTCCGGGCTGCCCGTCGACCCGTCCTCGTGGCCTACCTGCGGGCTTGGAGCACCGTTTCCTGGCGGGGACAGCCCAGCACATCGGCCCCGGCGGCAGGCACAGCGTTGGAGCGCTGGAGCGGAGCGGGCGATGCCTTGCCTTGCCTGGGTCGCCGCGCTGGAGCGACGCGCTGGAGCTCTGGCGAGCTGGACCGCTGAGAGCAACATCTCCGGGCTGCGGGTCTGCGGAGTGGAGAGGCGGCGTGCGGAGAGGTGGCAGTGCGGAGAGGCGGCAGTGCGGAGAGGCGGCAGTGCGGAGAAGCGGCAGTGCGGAGAGGCGGTGCCGACTTTATCATCGGGAGCCTGGGAGCTCCAAACCGGCGCGGCCTTGTCGGCTTCGGCAGCCGCGGGCTCCAACCAGGAAGCGGTCGTTCCAGGTGGCGCTTTGGCTGCCGCTGCTCTCTCTTCACACTGTGTTTTTGATTTTCTGTTTTTGGATTGAATTCTGTTTTTAATTTGTGTCTCTGTGATGTCTTTTTTACCTGTTCTATTCCGATTATATGTTTTTATTCCGATTACTATGTAAGGTGTCCTTGAGATGTCTGAAAGGCGCCCATTAAATAAAATTTATTATTATTATTAATATATATCAAAGTCAAAGTTAAAGTCTAATTTATTCATCACATGCACCCGCAGGTGCAGTGAACTGAATTTGCCAGCAGCGATACACTTAAAAAAAGGACACACATTACACAATAGAATTTAACATAAACATCCACCACAGCATTCTTCACTGTGGTGGAAGGCAACAAAGTTCAGTCAATCTTCCTCCTTTGTTCACCCGTGGTCAATAGACAATAGACAATAGACAATAGGTGCAGGAGTAGGCCATTTGGCCCTTCGAGCCAGCACCGCCATTCAATGTGATCATGGCTGATCATCCCCAATCAGTACCCCGTTCCTGCCTTCTCCCCATATCCCCTGACTCCGCTATTTTTAAGAGCGCTATCTAGCTCTCTCTTGAAAGTATCCAGAGAACCTGCCTCCACCGCCCTCTAAGGCAGAGAATTCCACATACTCACCACTCTCTGTGAGAAAAAGTGTTTCCTCATCTCCGTTCTAAATGGCTTACCCCTTATTCTTAAACTGTGGCCCCTGGTTCTGGACTCCACCAACATCGGGGACTTGTTTCCTAACTCTAGCGTGTCCAAGCCCATAACAATCTTATATGTTTCAATGAGATCTCCTCTCATCCCTCTAAACTCCAGAGTGTATAAGCCCAGCTGCTCCATTCTCTCAGCATATGACGGTCCCGCCATCCCGGGAATTAATCTTGTAAACCTACGCTGCACTCCCTCAATAGCAAGAATGTCCTTCCTCAAAATAGGGGACCCAAACTGCACACAATACTCCAGGTGTGGTCTCACTAAGGCTCTGTACAACTGCAGAAGGACCTCTTTGCTCCGATATTCGATTCCTCTTGTTATAAAGGCCAACATGCCATTCGCTTTCTTCACTGCCTGCTGTACCTGCCTGAGCCTGAAGAAGGGTTTCGGCCCGAAACGTTGCCTATTTCCTTCGCTCCATAGATGCTGAGTTTCTCCAGCTTTTTTGTGTACTTTCATAGACTGGTGTACAAGGACCCCCAGATCCCGTTGTACTTCCCCTTTTCCCAACTTGACGCCATTTAGATAGTAATCGGGGCCATGAACCTTCCGTAGTCGCCATTACAGACGGCCGGATGTACCTGCCCTCTCGTCGGGATGATCCAAACTCCAACGTCGGGACGGTCAAACACACTCCGCGGCTTGGTGTGCCCGCATCGGCACTTTCGTACCGGAGACCGCGGCTTCAGGATGTTATAGGCCGCAGGCCGGCGGTCGGAGCTTATATTGACATTAAAACCCACATCCCTGTTGTTACTAAAGGTCACAAAGTGCTGGAGTAACTCGGCGGGTCAGGCAGCGTCTCTGGAGAACATGGACAGGTGATGCTTCTTCCGACCCGAAACACCACCTATCCGTGTTCTCCAGAGTTGCTGCCTGACCCGCTGAGTTACTCCAGCACTTTGTGTCTTTTTTTTCTGTAAACCAGCATCTGCGGTTCCGTGTTTCTACATGTTGTAATTAATTCCGGTTCAACAGATGGCGGTGGAAGACAAAGTCATTGGGTATTTTTAAAGCGGAGATTGACGGGTTCTTGATTAGTAAGGCTGTCAAAGGTTACAAGGAGAAGGCAGGAGAATGGTGTTGAGAGGGGAAGATAGATCGACCATGATTGAATGGCGGAATAAAGTCGATGGGCTAAATGGGTTAATTCCACTGCTATGATTTAACCGCATGGATGCATATAATTGCTAAAATGAGTGATAATTTTATAACATTCCATTTCCTGCATTCACCCTCATTAATTGCAAAATAAACAATGACCACGATTTATTCTGGTTACTGCAGATAGTATCGCAGGGGTTACTGTTTCAACTGCAAGTTATTCAATATTTGATCAATTTTCTGCAGTTATTTTTTATTTATGTAAAATAGTTTATTTTAAATTAATATTTCAAGAGAAACCTCCCCCGTGATATGGATAATCCGATACCGCTGGCCAATGCCAATAAAAGCAATCTCTATTGACTGTGTCAAATGCAATAGTTTCAATCTTGTTGCACTGTAAATTAATTGAAAAATATATACTATCAGGAAACTTCATTTTGAATGAACATTGCAGAATTTGTAATTAAAAGTCAAAGAGTGACAATTCTCCTTTGCAGTATTTTTTTGTAAAGAAATATACGTTTGTTTAGTTTAGTTTAGAGACACAACGCAGAAACAGGCCTGTCGGCCCAGAGATCCCCACACATTAACACACATTAACACTACCCTACACACACTACCCTACACAATTTACATTCATACCAAGCCAAATAACCTACAAACCTGTACGTCTTTGGAGTGTGGGAGGAGACCGAAGATCTCGAAGAAAACCCACGTGTTCATGGGAAGAGCATACAAAGTCCCCCCAGACAGCACCTGTAGTCGGGATTGAACCCGGGACTCAGGTGCTGAAAACGCTGTAAGAATGAGGATATCACCTCTTCGAGCATGGTGACTCTTTGCAAAAGATGGACACAAGCTGCTGGAATAACCCAGCAGGTCAGACAGCATCAGCAGATTCAGGGACAGATTCTTCCCAGCTGTTATCAGGCAACTGAATCATCCTTCCGCAACCAGAGAGCAGTGCCGAACTACTATCTACCTCTTTGATATCCCTCGGACTATCGTTGACCGGACTTTGCTGGCTTTACCTTGCATTAAATGTTATTCCCTAATCATGTATCGATAATGTTTTATTATTAATGTTTTATGTGTCATTCCTAACCGTCACTGTATGTCATGTTGTCACTTGTGGGCGGAGCACCAAGGCAAATTCCTTGTATGTGAATACTTGGCCAATAAACTTATTCATTCATTCATGTATCTATACACTGTAAATGGATCGATTGTAATCATGTATTGTATTTTTGCTGACTGGTTAGCAGGCAACAAAAAGCTTTTCACTGTACCTCGGTACACGTGACAATAAACTAAACTTAACTGAAGAGATGGGCAGCATCTCTGGAGAAAAATGGATAGGTGACATTTTGGGTTTGGACCCTTCTTCAGACTGGAGGATCTACGATCTTCTGAAACAATTCTTTTAAGAAAGAACTGCAGATGCTGGAAAAATCGAAGGTAGACATAAATGCTGGAAATACTCAGCGGGTGAGGCAGCATCTATGGAGCGAAGGAATAGGTGACGTTTCGGGTCGAGACCCTTCTTCAGACTGAAGTGGGGGTGGGGGGGGGAAATAAATAAGGAAGAGGTGGAGACAGTGGGCTGTGGGAGAGCTGGGAAGGGGAGGGGAAAGAGGAAGAAAGCAGGGACTACCTGAAATTAGAGAAGTCAATGTTCATACCTGCCCAAACAAAACATGAGGTCCTGCTCCTCCAATTTGCAGTGGGCCTCACTCTGGCCATGGAGGAGGCCCAGGACAGAAAGGTCGGATTTGGAATGGGACGGGGAGTTGAAGTGCTGAGCCATCGGGAGATCAGGTTGGTTAATGCAAACTGTGCGGAGTGTTGGGGGAAGCGATCACCAACCCTACGCTTGGTCTCACCGATGTAGAGCAGTTGACACCTAGAGCAGCGCATGAAATAAATGAGGATGGAGGAGCTGCAGGTGAACCTCTGCCGCACCTGGAAAGACTGCTTGGGTCCTTGGATGGAGTCGAAGGGAGAGGTAAAGGGAGGTAGACGTTTTGTTGAATGGTTGATGTTTCAGGTCGAGACCCTTCTTCAGACTGAGAGTCAGGGGACAGGGAAACTAGAGGTGGGATATGTATTGTATAATGGATGGCATAGCATTATATATAGCATTATGTATAGTATTATCTGATTGATTATATAGTTTGTGAAACCAAGCTTTCCCCTGTACCTCTGTACACATTGCTAAAATAAACCTGAACATAAACCTAAAGATGTGCTGGTTTGTAGATCAATTAGCCTCTATAAAGTACCTCTAGTGGATGTGCAAGTGGGATAACACAGAACTAGTGTGGTTGGTGTGGTCTGGGTGGGCCGAAGGGCCTGTTTCCATGCTATATCTCTAGACTAAACTAATCAGAGTAGGAAGGAATTGCAGATGCTGGTTGACACCAAAGATAGACACAAAATGCTGGAGTAACTCAGCCGGACACGCAGCGTCTCTGGATCGAAGGAATGGGCGATGTTTCGGGTCGAGACCCTTCTTCAGATTTGTGTAGGTATTTCAAATCCTACGCCATTGCAATCAGACATGATAAATGGATGTCCTGTCCATCACCAGAAACAATGGGGCGTTCGAATTGGTACAAGATGAGAAACTGAGCCTTAGATTTTTAACGTATGGCCCTCCTGACTGCCGGTGAGAAATGGATAATGGATTTAGCCCTTTGTTTTCGACTGAATGAGAGAAAGAGTCACGGACCATTATCACCATCAATCTATCGTGCATGGAACACAGGGAGAAACGAGGTGAACAAAAATAAATTTATCTTTCTTCTTGTAAAAACTGATGAGGTTCCTCAAAGATTTCATTCAAAGAGCCTTATGCCACTGGAAATAATACATTAGGAAGATGGAAACTTCCTAAAACTTAGCCCTGGACAGATTGGAAATGGAGAGGGTGTTGCCACTATTGGGAGAGTCTAGGACCAGAGGTGGCAGCCTCAGAATAAAAGGACGTTCCTTGAAGGAAGGAGATGAGGAGGAATTTCTTTAGTCAGATGGTGGTGAATCTGTGGAATTCATTGCCACAGACGGCTGTGGAGGCCAAACCATTGGATTTTTTTAAGGCAGAAATAGATAGATTTTTGATTAGTGCGGGTGTCAGGGGTTATAGGGAGAAGGCGGGAGAATGGGGTTAGGAGGGAGAGATAGACCAGCCATGATTGAATGGCAGAGTAGACTTGATGGGTCCAATGGCCAAATTCTGCTCCTTTCACTTATGAGAGTGTGGGACCAGAGGTCATAGCCTCAGAAGTAAAGGATGTTCCTTTAGGAAGGAGATGAGGAGGAATTTATTTGGCAGAGAATGGTGAATTGGTGGAATTCATTGCCACAGATGGCTGGGGAGGCCAAGTCAATGGATATTTTTAATAGATAGATAGATAGATAGATAGATAGATAGATAGATAGATAGATAGATAGATAGATAGATAGATAGATAGATAGATAGATAGATAGATAGATAGATCCAGGTGTCAGGGGTATGGGGAGAAGGCAGGAGAATGGGTTGAGAGGGAAAGGTAGATCAGCCATGATTGAATGGCAGAGTAGACTTGATGGGCCGAATGGCCTAATTCTGCTACCGTCACTTATGAGCTGATGCAACCACATTTCACTCTGCCCTTGGAAATGTGCCCATGAACGTGCCACGTGTGATAAGGTACAATACCATTTCCGTTCCGTTATGCTGTGGGTCAAAATGACTGCGGTCACAGTGTAAAATTAATGTTCCAATAATTTGAACTGTCGCTGTAACTGAGTGAGAAATAAAGTCAGCAGCTAAGCTGATTTATCCAGGCGACAAAAAGTTTTCCGAGCACCTTCAGGGGTTAGAAAGGAATTCCTATTATTTTTTATTCTTCCTTGTATTTGGTTTTCTCTGGAGATTCCATGGCTGTTCCAGCTGGATTCTTCATTATTTTCTCCCCATCATGCAGCCTGCACACTAATTTAATTACTAGCAAGATAGGGATATAGGATCACTTCCCCTTAGGCGGTATATGTGTGGTCTCCTGTGTATCGATGAGTGCAAGCGCAGACTGGCCGATTGTTTCGCTCAACACCTTCGTTCAGTCCGCCTTGGCCTACGCGACCGTTCATCGCTCATGGTGAACTCATCGTTCACCAACACATTCAACCTCGCCCATACTTTGACAGCTAGGCATCTGTCAAAGCAAAGCCACTGTCGGTCGGAATGTCTGTTTTTATTTTATTGTAATTTTTAGGCCTTCTTTTTGTTTTTAGATATGGCAATTTTAATTTTTTAAAGCTCTATGTATTTATCCTGTTTTTATTAACTACACTGAATGGAAACTGATCGAGAAACGTTTTTTTCGTTTCATCTGTGTATGCAAGTACTCAGTTAAAATTATATTAAATAAATACTGATACTGATACTGATACTGTTCTCCCGGTTGCCAATCACTTTAACTCCCCCTCCCGTTCCCACACTGACCTTTCTGTCCTGGGCCTCCTCCACAGTCAGAGTGAGGCCCAGCACAAATTGGAGGAACAGCTCCTTATATTTCGTTTGGGCAGCTTACAACCCAGCGGTATGAATATTAATTTCCACTAACCCCTGCATTCCCTCTCTCTCTGCCCCTCCTCCCCTCCCCTCGTCATCCTGCCAGTCCCACATTTTGCATCCATATATCTCTTCATAATCACCTCTTCCACTGCCAACAATGGACCATTGTGGGCTCCACCTTTCCTTGGTCATCGGTGCTGGCTCCGATTTGTTCTGAACCTTTTTATACCTCTAGTTTTCCTCTCTACTGACTCTCAGTCTGACTAAGGGTCTCCAGAGATGCTGCCTGACCCGCTGAGTTACTCCAGCATTTTGTATCTATCTTCACATTAGTTACAGTCCAGTCTTGTAAAACTGTGCCAAGCATACACAATGACCTGATGTTCCACCAAGTATTCACACTAGTTTTCATGTTCATCATTTACAAGAATCAGGCCATTCGGCCCATCAAGTCTACTCCACCATCCTATCAGAGTTAATCTGTCTCTCCCTCTCAACCCCATTCTCCTGCCTTCTCCCCGTAACTCCTAACACCTGTACCAATCAAGAATCTATCAATCTCCGCCTTAAAAATATGCATTGACTTGGCCTCCACAGTCGTCTGGAGCAAAGAATCCCACAGATTCACCACCCTCTGGCTAAAGAAATTCCTCCTCATCTCCTTTCTATATGTACGTCTTTTTATTCTGAGGCTGTGGTCTCTGGCCCCAGACTCTCCCGCTAGTGCAAACATCCTCTCCAGGTCTGAAGAAGGGTCTTGACCCGAAACGTCACCCATTCCTTCTCTCCAGAGATGCTGCCTGTCCTGCTGAGTTACTCCAGGTTTATGTGTCTATCTTCGGTTTAAACCAGCATCTGCAGTTCCTTCCTACACTTTCCAAATCCACTCTATCCAAGCGTTTACGTATTCAGTACGTTTCACTGAGGACCCGCCTCAACCTTCTAAACTCCAGCGCGTACAGGCCCGGTGCCGTCAAACGCTCATCATACGTTAACCTACTCATTCCTGGGATCATTCCAGTAAACCTCCTTTGGACCCTCTAAAATGGCAGCATAACCTTCCTCAGATATGGAGCCCAAAACTGCTCACAATACTCCAAATGTGGTCTGACCAGCGCCTTATAGAGCCTCAGTTATATCCCTGATGCTTCCTGATATCTGATGTAAACTAATTGATGCCATTAATTGCAAAGTGCATGTCCTTGCTCACACCAATATAAGCTGGTGCAGAAAGTGCCATATTATTGCCACCATAGGCAGTCTCAATTGAAATCGCAACACATTAGGGGCACGGTGGCGCAGCGGTAGAGTTGCTGCCTAACAGCGCCAGGGACCTGGGTTCGATCCTGACTGTACGTTCTCCCCGTGACCTGCGTGGGTTTTCCCCGGGTGCTCCGGTTTCCTCCCACACTCCAAAGATTAACAGATATGTTGGTTAATTGGCTTTGGGTAAAAATCGTAAATTGTCCCTCGTGTGTGTGTGTAGGGTAGTGCTGAATTATGAGGATCTCTGGCTGGTGCGGACCCGGTGGGATGAAGTGCCTTTTCCCTCATTGTATCTCTAAACCAAACTGAACTAGACATTGAATTAGTCTGATGTTTTTATTGTCGTGAACAGGAAGATTTGACCGGGCAGCTTCACCGTTAACTACAGGCTGCTGAGGCTTGCTCCATAATTCACATTTAGGGCTAAAAATACCAAAACCCGTTTTTTCCAGCATTCAGGGAGTACCTTAGTGATGACAATGCTACATGCCTGACGGCATTCCCTCAGATAACTCTCAGTCTTCAGAGACAACCTCTAGGCTTTTCTGATGAGCAATGCATTTGCAAGTTTAGTTTAGTTTAGTTTAGAGATTCAGCATGGTAAAAGAAGGCCATTTGGCCCTTCAGTTCCACGCAGACCATCGATCGCCTGTTCACACTAAGTCCATTCTATCTCATTTACGCATTCAGGGAGTATCTTAGTGATGACAGCACGACATTCCTAAAGGCATTCCCACAGATAATTCACAGTCTTCAGAGAGTCCGATTTTCGCATCCACTTCCCACAAACTATGGTCAACTTATAGAGGCCAATTATCTAGAGAGCAGTCCTGAGCTACTATCTATCTTATTGGAAACTCTTAGAAGGTCCTTAATCGGACTATACTGGACTTTACCTCATACTAAACATTATTCCCTTTACCATGTATCTGTACACTTTGGATAGCTCGATTGTAATGATGTATTGTCTTTTCGTTGACTGGTTAGCACACAACAAAAGCTCTTCACTGTATAGACTCCGTGGCGAGCAGGGGCCGGGCTCGGCGGCTTAACAAAGAAACATAGAAAATAGGTGCAGGAGTAGGCCATTCGTCCTTTGAGCCAGCACCGCCATTCAATATGATCATTGCTGATCATCCAGAATCAGTAACCCGTTCCTGCTTTCTCCCCATATCCCTTGATTCTGTTTGCCCTTAGAGCTAAATCCAACTCTCTCTTCCCTCTGCTAGTTCGGCGGTGGGAGAGACAGATCTGCTGTGGCTCACTGGGACCTTCAGCTACGCAGTTTTCTATTGTGAATGGCGGGAATAGACTATGAACCCCAATTAGATAAGTGACCATCCCTGGAGATGGTCAGCATCTTCTCCTGAAACATCCCACAGTGGAGCTGCAAGGTCCAGAATATCAGGCCCTCAATGAATGCAAACTAATAACACTGAACCTTACCACTTAGCAAACTTCACGGGCATAATGTATACATGAGTCTAAAGAGAGGATCCCAACCTGAAACGTCACCTATCTGTGTTCTCCGGTGATGCTGCCCGATGTGTGAGTCACTCCAGCACCTTGTGTCTTTTTTCAGGGCATAATGTTAGGCAGATTGTCCAAATGCTGAGAAAATATGATTTCTACCTATTCAAAGATGAAATAATATGCGAGAACCATTATCGGTATATTATGCACCCCAGAGGACTAGCAGAGCTTTTCTCGCAAAATGCATCATGTGGCGGAAAAAAAAAGACATGAAATGCTGTAGTAACTCAGCAGGTCAGGCAGCATCTCTGATGCATTTCTTCAGGGTCTGAAGAGTGGTCCCGACCCAATACGTTACCTAACCATGTCCTCCAGAGATGCTGCCTGGGTCAGGTTGAGTTACTCCAGCATTTATTTTAAAACTAGCATCTGCAGTTCCTTGTATCCATCATAACATCATAATATCTATAATAGATTATTCCCGATGTTGGGGAAGTCCAGAACTAGGGGTCACAGTTTAAGGATAAGAGGGAAGTCGGACCGAGATGAGAAAATCATTTTTTACACAGAGAGTGGTGAATCTGTGGAATTCTCTGCCGCAGAAGGTTGTTGAGGCCAGTTCATTGGCTATATTTAAGATGGAGTTAGATGTGGCCCTTGTGGCTAAAGGGATCAGGGGGTATGGAGAGAAGGCAGGGATGGGATACTGAGTTGGATGATCAGCCATGATCATATTGAATGGCGGTGCAGGCTCGAAGGGCCGTATGGCCTATTCCTGCACCTATTTTCTATGTTTCTATGTTTCTATGTTTTTCACACAAAGGGTGGTGGGTGTATGGAACGAGCTGGCAGAGGAGGTAGTTGAGGCAGGGACTATTGCAATTCTAAATAAGCAATTAGACAGGTACATGGATAGGACAGGTTTAGCAGGATATGGGCCAAATGCAGGCAGATGGGACAGGTTGGTCAGTGTGGGCAAATTGGGCCGAAGGGCCTGTTTCAACAGTGCTTGACTCTATGACGATAACAATGCAAGCACACCTATGCATCTTCTCCAAGGATGCTGCCTGATCCATTGACCTGTCCTTGCAAAGCCAACATTTCTCCTCAAGGTACACAAAAATGCTGGAGAAACTCAGCGGGTGCAGCAGCATCTATGGAGCGAAGGAAATAGGTGACGTTTCGGGCCGAAACCCTTCTTCAGACTGATGGGGGGTGGGGGGGAGAAGGAAGGAAAAAGGGAGGAGGAGGAGCCCGAGGGCGGGGGGATGGGAGGAGACAGCTCGAGGGTTAAGGAAGGGGAGGAGACAGCAAGGGCTAGCAAAAATGGGAGAATTCAACGTTCATGCCATCCGGACGCAAGCAACCCAGGCGGAATATGAGGTGCTGTTCCTCCAATTTCCAGTGTTGATGCCATCCGAACGCAAGCAACCCAATTTCTCCTCAAGGTATGTCTACTTTGAAGTTCTCCTCCTTTCTCTGACCAGAGTTCTGCAACATGCCCTCTCGCTGCATTCATTGTTCCTTATCTCTCTACATCATCGCCTACATCTCTCGTTTCCCCTATCCCTCACCTCTGTAAAACCACCCCCTCTCCCTTTCACTTGTCCCCACTTATCTGAAGAAGGGTCTCGACCCGAAACGTCACCCATTCCTTCTCTCCAGCAATGCTGCCTGTCCCGCTGAGTTACTCCAGCTTTTTGTGTCTATCTATAGTTCCTTGTTTCTACTTCCCATTTTATGAGCAATTTTGCACCTTAGTAGAACTGCATAGTTAGCTATTGCAAATCCCCAGACCCATGTCTAACTAATAAACCTGCCATGCTATAGAAATATAAATATAAATAATATAATAATACTCTCAGTAATAGGTTGCGCAGCGGTAGAGTTGCTGCCTCACAGCGCCAGAGACCCAGGTTTGATCCTGACCACGGGTGCTTGTCTGTACGGTGTTTGTACGTTCTCCCTGTGACCGCGTGGGTTTTCTCCGGGTGCTCCGGTTTCCTCCCACACTCCAAAGAAGTGCAGGTTTGTAGGTTACTTGGTTCGGTAAAAATTGTAAATTGTCTCTAGCGTGTGTAGGATAGTGTTAGTGTACGGGGTGATCGCTGGTCGGCGCGGACGGTGGGCTGAAGGGCCTGTTTCTGTGCTGTATTTCTAAACTAAACTAAACTAAATAGTGACTCAGAAACCTCTGGGTTACTGTAAATATTCACCTTGGTCACTAATGCCTTTCAAGGAAGGACATTTCCCATCTGGTGACATAAATATGACATCAATGTGACATAAATATGACAGTGGGATAATGGGAATACGGTAAACCCTCATTTTAACGGGACTCTTTATACTGAATTTTGGTTATCAGTGGACTGAAGAACCATCAGTTCTTCAAAGACATTGACTCATTAAAAGTGGCCACTTAATGTTGTAATATTCAGATGATCACAATAGATTATCATTCCATAGGATTATGGTTCTTGATTAGTACGGGTCTCAGGGGTTATGGGGAGAAGGCAGGAGAATGGGGTTGAGAGGGAGAGATAGATCAGTCAGGATTGAATGATGGAGTGGACTTGAATGGCCTTATTCTGCACCTAGAATTTATGAATTTATGAATTTAAGAAATGAAACTTATGCAAACACTATTTTAAACTGGAGGGCTTTGACATGAATTATATTTCAACAATCAACAACTCTCTACACTCCAAAACTCCTGGGCTCGATCCTGACTACGGGTGCTGTCTGTACAGAGTTTGTACGTTCTCCCCAGGACCCGCGTGGGTTTTCTCCAAGATCTTTGGTTTCCTCCCACACTCCAAAGACTGACAGGCTTGTAGGTTAATTGCCTTGGTATAAATGTAAATTGTCCCTAGTGTGTATAGGGTAGTGTTAATGTGCGGGGATCGCTGGTCGGCGAGGACTCGGTGGGCTGAAGGGCCTGTTTCTGCGCTGTATCTCTAAACTAAAAGACTAAACTAAACTAAAAGCCAGCAGGCCCTTGTGCTTATTAATGTGTCGCTCAGTTGATAGCATTCGCATCCATTAGTTGAAAGGATTTAAGCCCTAATCCCACTTCAGACAATCGAACAAAAATACCTGCCTCTTGAGTGCTTAGCCGAGGGATAAGATGGTACCACTGCAGGTCGCCCCATTTATTTCTGCATTGGAACAGCACTGCGATTCACCGTGATAATTACATGTGGGCGGCACAGTGGCGCAGCGGTAGAGACGCTGCCTTACAGCGCCAGTGACCCGGGTTCGATCCTGACTACGGGTGCTGTCTGTACAGAGTTTGTACGTTCTCCCTGTGACCTGCGTGGGTTTTCTCTGGGTGCACCGGTTTCCCGCCACATTCCAAAGACGTACAGGTTTGTACGTTGATTAGCTTCTGTAAATTGTCCCTTGTGCGTAGGATAGTGTAAGTGTGTGGGGATTGCTGGTCAGTGCAGACTCGGTGGGCCAAAGGGCCTGTTTCTGCGCTGTATCTCTGAATTGAATTTTTTTTTAAATTTAAAATAATCTTTTTGAAGGTGGGGTCCACAGAACAGCATTGCCAGATTTTACCCTCTGGGATTGCATTGTTAAGTCTCAGTCCTTGTTGATGTCTACCAAGTTCTCAGAGTTATGATGGTATTACTCAGCGTGGTGATTTTTACCAGGCGGCTCGTACAGAGAAATACCGCTGCCAGGATACACTCTTCCAGTGGAACCAAGGGGCGCAGCGGTAGAGTTGCTGCCATACAGCGCCAGAGACCCCGGTTCGATCCTGACTACGGGTACTGTCATAGAAACATATAAAATAGGTGCAGAAGGAGGCCATTTGGCCCTACGAGCCAGCACTGCCATTCATTGTGATCATGGCTGATCGTCCCCTATCAATAACCAGTGCCTGCCTTCTCCCCATATCCCTTGACTCCACTAGCCCCTAGAATTCTATCTAACTCTCTCTTAAATCCATCCAGTGACTTGGTCTCCACTGCCCTCTGTGGCAGGGAATTCCATAAACTCACAACTCTCTGGGTGAAAAAGTTTTTTCTCACCTCAGTCTTAAATGACCTCCCCTTTATTCTAAGACATTGGCCCCTGGTTCTGGACTCGCCCCACATTGGGAACATTTTTCCTGCATCTATCTTGTCCAGTCCTTTTATAATTTTATATGTTTCTATAAGACCCCCCCCTCATCCTTCTAAACTCCAGTGAATACAAGCCTAGTCTTTTCAATCTTTCCTCATATGACAGTCCCGCCATCCCAGGGATCAATCTCGTGAACCTACGCTGCACAGCCTCAATCACAAGGATGTCCTTCCTCAAATTAGGAGACCAAAACTGTACACAATACTCCAGATGTGGTCTCACCAGAGCCCTATACAACTGCAGAAGAACTGCCTGCCCGTTCCCCCGTGACCTGCGTGGGTTTTCTCCGGGTGCCAAAAAAAAGAGGATCCAAATTTCCCAGAATGTCATCATAAATGCATCAAAAATTGTTCTTCTCAGGGTTAAACTTGATTTTTGATGGCACAGCACAGTCTGTATATTGGAATTGTTTGAATGAATGCCCAAACTGCGATATTTTGAATTAAAATTTAAACTGAGGTTCTGCCTTCTCTCTGTGATAAATTTAAAATATCCCATGACACTATTCTGAAGGGCACAGTGGTTAAATTAATAGACTGGTAATCCGGGTGTCTACTCTAGCAATCCAGAAAAGTTAACTCAAGTCTCATCACGGCAGCTGTGGAATTTAAATGTATTTGATTAAAGAATCTGGCATTTTTTTTAAATAGTCTCTGTAATAGGTTGTGCAGCGGTAGAGTTGCTGCCTCACGGCGCCAGAGACCCGGGTTTGATTCTGACCACGGGTGCTTGTCTGTACGGAGTTTGTACGTTCTCCCTGTGACCGCGTGGGTTTTCTCCGGGTGCTCCGGTTTCCTCCCACACTCCAAAGAGGTGCAGGTTTGTAGGTTAATTTGCTTCGGTAAGAATTGCAAATTGTCTCCAGTGTGTGTAGGATACGGGGTGATCGCTGGTCGGCGCGGACGGTGGACTGAAGGGCCTGTTTCTGCGCTGTGTCTCTAAACTAAACTAAACTAAACTAAATAGTGACTCAGAAACCTCTGGGCTGCTGTAAATATCCACCTTGGTCACTAGTGCCTTTCAAGGAAGGACATTTCCCATCTGGTGACATAAATATGACATCAATGTGACATAAATATGACAGTGGGATAATGGGAATGCTGTAAACCCTAATTTTAACGGGACTCTTTATACTGAATTTTGGTTATCAGTGGACTGACCTACTGATGTCTGCCCGTGCCACCCCTGGTTCTCACCGTTTCCAGCCCAACTTGCCGCCACCACCGTCCCTGACCGACACTTCGGCCGCGCGCGGGCCACGACCATTGACTCCGCTGATCCTCGCCTCTCGCCGGGAACGCCAACTCAGCTGGATTCCAGGCCTGGTTTCGGACCGAGAGCCTGAAGAAGGATCTCGACCTGAAACATCACCTATCCTAGTTCTCCGGAGACGCTCCAGCCCTTTTGTGTCCTTGTGCCTGTGGAGGCTGCGGAGGCTGAGTCAGTGGCAGAGATGCACAAGTTCTTGATTAGAACGGGTGTGAAGGGTTCTGGGGGGAAAGCAACAAAATGGGATTAGGAGGCAGAGATCAGCCATGATTAAATGGCGGAGTGGACTCGATGGGCCGAATGGCCTAATTCTACTATGACTTGTGAGCTTGTCAACCAGCAACAGCAGTTGTTTGTTTCCACTACTTCCACTCAATGATAGCACCTTACTCGGTTATAGTGGACTATAACGGGCACCATTCAGCTCAGTTTAGTCTATTGTCACGTGTACAGAGGTACAGTGAAAAGCTTTTGTTGCGTGCTATCCAGTCAGCAGAAAGACAATACATGATTACAATCGAGCCATTTACAGTGTATGGATACATGATAAGGGAATAATATTTAGTGCAAAGTAAAACAAGTAAATTCCGATCAAGGATAGTCCGAGGGTCACCGATGAGGCAGATAGTAGTTCAGCACTGCTCTCTGGTTGTGGTAGGATGGTTCAGTCCCTGCCCTTGTGGTCTGTTATAACAAGGGTTTTCTATATTGTTGATCCTTGACTACACTCTGACCTTCGGAATAGCAATTATTTCATAATTGCTGCAGTGAATCGGAATTAGGATGAAACTGGATTAACCATCTGTGAATGTCCTAGGCACATAATCCACTTGACACTTCACACAAAGGGTGGTGGGTGTATGGAACGAGCTGACAGAGTAGGGAGTTGAGGCAGGGACTATTGCAACGTTTAAGAAACAGTTAGTTACATGGAGAGGACAGGTTTGGAGGGATGTGGGCCAAACGCAGGCAGGTGAGACTAGTGTTGATGGGTTATAGAGTCATAGAGTCATAGAGTGATATAGCATGGAAACAGGCCCTTCGGCCCAACTTGCCCACAACGGCCAACATGTCCCAGCGACACTAGTCCCGTCTGCCAGCATGAACTAAACTAAACTAAATTCATCTAAACTAACCTAAACTAAACTGCTGGTAGACAAAAGTGCTGGAGAAACTCAGCGGGTGCAGCAGCATCTATGGAGCGAAGGAAATAGGCAACGTTTCGGGTCGAAACTCTGAAGAAGGGTTTCGGCCCGAAACGTTGCCTATTTCCTTTGCTCCATAGATGCTGCTGCACCCGCGGAGTTTCTCCAGCACTTTTGTCTACCTTCGATTTTCCAGCATCTGCAGGTCCTTCTTAAACTAAACTGCTACCTGTTTAACTGCTTCTTAAATGTTGGGATAGTCCCTGCCCCAACTACCTCCTCTGGCAGCTTGTTCCATACATCCACCACCCTTTGTGTTAAAAAGTTACCCCTCAGATTCCTATTAAATCTTTTCCCCTTCACCTTAAACATGTCGGCCAGTGTGAGCAAGTTGGGCCGAAGGGCCTGTTTCCACGCTGAATGGCTCAGTCACTCTTCTAGGCCTTGACTTTGCTAAGTACCTCTCAGTGACCCTAGTCCAGCAACTACCTGTGTTGACCACTGGAGAACCTTTATCTCGCCAGCCTCCATAACATGACAACAGCCGCGGGTAAGGCTGTGACCTTTTACCGCTGGCTGGCTGGGAGAGAGGGAGGTTCTATAAGAGGGAAGAAAACAGCTGGTGCATGGAATCACAAATCTCTTCAGCCTGGTGGGGAACGCACGAGGCTTACCTTGCAGATGCCCAGATTAAAATAGCTGCCTCAACCCAATAGCATCAGCACAGTCCAATCTGCACATGGAAAGACCAATCCTATGCAGTGAACAAAGTGCTGGAGGAACTAGGGAGGGGATAGGGGGAGGTCAGAGAAAGGTCGAATGGACCACAACCAGTAGTTCAGAAGATTGGATTCTTCTTGGAAACACAAGACACATGGACGGCTCAACTGTAATCATGTGTAAGAAAGAACTGCAAATGCTGGATAAAATCGAAGGTGGACACAAAATGCTGCAGTAACTCCGCGGGGGGAGGTGCTGTTCCTCCAATCTGCGCTGGGCCTCACTCTGACAATGGAGGAGGCCCAGGACAGATGGTGAGGGGGGGAGGAAAGTAAACTAAACTAAAAAAAGTAAACTAAACTGGAGATGGAATAATTACTTTAGTCAGAGGGTGGTGAATCTGTGGAATTCATTGCCGCAGGAGACTGTGGAGGCCGTCAGTGTTTTATTTTAAGGCGGAGATTGACAGATTCTTGTGTCAGGGGTTATGGGGAGAAGCCAGGAGAATGGGGTTGAGAGGGAAAGATAGATCAGCCATGATGGTGGAGTGGATTTGATTGTCCGAATAGCCTAATTCTGCTCTTATAACTTATTAACTTACGAACTTATGAACTCAGTGGGTCAGAAGGCATCTGTGAAGAGAATAGACTGGAGATGTTTTGTGTCAGGGCCATTCTTCAGACTCCTATCCCACAACATTGCCTATCCATCCCCTCCACCGATGTTTCCTGACCCACTGAGTTCCTTCAGCACTTTTCATTTGGCTTGATTCCAGCATGGCGGTCTCTAGTATCTCCAAGAAGAATCCAGTCTTCTCAACTATTTGTCGTGGTACATTCCCCTCCTCTGACCTCCTCCTATCCCCTCCCTGGGTGCTTAAATGCAGAGATTTAGAAGCCATTGTGGAAACCATCATGAACTTCAGACTGAAATTCAACTGGGTAAATAATCCATTTACAATTGTCCATATTTCCTGATTTCTCAAGAGCAATTTCAAGACCTTGAAACCCAATTAACTCAAATTTAAGATAATTAATGAAAATGATTGGAATACAACTGCAAAGCATCATTAACTCATTGTTCAAACGGAATCAAGGGATATGGGGAGAAGGCAGGAACGGGATTCTTATTTAAGGTAATCTGCCATGATCGTATTAAATGGCAGTGCTGTCTTGAAGGGCCGAGTGCCAAGGTACTCCTGCACCTATTTTCTATGTTTCTGTGTGTTTATGTTGCTGGAGATGTCGCCAACTCATTGGAAGAATGTCATACTGGGATTATATCCTCGTCTTCGTGTTGTTTTCAAAACCCTCACTGATTTACGACCTGCTTCCATGTCTCCTGAAATGCTCCGAAAATGAATTTCTTCAGCTTGACCATCACTCACTCCTGTTTCATTCTCACCCATCCGCCACCATATTGCCCTCCTTCTGTTTCATGCTCACATTACCACACTCAATTTTGATCAATTAGGGCAGCACGGTGGGGCAGCTGATAGGGCTCGATGGGCCAAATGGCCTAATTCTGCTCCTATCACATGAACTTATGAGGTGCGAGAGGCACCTGTCAAGATTTAATACATTTTCTGAAAATTAGGAATCCAATTGTTTCGAAATAAAACACAGGCTTTTATGGTCCGTCAGAGCTTATATTTCACCGTTTTATTCCTTTTTTTGCACTTTGGCTCTCCAGTAATTTAGTTTAGTTTAGAGTTACAATGCAGTAACAGGCCCTTTGGCCCACCGAGTCCAGCGATCCCCGCATATTAACTCTATCCTACACACACTGGGGACAATTTTACATTTATACCAAGCCAATTAACCTGTGCGTCTTTGGAGAGTGGGAGGAAACCGAAGATCTCGGAGAAAACCCACGCAGGTCACGGGGAGAAAGTACAAACTCCGTACAGACAGCGCCCGTAGTCGGGATCGAACCCGGGTCTCTGGCGCTGCAAGCGCTGTAGGGCAGCAACTCTACCGCTGCGCCACCGTGCCACGCTATATAGAATTTTGGAATCCAAAAGTTCCAGGCAACACCTTCAATGTCTCTGCAGACGACAGCTTTCCTGGTAGATGCAGTCACCTTACAAACTGGTATGCGGAATCCTAGATGATCAATAACTTTGAGATTAATTGAAATAACTCTCACACCGGCACTGCTCTCTGGAGCATACCGTAATGAAGGTCATAAAATGTGTTCAAAATGCAAACCGCGATCTGCCTTCACACAGAGCTGTAGGAATTTGTGTTGTTAAATTGCAGTACTTGCGAAGGTTGAGCAAAAATGTTAACATTGTGTTAAAATTAGCAAAGGAAAACAGAAACATCGAAAATAGGTGCAGGAGTAGGCCATTTAGCCCTTCAAGCCAGCACCGCCATTCAATATGATCATGGCTGATCATCCAACTCAGTATCCTGTACCTGCTTTCTCTCCATACCCCCTGATCCCTTTAGCAACAAGGGCCACATCTAACTCCCTCTTAAATATAGCCAATGAACTGGCCTCAACCACATTCTGTGGCAGAGAATTCCAGAGATTCACCACTCTCTGTGTAAATTTTTTTTTCCTCATCTCAGTCCTAAATAATTTCCCCTTTATCCTTAAACTGTGACCCCTTGTACTTCCCCAACATCGAGAACAATCTTCCTGCATCTAGCCTGTCCAACCCCTTAAGAATTTTGTAAGTTTCTATAAAATCCCCCCTCAATCCAATGTGACCATGGCTGATCATCCAAAATCAGTACCCCGTTCCTGCTTTTTTGCCATATCCCTTGATTCCTTTAGCCCTTAGAGCTAAATCTAACCCTCTCTTGAAAACAGCTAAATCTAACTCTCTGTGCAGGAAGGAATTGCAGATGCAGGTTTAAACCGAAGATTGGCACAAAAAGCTGGAGTAACTGGAGACAGGCAGATATCTGGAGGGAAGGAATGGGTGACGTTTCTGGTTGGGTCTGAAGAAGGGTCTCGACCTGAAACATCACCCATTCCTTCTCTCCAGAGACGCTGCCTGTCTCGTGGAGTTACTCCAGCTTTGTGTGTCTATCTTAAATCTAACTCTCTCTTGAAAAAGAGATACACAGCTAACACGTTTTGCATTTTCGCAAAACAGTAAGGAACGCCAATATTGGTTAATTAGCACTTTTTTTTCCCCCGAGCTCCCGTTTCTATTATGTGAGGCAGATTAAGGATGCTGGACTCGTTTGGAGTGCCAGGCATGAATGGAGCTGCAGTGTGTCTCCTGGGACTGCTTCCAAGGGCACCGTCAGGAGATTAGCATTTTATTTGAAGTTGCCTTCACAAAAGCCTGCCGCTTTCATCTGAATATAACAGACCCGTTCCACAGTAATAAACATGCAGCTACACACTGGCTGCTCTAATCTCACTTCTCACTTAGTTTTAATAATGACATTTCATATTTTGATCCTGTTAAAGGGGAAGAAAAAATATTGAAATGAAAATCCCCTCATTCAGCTGTTTTAAGATGTGGTTTCAATTTATTCGAGCCGAACTCCCTTTTCATATCGCCGAATGTTAATGTGAAAAGGACATTAATTATTGAATAAAAATAAATTGTATTCAGAAGTGACATTGAAATTCTTAACAAACCCTGACAGAATGTGGGAATTACAGCGGGCAAATTATGAAGTTGGAGGCTCTACATATTTCAGACATCACTTATCGACTGCCATAGGTTTAGTTTCGTTTGGGTTAGTTTTGAGATGCAGTGCGTAAAACAGGCCCTTCAGGACCGCCGAATCCGTGCCGACCAGCGATCTCCCCGTACACTAACTCTCTCCTACGCACGCCTGGGACAATTTCCAATTTTACCAAGCCAATTAATCTACAAACCTGTTCGTCTTTGGAGTGTGGGAGGAAACCAGAGCACCCGGAGAAAACCCACACAGGTCATGGGGAAAAACATACAAACTCCGTACAGACAGCGCCCGCAGTCAGGATCGAACCTGGGTCACTGGCGCAGTAAGGCAGCAACTCTACCGTTGCGCCACCGTGCTGATGTGTGAACAACGTATTAGCCCTATTGAAAGGTAAATGAACTGGAATATTAACCCCGTCTCTCCCCCCACAGATGCTGCCTGACTCTTTGAGAAACTCCAGACTTTTCTGCTTTCAGAAGTAGTTCATAAGTACATAGGTTATAGGAGCAGAGTTAGGCCATTTGGCCCGTTGAGTCTACTCCGCCATTCACTCATGGCTGATCTATCTTTCCCTCTCAAGCCCTCCACATCCTTTCTGAAGGTACGTCCTTTTAATTCTGGGGATATCATTTCAGATTTTTAGCATCGTTTTTTTTTTTTTTTTCGACCAACTAGCAAAGGTCAAAGGACAAAGGACATTTATTGTCACATACACCAATTGGTGCAGTGAAATTTGAATTACCATGCAGCACACAAATAAGATAAACACAACACTATAGAAATTAACATAAAACATTAAAAATGCTGAGATTGAGTAGGTGCATTGGTCAATTTGCCCTGTGTAAACATTTCGGGGATGAAGGCTCAGACCAGTGTCATGTAGGCCGGTGTCAAGCATTGGGGTGAAGGGGAGAGGGGTGTGCTCATTGCTACGGATCAGTAGAGGAGGGGGGCGGGTCTACTCCTGTGCTTTGGGGGGTTTGGCTGTTCAGCAAATGGGATAGAGAGTCATGGAGTCCAATACTGGGATATCGCGAAGGTGAATCTGTGAACAGGATTTAGTTTAGTTTATTAATGTCAGGTGTACCGAGGTACAGTGAAATGCTTTCTTGTTACGTGCTGTACCGGTCAGCGTAAACACCATACATGATTACAATCGAGCCGTCCACAGTGTACAGATACAGGATGAAGGGAATAACGTTTAGTGCAAGATAAAGTTGGATGAAAGAAAATCCAAGGGTCTCCAATGAGCTAGATATGTTTTCACACTTCCATACCTCCTGCCTGATGCGAGAGGGGAAAAGGGGGAGTGTATAGGGTGAGAATCGTCCTTGATTATGCTGGTGGCCTTGCCCAGGCACCGTGGTGTAGATGGAACATCCAGCTAGTAAGATGATGTGCTTACGAAAGAACTGCAGATGCTGGAACAATCGAAGGCTGACAAAAAATGCTTGAGAAAATCAGCGGGTCAGGCAGCATCTATGGAGAGAAGGAAATAGGCGACATTTCGGGTCGAGACCCTTCTTCAGACTGATATCGGGGGGGGGGGGGGGGGGAGGGAAAGAAATGTGGTAGGCAGAGACAGTAGGACTGTCGGAGAACTGGGAAGGGGGAGGGGAAGGAGGGAGAAAGCAAGGGCTGGTTCAGCTGCCTGATACCAGCTGGGAAGAAGCTGTCCGTGAGTCTAGAGGTGTGCGCTTTCACACTTCTGTGTGTGCTTCTCGACTTGTGGGCTGACGAACCAGATGATCGCCGAGCCCAGACCAAATAATCGTGTGTCTTGTTTCAACGTTACTCAGCGAGAGCTATCTGAATCTCCACACATCACCTACCCCACGGCTTAAAGCAATCTCTCAGCTCACTGGCACTGCAGTTCCTCTCTGGTTGAATTAGCTGCTGGTGCGCACAGCCGGGATACAAACCTATATTACAGTATTTGAAATCCACTTACGCGTTGTTGATGCATTTCCGGATTCCGCGTTTACAAGCTTTTTGTTATGGGTCAAAATCCAATGTTAATTGGCAGAGGTGGGGGAGGGGGAGGGGGGGGGTGAGTGAGTGGAGGGACCAGTGAGAGGTAAAATTAGTCATGGCAGGAACATGATCATTAGATCGGATCATAAGCGATAGGAACAGAATTAGAGACTGCGGGCAGTAGATAGGACTGTTCAGTGAACATTTGTAACGGTGTTGGTGCCAAACCAAGGGGACCATTGTGTACTGCCCAGGTGAGGTCTGCTGTATGATTTTACCGGGTTGTGTGCTGTACAAAGCTTTTCCCTTTATCTAGATACCTGTGACAATAAAGTATCATTGCATCATTGGTGATGAATCTACACTGGAAGAGTTTTACAGTAGGGCTGACTACATCTTCTATCTAAAGGATCAAAAATGGACATCTTTACCTGTACTGTTAGGAAAAAGTGCTGGAGTAAGTCAGTGGAGCAGACTCGATGGGCCGAGTGGCTTAAATCTGCTTCTCTGTCTTATGGTCTTACGGGTCAGGCAGCTTCCCTAGAGAACATGGATAGGCAACGTTTCGGGTCGGGACCCTTCTGCAGCCTCTTGCCAGCCGGGAGGGCCTGAAGGGCGCATTAATTTCAGTTCTATCCCTTTCTGCTTAGGTGCACGACTCAGTTCCTGTTCTGTAAATCAGCCAGGATAATTTGTGGAGCCAAAGAAAGTAATGAAAGACTTGGAAGAAAGTTGGCGTGACTGCTGTTTTTGAGTTGATGGCCAAGCATTATCTGCAAATTGGAATAAAGCGTATTGTTTACAAAAGAGAGGGGAGGAAGTGAACACTGCTCAGTCCATCAGGGGTTCTGACCTCTGCACCATCGAAGGGATTTACAGGAATCGCTGTCAGAAAAAGGCAGCCAGCATCATCAGGGACCCACACAACCCTGGCCACGCTCTCATTTCACCCCTGCCATCGAGAAGAAGGTACAGGAGCCTGAAAACTGTAACGTCCAGGTTCAGGAGCAGCATCTTTCCTACAACCATCTGGCTATTACACACTGCAACCTCCAATAAACTCCGAACTACATAAACTTGGGGGCTTGGTTTTTATCTTTTTGCACTATTCATGTTATTTTTTAAGTGTGTGTATATGTATGTAAGCACATGTGGGTATATGTATGTAAGCGCATGTGGGTATATATATGTATACACTAAACTTTTTTTCTCGTTTGTTATAATGTTTACAGTGTACTATGTTTACATATTCTGTGCTGCAAGTAAGAATTTCTTTGTTCTATCTGGGACATATGACAATTAAACACTCTTGACTCTCCTGAAGTGTAAATCAAGGACATTGTCTTGATGGAGCTTGGTACATCTTTGTATGTTCCTTTTTTGTTACCATGCATTTGGGAAGCTGAGAATAAGGCCCGACCTTTATGATCACACGGTAAAGTTTTCAATAAGTATTTTCACTCTGATAAACTCTGTAGGACTTTTCAGTGAATTCGACCAGTCTAAAGGGAAATCTTTATTGATGGAAATCTGGAACTGGGATTAGTTTAGGTTAGTTTAGAGATACAGCATGGAAACAGGCCCTTCGGCCCACTGAGTCCATGCCGACCAGCGATCACCATACACTAGCACTATCCGATACACTAAAGACAATTTACGATATTTTACCAAAGCTGATTAACCTACAAACCTGTTTGTCTTTGGTGTGTGGGAGAAAACCCATGCAGTCACAATGAGAATGTAGAAACTCTTTAAGGGGCTGTCCTACTGTACGAGCTAATTCAAGAGTTCTCCTGAGTTTCCCCTGATTCGAACTCGGGGAATTATGGTAATAGCCGCTCGTAGGTACTCGGGGCTCTCGTGGACATTTTTCGACATGATGAAAAATCTTCAAGACTCTTCACGAGCTTCCCGCGCTTCTCGAGTACCTGCCGTTAGCGTTAAGAGACGTCCCGACCTCCGACGTACCCGCTACGTACATTGTATGTGCTTACCACGAGTTTGATTTTTTTTAAAACTCGGGAGAGCTCTTGAATGACCTCGTACAGTGGGACAGGCCCTTTATGGACAGCACCCACAGTCAGGATCGAACCTGGGTCCCTGGCGCTGTGAGGCAGCAACTCCCCCGCTGCGCCACCGTGCTGCCCCCTAAAACACTTAAATGAAATCACTTCTCACCTCCACCTCCCTTCCAGCTTTCTCACCCACTACTACGGGGTGGGAGATTGCAACCTTCACGTGGTCCACCCTGTTTCGACGAATGCAATCAGCCTGGCGTGCACAAACAGAAGATCAAACAGAACAAGTTGCCTTACAGCCTTAGGCTGTGCACGCCACACGCAAGAAGAAGAAGACCCACCACTACAATCAGTGTGAATCAGGGTCCTGATCTGAAAGTTCACCTGTCCGTTCCCTCCACAGATGCTGCCTGGCTTGTTGACTTTGTGTTTTGCTCAAGATTCCAAAGGCTGCAATTCCTTGTGTCTTCATTAATACACTTACGCTCGGCTTTCCTCTTTCACAGCACCCACCAGCCTCCCCACCCACCACATTATCCTTTGTCGCTGCTGCCAGCCACATCTAGATCCACTTCCATCCACCATTTTACCATCTAAATGATGCTGTGCGCATTTCTTTCCGTACACTTTATGTTCTCCATGAATAATACAACTCTTCCCTCCAGTCTATTATGCTTCTGTTATTATGTCATGTTTCCTGCTTTTTGACTTACCGCAAATGGATCTTGGTATAATTTATACTAAAATGCCATTAATAATTTAATTCTTAAAAGTTAAATTCACAGAGTCGAGGTGCTGGGGAGATGAGTGTGTTTATGCAAGATGAATTATTTCATGGAATGCTGCCTCTCATTTGCCACTTCAACTTTGGATAACAAAAGTTATTTATGCTTTCCCTTGAAACAACTTCACCATTCGTTATGTTACGGCAGTTTGTGTAAACTCATCGTTAGATACTTCCAAGGTGCCTGAATCTGGGAAAAGTGAATTTAATTCCGCCTCATATTGGGGGTTCCCAGGTTAGAGGATGTGTTTCGAGGTTAGTCTGCCAGAGCAAAGGAGAGGTTTAGTTCAGTTTAGTTTAGTTTAGAGATACAGCGTGGAAACGGGCCATTCGGCCCACCGAGTCTGCACCGACCAGCGATTCCCGTGCACTAACACTATTCTCTCCCAGTTGGATTGCAACCTTGTCGTGGTCGGGGAGCTTGTGTGTCTCAGTGACCCCTAGAGCGATGCCAGCGGGAGATTCGTCTCCTGTTAGGGTCTCCCATGCTGGACAGGTCGAAGGGTAGAGGCGAGAGGAAGAGCGATCCACTGGTCCTCCAGGTTGGAGGTTGAACACGGGGCTAACAACCCTGTCTCGTAAAACAAATATGTTACGGAAACAGCAACTGAAGGAACAACAGGAGTGGAGGATCTTCAGCGATCGTTTGCCTGCTTCTGCTGCTGTTGGAGGTGAGACGTTGCGCCGCTCCAGGGTCTTGGGCCTGTCCCACTTTGGCCGTCAGTTACGCTTCAGGCCAGTGGCGCGCGAAGATTTCGTTCAGGACAAAGTCCACACTCCTCCACGCCACTCCACACTCCTCCACACCACTCCATGCGCCCGTCCCGCGCTACCCACACGCTACCCACACGCTAGCAGGTCGCGTAAATGGCACGCGAATGACAGCCAAGTGGGACAGGCCCTTAAGTAAGTAAGTAACACTATTCTACGCACACTAGGGACAATTTGCAGTTTTACCTTGGTCAAGTAACCTACAAACCTGCACGCCTTTGTAGTGTGTGGGGGAAACCGAAATCCCAGAAAAATCCCACACAGGTCACGGGGAGAAGGTACAAACTACGTACAGACAAGCACCCGTAGTCAGGATCGAACCTGGGTCCCTGACGCTGAAAGGCAGCAACTCTACCGCTGTGCCACTGTGCTGCCCAGTAGATGCCAGGCTGAACTAATGGAGGTTAATATAGAGAAAAGACATAAAGTGCTGGAGCAACTCAGCAGGTCAGGCAGCATCTGTAGAGAGCATAGATAAGAGACGTTTTAGTGTGCCACCCTTGTTTAGATGGATTTTTGGAAGGGGGGTGTGGGGTGGGGTTCCAGTGCTGAAAGAGAGGGGGGTAGCAGGACAAGGCCTGGCCTATAATAGGTTGATACACATGCTGAGGGTTTTTAATAGGCAAATGGAGGACAAGAGAAGGGTTCAGTTGTAAAAGATATGTCAACGAAGGTATCCAAAAGTGTCACTGTTTCTTTAAGATAGTTTAGTTCAATCTAGTTCATTGTCACATGTACTGAGGTACAATGAAAAGCTTTTGTTGTATGTTGGAGTAAATCAGCAGGTCAGGCAGCATCTCTGGACAATATCGATAGGTGACATTTCGGGTCGAGACACTTCTTCATTCTTCAGAACATTTCTAACATATGATGCTTCTAAATAAAACTAAAGATGGCCACGTGAAACATTATTTCTAATGCCAAATTAATCGAATAATTGCAAAATGATTTAGAAGCAATGACATTGGTTCACCAAAGCACGAGAATTGTTGAAGCAATCCATCCCCAAGGTGTTTTGTGATTGTAAACTACACAGATTTCTGTCTTGCATTAATGGATTTAGTTTAGTTTAGTTTAGTTTAGAGATACAGCATGGAAACAGGCCCTTCAGCCCACCGAGCCTGCCAAACCAGCGATCCACCCCGCACTAGCACCATCCTACACACACTGGGGACAATTTACAATTTCACCAAAGCCAACTAACCTACAATATACTTCTTTGGAGTGTGGGGGTAAACCGGAACACCCAGAAAAAACTCACGCAGGTCGCAGGGAGAACGGACAAACTCTGTACAGACAGCCCCGTAGCCAGGATCAAACTCGGGGCTCATGTATGGGCAGCATGGTGGCGCAGAGCTGCTACCTTACAGCGCCAGAGACCCGGGTTCGATCCTGACTACGGGTGCTGTTTGTACGGAGTTTGTACGTTCTCCCCGTGACCTGCGTGGGTTTTCTCCGAGACCTCCCACACTCCAAAGTCGTACAGGTCTGTAGGTTAATTGGCTTTGGTATAATTGTAAGTTGTCCCAAGTGTGTGTTGGATAGTGTAAGTGTGCGGGGATCATTGGTAGGCATGGACTAGGTGGGCCGAAGGGCCTGTTTCTGAGCTGTATGCCTAAATTAAGCTAAACGAAAAGCCAGGGTGTTGAAAGAGCTCAAGTCTAGCTCTTGCAGCTGTGATATAATTTCATTTTTATTCTAAAGCACAATACAATAGATTCATTGCCTAATGAAAGACGTACATCTGTGCAGGCCTCTTGTAAGCACAGGCCTCACTGTGTTTTGCAGTCATTGAGGCAATCAAATATTTTTGACAGGTAGTCAATGCTGTTACACACAAGCTGTGCGCGATAAACTGCCCATGAGCTCAGAAATTAGATGCAGGAGTTCTCCATCCGGCCACTTGGGCCTAATCTCTGCTTCATTAAGATTGAGGCATATACCTCCATTTCACAATCCCACCTTTAGTTTAGTTTTGTTTAGATTAGTTTAGAAATGCAACGAGGAAACAGGCCCTTCGACCCACTGAGTCTGCGCCAACCAGCGATCCCCGCACACTAAACACTATCCGTCACACACTAGGGGCAATTTACAATTTACAATTTCCAGGAACCAACTGGCCGACAAACCTGCTCGTCTTTGGAGTGTGGGAGGAAACCGGAGCTCCCGGAGAAAAATCCACGCAGGTCACGGGGAGAACGTACAAACTCCGTACAGACAGCGCCCGTAGTCATGATCGAACCCGGGTCTCTGGCGCTGTAATGGGCCTGTCCCACTTGCGACAACCTACGTCATCCTGGTGACAACCTACCCTATCCTGGCAACAGCACCTACGTCAGGCTACGATCATTGGCGTCAAGCTCACGGGTGCCGACTGTCGCTGAAAGGTTTTGAACATTTCAAAATCCAGCGCCGACTAGAAAAAAGGTACCGCTCTTCGGGCGACTGAGGAGACCAAACAGGCGACCATGTGGCGACAGCCTTGTCGCCTAAAAAAATGGCCTAAGTGGGACAGGGGCATAGGGCAGCAACTCTACCACAGCGCCACCTGTCCCACGTAATTCTCCACCAGTTCAATGAAGGATCCCGACACAAAATCTCGCCCATCCATTCCCTCCAGAGGGGTTGCCTGACCAGCTTATTTACTCCAGGGTTTTGTGCTTTGCTCAGGATTCTAGCATCTGCAGTTCCTTGTGTTTCGATAATCCTCTGTCTCCTTTCTTTACATAAATCTTTCCATCTCTGCCTTGAATATTCAAAAATTCTGGTTCCTTTGAAGAGACTTCCAATGCATTAATAACTTTCTTTTAAAAATACATCAATACCGTACCCAGCGCTCCAGATATATACTCACTAATACCCTCTTTTTACTGAGTTTTGTTTTAGGAATAAAATACCAGGGAGAGAGGAAATAAAAGATTGAGGAAAGTCACTTTAGACTTTAGAGATACAACACGGAAACAGGCCCTTCGGCCCACCGAGTCGGCGCTGACCAGTGATTACCCCGTACAGTAACACTATCCTACACACTAAGGGCTTCGGGCGGCACGGTGGCGCAGCGGTAGAGTTGCTGCCTTACAGCGAATGCAATGCCAGAGACCCGGGTTCGATCCTGACTACAGGTGCTGTCTGTACGGAGTTTGTACGTTCTCCCCGTGACCTGCTTGGGATTTCTCCGAGAACTTCGGTTTCCTCCCGCGCTCCAAAGATGCACAGGTATGTAGGTCAATTGGCTTGGTAAATGTAAAAAATTGTCCCTAGTGGGTATAGGATAGTGTTAATGTGCGGGGATCGCTGGTCAGCGCGGATCCAGTAGGCCTGCTTCCGCACTGTATCTCTAAACTAAAAAATTAAATTTAACTCTTTAATGAACCCTACAAACCCGTACATCTTCGCAGTGTGGACGGAAACTGGAGACCCCGAGAAAACCCACGCCAGGACGAGCAAGGGGTACATCGTACCCGGTCCGGAGTCCAAAAGGGTGCTCGGGAGCCAAAGGAGGGGGGCCGGGATCTTCCTGAAATCTCGGAAAATGTTTGCATGTATTTTGTGAAGACTAGCATTCACATTTTGTGTGAGCCTACATAGTTTTATATATCGTAATTCGTAGAAATTGTGATCCATAATAAAGCGGGGAATTTTAACTAGCGGGTGTGTGGTCGGGGTAACCTGAATAAAAGCGGGGGAAGGGGAAGGCCCATCACTACTGATGGATCTTCCCTGTAGGAGGGGGATGGGGTGGCACTAGGACCCAGCAGAGTCATCACTACTGATGGGTCTTACCTGTAGGTGGGGGGGGGGGGGGAGCACTACGACCCAGCAGAGTCAGACCATGTGCTGTCTGCATGGTGGAGGTTGTGGGCCTGGTGCTGAGCCGGGAACTCTGGTGAGGTGGTGGCTCTGGCCCTCTGGTGGCCGGTGGAGAGGCGAGGGAGGGACGGCGGAGTCGCTGGGGGAGGCCCGTGGGGAGCTGGAGTAGAGATACGCGCAGCAGCGTCGGTGGCTTTCTGAAGACAGCGAAGGTCGGCGACAGCGGTTGCGGTGGCCCGGCCCGGGGAGGTGGTGAGTGTCGGCAGCTGCGGCTGTTTCAGTGGCCTGGGCCTGGGTTTGGGTGTGAGTAGTGTGGGTGTTGGTGTGGGTGGGGGTGGGTCAATGGGTGGGTCAGTGTGTGTCAGTGGTTGGGGGTGGGTGTGTGTGAGTGGGTGTGTGTGGGCGTGGGTGAGTGTATGTGAGCGGGTGAGTGAGTGTGTGTGTCTGAGTGTGTGTGTTAAGGGCCTGTCCCACTTACTCGACTTTTTCGGCAACTGCCGGCACCTGTCATAGGTCGTTACAGGTCGCCGAAACAATTTAAACATGTTGAAAATCTAGCGGCGACCAGAACAAGGTGACTCTTTGGGCGACTACTCTGGACCATACAGACTTCACACCGCAATATTTTCAACAGGGTGTCATCTGTATGGTCGTGAGTAGTCTCCTAGTCACCCAAAGAGTCCTAGCGTCTTTCTGGTTGCCACTGAATTTTCAACATGTTGAAAATTTTCAGCGACCTATGACGAGTGCCGGCAGTCGCCGAAAAAGTTGCGTAAGTGGGACAGGCCCTTTGGTGGGAGGGTGAATTTTGTAAATGCACAGTTAAAACCATTAGATCTGTTGAACTCAAGCTGATTAAGAATTACTTACGGTCTACAATGTCTCAGGAACGTCTTGTGTATTTGGCCAGGCTAAGTATTGAATCAAACATTGTCAGAACAATAAACTTTCATGCTGTGATTCGAAATTTTTCACAAAAAAGGCCAGGAAAGCTCTTTATTTAAAGTAAGTACTAAGCCTATCTACCTTATTTTACTTTGTACTAATAATTATGTCTTCTGATGATCTGATCTGCATTGAAATATAAAAGGATGTTTCAATGTGAATTCTTTCTCCTTATCTGAATTGTAGTAGAAACAAAGATGATCAAAACAAATGTGCTTACCTCTCTGATCCTTTTATTTTATTTGTATTTATTTATATTTATCATGGAGGGAGTATAGGAGCATAAGGCCTCAAATGCAGAAAATCACCAGAGTGCTCCATTCCACCACTCTCTCATCTTCCATACCCCTTTTTGCCTTACAGGCTACAGCTCATGGCATAAAACCGTAGTGGATAAAAACAGGATGACTAATGGAGATGGGAAGGGGGCCCGAAAGAAACTTTGTACCCACTGATAAAATTCCTCTCAGAGGTCCTGACCCACACTGTCACAGGGAGAACGTACAAAGCCCGCATGGACTGCATCAGTAGTCGGTATCGAATCCGGGTCTCTGGTGCTGTAAGGCAGCAGCTCCACCACTGAGCAACCGTGCCACCCTAAATCTATCCTTGTAGGTAATACCCAGGATTGAACCCGGGTCCCAAGTGCTGTAAGCGCTGTAATGTCCCTGTCCCACTTAAGAAACCTGAACGGAAACCTCTGGAGACTTTGAGCCCCACCCAAGGTTTCCGTGCGGTTCCCGGAGGTTATTGTCAGTCTCCCTACCTGCTTCCACCACCTGCAACCTCCGGCAACCACCTGCAACCTCCGGGAACCGCACGGAAACCTTGGGTGGGGCGCAAAGTCTCCAGAGGTTTCCGTTCAGGTTTCCTAAGTGGGACAGGGGGCATTAGGCAGCAACTCTACCGCTGCGCCACCGTAAACCGCCCCTTACTTCTTCCTCTATTTCCTCTATCCCTTCCATCGACTCCATCCATGCTGCCTCGGCAAGGCCACCAGCACATTCAAGGACCAGTCTCACCCCGGTCACTCCCTCTTCTCCCCTCTCCCATAACGCAAGAGGTACAGAAGTGTGATTCGGGGACAGTTTCTTCCCAGTTGTTATCAGGCAACCAAACCATCCTACAGGGTAGAGCGGTGCTGAGCCACTATCTACCTCATTAGAGACCCCCCTCGGACTATCTTTAAGTGGATTTTAAGGGACTTGATCTTGATCTAAACATTATTCCATTTAACTGTACATGGTGGATCAGTTGGAATCACATCGAGCCTTTCTAACCCAGAAACTAACCTGTTAATGACTCATGACGCCTCTAAATAAAACTAAAGATTAGTTAATTACATTCACTAACTGCCTGTCTTGCTGAGCTACCCCACCATTTTCATAAGTGATAGGAGTAGAATTAGGCCATCCGGCCCATCCAGTCTACTCCACCATTCAATCTTGGCTGATCTATCTCTCCCTACTAACCCCATTCTCCTGCCATCTCCCCGCAATCTATCTTGTGTCTGCCTTTGTGTGTAAACCAGCATCTGTAGCTCCTTCCTGCACATGTATTAGAAAGGAATTTTGCTGCACTTAGGTACAGGGATATTGGCCATTGGATGATTGGTAGTTGCCTCTTAGTTTGGAGGAGTTTCAGTCATCCATTCAGTGATTTGTGTGGAGCGTAGAAGTAATTTCAGGCAATGACAGGTAACATCAACACGAACGGTTAATTTGCTTTGACAAGAGGAACAATTTCATCACACTCCTCATGGAGGCTGTCAATGAACAGGGGAGACCTTTGGGATTTGGCCAAATTGTCTTTCTCCATCAAGATCAGGGAATAATTGACTGTTCACAACTTGTCCTGTGTGCCCTGAATGTATAAGATGGAGTAATCTTTCTCGAGACCCTCCAGAGTTTAAAGGATATGTGCGGGGTATGTCTTTTTTACACAGAGATCGGCGGGTGCCTGGAATGTGCTGCCAGGGTTGGTGGTGGAGGAGGATACGACAGTGGTGCTTAAGAGGCTTTTAGATGGGCACATGAATATGCGGGGATTGGACGGATATGGATCAGGTGCAGGCAGATGAGATTAGTTGATCTTGGCATCATGTCCGGCACAGACCTTGTGGGCTGAAGGGCCCCTCGCTGTGCTGTTTTGCATTCCAAGTTTTAATTGCCACACCATCTTTGGAAAGTAAAGACGATAGTTACGTTTAGAGAGTCTAATTTGTCAGTAGGTACAGGACCACCTTTGTTGATGGCACTTGTATAGAAGTCTACACTTACTGTCCTTCAAGCACCTTAACGTTGACAGTTCCATTTATAAAAGGGGTGGGAAGCTGCAGGATTGGTCTTAAATAGCAGCCAGATGACACAGGGAAGCAACTCTGAATCAACATCAACTTGAAAGGGCTATTAACCGATAATATTCTACCAGCAACACACAGACAGACAGCATGGAGTAATGTGGGCTGCACCGTTTTAAACCCTGTGAACAATGTCATTAAAGAGGTGCAGAATGAGAGGGAGAGGAGTGGAATTCAATCACAATGAAAAATTTCACAGCCTGCCATCGAATGAAAGTAATCACCGAGTGAATGTGAATCAAGATGGTTCATCTGATCCACTAATATTAGACGGACAACCTTATTACTGGATGTATTCAAGCGAGAGTTAGATGTGGCTCTGAGGGCTAACGGAATTAAGGGATATGGGGAGAAAGCAGGAACGGGATACTGATTCTGGATGATCAGCCATGATCATATTGAATGGCGGTGCTGGCTTGAAGGGCCGAATGGCCTACTCCTGCACCTATTTTCTATGCTTCTATGTTTCTACTAAAAATCATCAGGAGTTAGAATATAGTACAGCCCGCAATAACTGTGCCGAACATGATGCCAAGACCAACTCTTATCTGTTTAGGAAGGAACTGCAGATGCTGGTTTATACCGAAGATAGACACGAAATGCTGGAGTAGATCAGCAGGTCAGGCAGCATCTCTGGAGAACAGGAATAGGTGACATTTTGGGTTGGAATGTACAAAGATGTAGAAGTATGATGAAGGGTTCCGACCCAAAAAGTCACCAATTCCTTCATTTACTCCAACATTTGGTGTCCAACTCTTATCTGCCTGCACATGATCACTATCCCTCCATTCATTGCATATTCATGTACCTATCCAAAAGTCTCTTAAAAGCCACTATTGTATCTGGCTCCATCGCCCCCCCCTGACAATGTATTTCAGGCACCCACTTGGCCCACACAACAATCCAATCTGTCCAACCTCTCCCTGTAGCTAATACTCCCTAATACAGGTATCGTTCTGGTAATCATTCCAGCTAGCATTCTGAAGAAGGGTCACCCTTTCCTTCGCTCCAGAGATGCTGCGTGTTCTTGTAAGATCATAAGATCACAAGTCACAGGAGTAGAATTAGTCCATTGGCCCATCAAGTCTACTCCGCCATTCAATCATGGCTGATCTATCGCTCTCTCCAAACCCCATTCTCCTGCCTTCTCCCTATAAACTCTGACACCTGCACTAATCAATAATCCATCTAGCTCTGCCTTAAATGTATCCACTGACTTTTCCTCCTCAGCCTTCTGTGGCAATGAATTCCACAGATTCACCACCCTCTGTCCTGCTGAGTTACTCAGCATTTTGGGCCTATCATTCTGGTAAATCTCCTCTGCATCCTTTCCTCCACATCCTTCCTGTAATGGGGAACCAGAACTGCATGCAATACTCTAGATGTGGCCTTACCAGAGTCCTGTAAAGATCCACCTCTTGACTCTTGAACACCAAGCCCTGACCAACGAAGGCAAGCACACCATTCATACCATTAAATCTTGTCACAAACAAAGTGCCTTGGCAATTATGTACCTTTCTGAATAGGCTTGGCACAGGGCGAAGGAAAGGCCTAATGTTGGTTAAAAGCCACTGACCTCCGAAGACCAAGAAACAATTGCGACCAAATGTCAGGTCTGTTTTAACTGCAGTCTGCCATACAGTCCTAGAGTGGCCAATTTACAACCTACACTCAAAATGGGAGAGGGTATGATTTTGACCATTAACAAATCAGGAATATTGAATTATGAGCATTAGCAATGCTTATCCACAGCAGGCTTCGAAAGGAGAAGACATGCACTAACTTCCTTGATCTAGAGTCATACCACGTGGAAACAGGCCAACCTGCCCACACCGGCCAACATGTCTCAGCTACACTAGTCCCACCTGCCTCCATTTGGTCCATATCCCCCCAAACATGTCCTATCCATGTACCTGTCCAAATGTTTCTTAAGCCTTGCGATAGTTCCTGCCTCGACTACCTCCACTGGCAGCTTGTTCAATACACCCGTCACCCTCTGTGTGGAAAAAGGTTACCCTTCAGGTTCCTGTTAAATCTCCCTCTCCCCCTCTCCCCCTCTCTCCCTCTCCCCCCTCCCCCCCCCCCCACCCCTCCCCCCCCCCCCCCCCCCCTCCCCCACTGTCACCATAAACCTATGTCCTCTGCTTCTCGATTCCCCTCCTCTGGGCAAACGACTCTGTGCCTTTACCCCATCTATTCCTCTCATGATTTTGTACTCTAACCAAAATACTGCTGCAAAACGATAAAAAAAAAGAATACCTTGCATTCATAGTTAATTAACTCCAAGTTCAGCGTATGCTGTTATTCTCTGGTGGGAAAGCCGAGATTCTCAAGGCCAATTATAGAAGACAGCCATATGGTGGACAGTGATGACCAATCATTGGAACACAAATCTCAAGTAGTTAAAGCTCTTCACACCTCTTCTTGTCTTTACTGGCCAGCGCTGCTGTCTGCAGTAATCTCCTATGAGCCTATGTTGAATGGATGAATGGTTCACTAGGTTTTATCATTATCCAAATGAGAAAGGCTTCATAGGCCTGGTAGGTTTTTTCATCGAACGTTCATTGTCAGTCTGTGGTAATACAATTGATGACCTTACATGTTATCCACTGAGTTTCTGTGCTACTTTTTTTATCCAAATCCTGAACGATGGATGAGAATAGAAATCAAGGATTGTGAAAACATGAAAAAGCTGAGGGACAACATAGAAACATATATAATAGGTGCAGGAGTAGGACATTCGGCCCTGTGAGCCAGCACCGCCATTCAATATGATCATAGCTGATCATCCACAATCAGTACCCCATTCCTGCTTTCATTTTGGCCTCTACTGCCACAGAAGGCAGTTGAGGCCAATTCACTGGATGAATTTAAAAGAGGGATAGAGCTCTCGGGGCCAGTGGAATCAATGGATATGGGGAGAAGGCAGGCACGGGTTACTGATTGTAGTTGATCAGCCATGATCACAATGAATGGCGGTGCAGGCACGAAGGGCCAAATGGCCTCCTCCTGCACCTATTTTCTATGTTTCTATGAACTATGTTTCTCCCAATATCCCTTGATTCCTTTAGCCCTAAGAGGTCAATCTCATTCTCTCTTGAAAACATCCAGTGGAGTGGCCTCCACTGTCTTCTGTGGAAGAGAATTCAACAGATTCACAACTCTCTGAGTGAAAAAGCTTTTCCTCATCTCAGTCCAAAATGGCCTACCCTTTATTCTAAATCTGTGACCCCTGCTTCTGGACTCCCCCAACATCGGGAACATTTTTCCTGCATCAAGCCTGCCCAATTCCTGCAGAATTTTATATGCTTCTATAAGATAGCCTCTCATCCTTCTAAATTCCAGTGAATACAAGCCCAGTCGACCCATTCTTTCATCGTATGTCAGTCCCGCCATCCCGGGAATTAACCTGATGAACCTGCGTTGCACTCCCTCAGTAGCTAGAAACATAGTCTCCAACAGTTTAATTTCTCCTCTCTCTGCCGAGAGTTCTGCTACACCCTCTATCACTGCTCCCCCTCGTTGATTCCTCCAGCTCTCCGACTCTACCACCATGTTTTCACCCAGACTCTCTTTATTTATTTGCATATCTTTCATTCATTTGTTCTATGTGTCTCTCTACATCATCATCATCTATATCTCTCGTTTCCCTTTCCCGTGACTTTCAGTCTGAAGAAGGGTCTCGACTCGAAAAGTCACCCAGTCCTTCTCTCCAGAGATGCGCCTGTCCCGCTGAGTCACTCCGGCTCTTTGCGTCTATGTTCAGTTTAGTTTAGTTTATTGTCACGTGTACCGAGGTACAGTGCTAACCGGACAGCAAAGACGGAGCGGCCAGGCTGTGCGACTCGTCCTTGATTATGCTGCTGGCCTTGCCGAGGCAGCGTGAGGTATAAATGGAGTCAATTGAAGGGAGGTTGGTTTGAGTGACAGTCTGGGCTGCATCCACAATTCTGTGCAATTTCTTGCGGTCTTAGATGGAGCTCTTCCCAAAACATGCTGCGATGCATGCCGATAAAATGCTTTCGAAGGGCGCATCTGTAGAAGTTGGTGAGAGTTTGACAAACTGCCTAAGCCTTCTTAGGCTTTAGAAGGGCAACGTTTAAAGGAAAATGCAAGGCATTTTTTTTTACAAAGAGGGCAGCGAGTGCCTGGAACAAGCTGCAAGGATTGTTGGTGGAGGCAGATACGAGAGTGGCATTGAAGAGACTTTTGATAGACACAAAAAGCTGGAGTAACTCAGCGGGCCAGGCAGCATCTCTGGAGGGAAGAAATGGTGACTTCGGGTCCAGGCCCTTCTTCAGAACTCTTAAGAGACTTTTAGATGGGCACGTGGGGAATGGAGGCGTTCAGATTATGTGCGGGCAGATAAGAGTTGGTCTTGGCATTGTGTTTGGCACAGACATTGTGGGCTGAAGGGCCTGTTCCTGTGCTGTGCTGTTCTATGTTCTAAAAGACTGAAAAGTTAACTCTTCTAACATTTACAAGCAAGCACGTTGAAGAAGTTCAGAAAGAGCGATGTTTAGATTTTTGTTCGTGATCTACCATTGATTCAGAACAGAATTTGAGTATTTGATACATCTATTGACTGTGATTCGTTTAGCTTCAGGGGTCGAACAATCACCCAGTAAAGCACATTTTTCCTGAAACTGCAGTGTTTACTGAAATAAATGTGACAGCATATGTGGAGGTTTTCGTTTTTTTTGTTTTAGTTTAGTTTAGAGATACACTGTGGAAGCAGGCCCTTCGGCCCACTGAGCCCGCACCGACCAGCGATCCCCGCACACTAACACTATCCTAAACATCAGGGACAGTTTTTACATTTATACCAAATTAACCTACAAACCTGTCCATCTTTGGAGTGTGTGATGAAACCGGAGATCCCGGGGAAAACCCACGCAGGTCACTCAGAGAATGTACAAAGTCCGTACAGACAGTCCCCATAGTCAGGATTGAACCTGGGTCTCTGGTGCTGTAAGGCAGCAACTCTACCGCTGTGCCACCGAGCTGCCCCTGTGTTTCCATGTGTCTAAATTTAATCATTATTACAGGATACTGAGGATTAAGAAATACAGCAGAATTGCAATTCAGAAAGAAATTCAATTTTAATATTTGCTATTATTCAATCAGCCACTGTGAGTGTAAGCATTTAACAAGACGTACTGCAGTTTTTTTTTTTAATGTTCACAGCAGTGAATTTATATCAAGCAGCATGCTACAGGTTTGCAATCCTAAATAATTAGTTAATAAAAGTGTCTAAGACAAAATGGATTAGGAGAGAGGTGGAGAAGAACAATCTACATAAATGATCAATATTAATTACATACGCACTCATAAAATATCAAAACAATTATTACCCCATTTTCTTTGCAGTAATTAGGCTTGAGACTTTAGACAGTTAGACTTTATTTTTATTTCTTTATTAATTTTTTTAATAATCTTTTTATTAGAGGCAGATATATATCATATTAAAAACATTTCATGTATATCATTCCTACATTACTAATATTATCAATTGATATTAACTTTGCTTCTAGTATTTTTTTTTTATATAGATATAAAATAAGAAAGAGAAATAAAAAAGGAAAAAGTATAATAAAGAATGGAATCATTTACTAAAAAATACAACTTTGGAGATAAGTTCGTAAATTGTAAAGTATAACTTTTCATCTGATCCTTAATTCGAGTTTCAGTCAGGTTCACGTACCGAACCAGTCTGCCCCTTCAAGTAGTCAATGAATGGAGACCATATTCTGATAACAAGTTCTTGTTTGTCCATTAAGACAAGTTAGATTCTTTCCAAGTGTAAGGTCTCCGACATTTCCACAATCCACATTTTAATTGTGGGGGCAATAGGACCTTTCCAAAATCTTAATATTAATTTTTTCCCAGTTATTATACTATAGTCGATAAAGTTTCTTTGGGTTGTTGTAAATGTTAGGCTTTGTTCTGATATTCCTAGACAGTTAGACTTTAGAGATACAGCGTGGAAACAGGCCCTTCAGCCCACCGAGTCCACGTCGACCAGCGATCACTCATTCACACTAGCTCTACCCTACACACTAGGGCCAATTTACAGAAGCCAATTAACCTACAAACCTGCACGTCTTTGGAGTGTGCGAGGAAGCTGGAGCACCCGGAGAAATCCCACGCGGTCCCGGGGAGAACGTACAAACTGTGTACAGGCAGCACCGATAGTCAGGATGGAACCTGGGTCTGTGGCGCTGCAAAGCTGCAACTCTACTGCTGTGCCGCCCCAAACATAAGCCCCTGTGTAACATTTAAATTTCAATAAACATGGGCAGGAGAGATTTAGAGGGATGTGAGCCAAATGTGGGCAAATGGGGCAAGCTTAGGCAGGCATCTTAGTCAGCATGGAGGAATTGGGTCAAATTCTTTACTGTAAGACTCTATGACTCTGTAAACATCATAAATACTTATTTTGTCATTAATTGCATTGCCAGCCCTTGACCCTTGATATATGGAAATTAGTTGTGTAACCTTAGATTAGTTTAGTTCAGAGATACAGTGCGGAAACAGGCCCTTCGGCCCACCGAGTCCGTGCCGACCATCGATCCCCACACATTAACACTACCCTACACACACTAGGGACAATTTACACTTACACCAAGCCAATTAACCTACAAACCTGTACGTCTTTGGATGACAGCAGTAACTGCAATTCAAAAGCATTTTATCTTTCAACACTGAGGTCAAGAAAAAGCTTGTGTAAGTGAAAATCTGTGGGGTGGGGTGGGGGGGGGGAGGGGGTTCACTTATTTTTCTAAATGTCTCAGAGTATATTATTTAAAATTCCAGGGTTTGAAATGCAATAATTAGAACTCATTTTGATCTAGATTCGTTTAGCTCCTGAGTTAATAGACGGAGTTTTGAAAGCAGAAACTGAATCACTTAATTATCATTTTAAACCTTAATTATTTTCATTCCTTTCACATTGAATCATTGATTACCAATTTGAAGCTGGTTCAGCCTTGAAATGTTCAACATATCTTTGCTAAGAGAATCTAGCAACTTTTCAATTTAATTTCATTCCACAGACGAACACATTTAAGTTGATTGTTTGACTCACAAAGTTTTCATTATTGGAGATATGATTCATCAGTTAATTTGGAAATTGCTGGCTTATATTTTAATATTCCCTCTATTCAACCCCATGGCTCATTCTGCATAATGATCAGAGACTTAATAATGACATCTCCAGAGTGGCACGGTGAAAATTGATACGTTTTGGGTGGGAACCCTTCATCATTGTGAAAATGTAATTTCACCTATCTCCAGAGACGCTGCCTGACCAGCTGACTTACTCCAGTATTTTGTGTCTATCTTTGGTATAAACCAGCATCTACAGTTGCTTTTTTTCACCTGTATTATGGTACACATACTCCTCTTCGGATTATTTGCCTTGTCGTGGTGAAGAGGCTAGCGTGACCTTGTGATTGTGAGAGCAATGCTGGAAGCACCAGCTTCCGGTAGGGTCATCCGTGGCGTTAAAGTCGAGGATGAGGGTCCAGACTAAGAACGATCCAACCTACAAGACCTCAATGGCGGACCAGGCGGACAAAGTTATCATGAACTCAACGGCTGTGAATGCTGCAACAGATCTATCGGCTCCAATCATCTTGGTTCCCTTGCCATTGGAATTAGTTGATTGATTTGTGAAGGACCGTGTGCTTCTTGGAGCGCAACATCAAACATGTTAAACAAACACACGCACAGGGGGTCTTCGTTCTGTGAGGAGCACAAAACTTCTCAACTAAGATGGGTCAGTCATGTTGTTCGGATGGAAGACGAGAGTCTACCAAAGCAAACCTTCTACTTCCAGCTTAAAGAAGGCAAACGTAAAAGAGGCGGACAAAAGAAGAGCTTCAAAGACACCTTAAAAGCCAGCATGAAGAAATGTGAAATCGACATCGACAATTGGGAAATTGGGACAGGAAACTCTGGGGAACCATCATCCAAGAAGTAACAGTGACCTTCGAAGCCAAGAGATGCGCAGAGTTAGAAGAAAAGAGAAGAAAACAGAAAGAGAGGCAGCAACAACCAAAGCCCAATCTGCCATCTGGAATTACCTGTCCTGAATGCTGAAGAACTTTCAAAGCCAGGATTGGACTCATAAGCCACCTGAGAGTCCATAAAAACAAGGGAACCTAGACCATCATCCTCGACCTCAAGGAATAGACACGACGACGACCCCATACTATCTGGACTGAGATAAGGTGAGAAAAAACTTTTTCGCCCATAGAGTTGTGAATTTTCTGCCACAGAAGGCAGTGGAGGCCAATTCACTGGATGTTTTCAAGAGAGAGTTAGATATAGCTCCAAGGGCTAACGGAATCGAAGGTAGATACAAAATGCTGGAGTAACTCAGCGGGGCAGGCAGCATCTCTGGAGAGAAGGGATGGGTGACATTTTGGGTCGAGACCCTGAAGGGTCCCGCTGAGTTACTCCAGCATTTTGTGTCTACCTTCGATTTAAACCCGCATCTGCAGTTCTTACCTACACACGGAATCTAGGGATATGGGGAGAAAGCAGGAACGGGGTACTGATTTGGGATGATCAGCCATGGTCATATTGAAACATAGAAACATAGAAACATAGAAAATTAGGTGCAGGAGTAGACCATTCAGCCCTTCGAGCCAGCATCGCCATTCAATATGATCATGGCTGATCTAAAATCAGTACCCCGTTCCTGCTTTTTCCCCATATCCCTTGATTCCTTTAGCTCTAAATCTAACTCTCTCTAGAAAACATCCAGTGAATTGGCCCCCACTGCCTTCTGTGGCAGCGAATTCCACAGATTCACAATTCTCTGGGTGAAAAAGTTTTTCCTCATCTCAGTCCTAAGTGGCCTACCTCTTATTCTTAAACATGGCAGTGCTTGCTCGATGGGCCAAATGGCCTACTCCTGCACCTATTTTCTATGTTTCTATGTTTCTACCTCTGACTAAAGCCAGCCTTCAAGGTAACACATTGCTGATCCGGTGCATGTAATGAATCAAAGAGTACCCACCAACACATTTTTAATGCAACTTAGAAATGCTGAATAAACAGAACTTCTCACTCCCAAGAAATAACGCGATTATCCACCTTGATATATCCAGTACAAACGATGCTGGCACAGAACAGACGACATTCTCCATGTATGTAAATACACAGCAACATCTTTGGATAATAAGCACCATTTTTTCCTCTGGTTTCATTTCATCTTATAGTGAGAATTGCTGTTTTTTTCCCTTTTTCCTTCCGCCCACAATATTTAATATGTAAAAGAATATGTGATTCTGTTCCATTCAGTTTGTAGTTTGTTTGGTTGTTTGTTTGTTTGTCTTTTTGCACAAAGTCCGTGAGCATTGCCACTTTTCATTTCACTGCACATCTCGTATGTGTATGTGACGAATACACTTGACTTGACTTGACTTCACTTGGCGAACTGTAGGAAAGGATAGATTAGCCACCTGGCCTTGGTTTTATAAATACATTATGTCTCCGTGACATGCTTCATTATTTGATGCTTTGGGCTTCCGAGGCTCTGACGATGATTCATTCCTAATTGCGGAATCATCTCTAAATGACGTGGCCAAGAGATGACAACTTCACTCACTATCATCTCCCTCGGGACATTGTTCAAGAAGGAACTGCAGATGCTGGAAAATCGAAGGTAGACAAAAATGCTGGAGAAACTCAGCGGGTGCGGCAGCATCTATGGAGCGAACGAAATAGGCAACGTTTCGGACCGAAACCCTTCTTCGGACTCAGTGTCTGGAGAAGGGTTTCGGCCCGAAATGTTGCCTGTTTCCTTTGCTCCATAGATTCTGCCGCACCCTCTGAATTTCTCCAGCATTTTTGTCTTCCCTCGGGACATTTCCTATTTTCCAAAGATAGACCCAAAATGCTGGAGTAACTCAGCGGGTCAGGCAGCATCTCTGGAGAAAAGGAATGGGTGACGTTTCAGGTAGAGAACCTTCTTCCTATTTTCCAGCTTAGGAAGGTTCTAGCTACAGGACTCTTTTAACATCATGGTTTAGTTTCAGTTTAGAGATACAGTGCAGAAACAGGCCCTTCGGCCCACTGAGTCCGTGCCGACCAGCCATCCCCGCACACTAACGCTATCCTACACACACCAGGGAAAATTTACAATTATACCGAGCCAATTAACCTACAAACCCGGACATCTTTGGAGTGTGGGAGGAAACTGAAGATTACAGAGAAAACCCACGCAGGTCACGTGCAGAACGTACAAACTCCGTAGAGACAGCAGCCATAGTCGGGATTGAACCCATAGTTGGGATTGAACCTGGCGCTGTAAGGCAGCAACTCTACTGCTGTGCCACCGTGCCATCCTAAGCAAATGTAGACTAAATTAAAAATGCTCAGTGCAGGAAGCAATTTCCATTGGAACTATTTACTTTGCAAAAACAATTTATAAGTTATTAGAAGTCACTGTTTTGAAAGCATGCTGAAGTAACTCTAGTGTTAATATAGATTAGGTTGTACTAAACCTTGGGTTAGAGTCTTTTGTTCGACACGTCAGTTGATACCCTATAGAGGTAATAGGGTTAACAACTCCTTCAAGTATAGCAAGAATAAAACAATAGTCAAACGGATTATCGTTTAGTTTAGGTTAGTTTCGGCCTGCGGCCTACACCATCTTAAAGCCGCGGTCTCCGGTGAGGCAGAGCCGATCCTGGACTGACTCTGGACTCTGGTCCTGTCCACGGGGGGGAAATGGAGGAGGACTGGCCAAATGTTGTGCCTTCCACCACAGTGATGAATGCTGTGGTGGATGTTTGTGTTACAGTTTTATTGTGTGTTCTTTATTATTGTACTGCTGCTGACAACCCAAATTCCACCGACCCTGGTTGTGTGGCAATAAATTATATCTATCTTATATCTATCTATCTATCTATCTATCTTTAGTTTACCGAGGTACAGTGAAAAGCTTTTGTTGTGTGCTAACCAGTTAGCTGAAAGACAATACATGTTTACAACTGGGCCATCCGCAAAGTACAGATACGTGATAAAGGGAATTATGTGAATAATGTTTAATGCAAGATAAAGCCGGTCGGTCAAAGATAGTCCGAGGATCTCCAATGAGGTAGATGGTAGTTCAGGACTGCTCCCTAGTTGTGGTAGGATGGTTCATTTGCCTGATAAAAGCTGGGAAGAAACTATCCCTGAATCTGGAGATGTGTGTTTTCACACTTCTATCCCTTGGGAGAGGGGAGAAGAGGGAGTGGCCAGGGTGCGACTCGTCCTTGATCATGCTGCTGGCCTTGCCGAGGCAGCGTGAGGTGTAAATGGAGTCAATGGAAGGGAGGTTGGTTTGTGTGATGGTCTGGGCCCGCGTCCACAATTCACTGCTGAATGGTAAATGGCTGGTGGTGCGTGGAACAGTGTCTGAGATTAGTGGCTCAAACAACTTCTCATCGATGTCGACCCTCTCATAGATGTCGAGTACTTATGCAAGTCAGTTGAACCTCCTGAGGGAAGACCCAAAGTGCTGAAGTAACTCAATGGGACAAGCAGCATCTCCGGTGAACATGGATAATTGACTTTTAGAAGTCACTGTAGACTTTAGAGATACAGAGTTGAAACAGGCCCTTCTAAACTAAACATTTGTACCAGGTGCCTGACCAGGAAATGTATAGAGTGGTATGGGCCAAACATGGGCAAATAGGACTAGTTTAGACAGGGCATCTTGGCCCACTTGGCCAGGTTGGATTGAAGTGTCTGTCTCCAAGCTGTGTTATACTATGTCATTTCATATATTAAGTTTCAGTTTTCTGGTATTGAGTTTACCTTATAAAACCGGAGTAACTCACAGCATTGTCATCTAGAGAAGCACTGTCATTGGATTTGTACACAACTTTGGCCTGAATATGGCATTACCAACTTTACCACTGTGCTGCCCAATTCTTGCATGTAAGTATGGCATTTACATGCAGGAATTGTGCAGCAAAGTGGTAAAGTTGTGGCTTTACAGCGCCTGAGACCCGGGTTCGATCCTGACCGCGGGTGCTGTCTGTACGGAGTTTGTACGTTCTCCCCGTGACCGTGTGGGTTTTCCTCGGGTCTCCTCGCCGGAGCAAATTTCCTCCCACACTCCAAAGACGTGCAAGTTTGTAGGTTAATTGGCTTTGGTAGAATTGTAATTCGCCCCTAGTGTGCGGGATAGTGTTAACGTGCGGGGACCGCTGGTCGGCATGGACTCGGTGGGCCTGTTTCTGGGCTGTATTTCTAAACTAAACTAATGGAACACAACAACAAACTGCTGACTGTGCTGTTTTGGTACTGTTTGCCCACGAGGAGTGACAACATTGAATCCAATTGTTATGGTAAATTGCAATTACTGAATAGAATTGGATGTTTATCACATGTAGGGCCTATGCACTTAGATGCAGTACTAAAAAGCTGACAGCAGCTACACAGTTTACAGAGTTTTCTATTTAGCAATTTGCAATTCTTAACCATTCTTAATCCTTTGACTCAACAATTGACACTTGTTAAATTAGAATTGCTAATAAGCTAAATATCTTAAACACCTGTCTTAGCATCAAGAGTATTCTTCTTTAATAGCTAACATGTTGTCAAATTTATCTCTGTTTGAGCCTGATTAAAATGTAACAATATTGATAGTTGTCTATTAAATGAATACTTCTGAAATCATTCATATGGCTTAAGGGCCTGTCCCACTTACGCGCCCTTTACAGGCGACTGCCGGCACCCGTGATAGGTCACCGAAATTTTCAACGTGTTGAAAATTCAGCGGTGACCAGAAAGACGCTATGACTCTTTGGAGACCTCTCACCGCCATACAGGTCTCCTATGGTTGTGAGAGGTCTCCTAAGAGTCGTAGCGTCTTTCTGGTCGCCGCTGAATTTTCAACACGTTGAAAATTTCGGTGACCTATCACGGGTGCCGGCAGTCGCCTGTAAAGGTCGCGTAAGTGGGACAGGCCCTTTAAAAAAACTACAGGTGAATCTGTTCTCAGTCAATAATGAAGTGTATCGACCCGGAACGTCACCCATTCCTTCTCTCCAGAGATGCTGCCTGTCCCGTTGAGTTGCTCCAGCTTTTTGTGTCTATCATCATTGAATTTAACCTCTTAATCTCTTATCGTCGAGATGGTACATTTCTAAATAAAGTCATTGCATAAGTGTTTTATATTCTCAAGGCATACAGAAGTAAGATTATGTTATTAATTGTAATTACTTGGTACGTGTCGCTATGAATAGAAAATGCTGATAAGTTTATATGCCGATCTCGGTTGGAATCTTTGTAGAAGTTACACAGAGGCATAAAAGATATATGGGGAGGGGATATGGGGAGAAGGCAGGAACGGGGTACTGATTATGGATGATCAGCCATGATCACAGTGAATGGCGGTGCTGGCTCGAAGGGCCGAATGGCCTACTCCTGCACCTATTGTCTGTTGTCTTTTGTCTAAAAATGAGACATTTCCACAAACTTAAGATTCAGAGATAGCTCTACCCACTCCAGTAACATCAGTGTAAAAGCAACAGCTAAATGCCTATATAGAAGCAATAAGAACATAATTACAAGCCAGTGTGAAGAAGGATCTCGACCCGAAATGTCACCCATTCCTCCTATCCAGAGATGCCGCCTGTCCCGCTGAGTTACTCCAGCATTTTGTGTCTATCTTCAATTATACCACATGTTTTTTATCCAGACTCTTTACTCATGTAATTCTGCACTGTCGATAACTAAGTATTTTTAGTGGAAGGTGTTGGAAATGTAGGATGTTTGATAAAAAATATGAGTATTGAACATTTAAATTTGAAAAACAAAGCATTAAGGGTGGTACGGTGGCGCAGTAGTAGAGTTGCTGTCTCACAGCGCTAGATACCAGGGTTCGATCCTGACTACAGGCGCTGCCTGTACAGAGTTTGTACATTCTCCCCGTGACCTGCGTGGGTTTTCTCCAGGTGCTCTGGTCTCCTGTCACACTCCAAAGATGTACAGGTTTTTGGTTAATTGGCTTTCGTAAATTGTCCCTAGCGTGTAGGGAAGAGCTGGTGTGAACATTTCATCGCTGGTCGGCACGGACTCAGTGCGCCGAAGAACCTGTTTCCACGCTGCGTCTCCAAAACTAAAACAGTTTTGTTCAAATAGTTTCCATTATTTTATATTGTTTCGTTAAAGTTTAATTAAGAGATACAGCGCGGAAACAGGCCCTTCGACCCACCTAGTCACCGCTGACCAGCGATCTCCACACACTAACACTATCCTACACACTGGGGATAATTTACAATTTTTACCGAAGCCAATTAATCCTCTAACCTGCATGTCTCTGGAGTGTTGGAGGAAACCGGAGCACCCGGAGAAAACCCACGTGGTCACAGGGAGAACGTATGAACTGCGTACAGACAGCACCCGTTGTCAGGATTGAACCCGGGTCTCTGGCGCTGTAGGGAAGTAACTCTACCGCTGCGCCACCGTGCCACCCCTAAATTGTGATGAAATGTAATATTTAGCGCCTGTTGAAACTATTTTTGGGCCTCTCATTGTTAAATAATTGATCCTAGCACATCCAGTAGAAGATTTGTAATGCAATCTTGAACAGTTGTTGCTTGTTATTGACAGATTACCCGCTTTGTTGTAAACAAAGGCTTTATAATAACATTTAAAAAACTACAGCACCTCTTCAAATGGCAAGGTTCAAAACTCCCCAAGAAAGTTTCCCAAATATTGAAAAGCATTAGTTGGAAACATGTTTTGTTTTATTCTCAACAAATATCTATTAAGTCGATTTGATTTATTTTAAACAAAAACATATACCCCTGGCTTAGAGCCTTCTAAGGATGGCGAACAATACCACGTACCTGGTAGAAATGAGAAGAAACGGCAGTGATGAGATTGGGAAGATGGAGAATGGGGTCCATTAAAGAAACTCTTAAGGCAATGAAGGAAACAATGAGAATGGGTCGACTGGGCTTGTATTCACTGGAATTTAGAAGGATGGGAGGGAATCTTATAGAAACATATAACATTCTTACAGGATTGGACAGGCTAGTTGCAGGAAACATGTTCCCGATGTTGGGGGGAGTCCAAAACCAGGGGTCACTATTTAAGGTGTTGGCCATTTAGGACTGAGATAAGTATTCACCCAGAGAGTTGTAAATCTGTGGAATTCTCTGCCACAGAAGGCAACGGAGGACAATTCACTGGATATTTTCAAGAGTTAGATATCGCTCTTAGGGCTAACGGAATTAACGTCTATGGGGAGAAAGCAGGAACAGGGCACTGATTTTGGATGATCAGCCATGATTATATTGAATGCCGGTGCTGGCTCGGCCAAATGGCCTCCTCCTGCACCTATTTTCTATGTTTCTATGTTTCTATGACCATTCGGAGAGAGGAATTAGGTTCACGAAAATTGGACTAAAATACTTAGAAGAGTATACTCAGACTGAAGAAAGATTTCGGCCCGAAACGTTGCCTATTTCCTTCGCTCCACAGATGCTGTTGCACCCGCTGAGTTTCTCCAGCATTTTTGTGTACCTTCGATTTTCCAGCATCTGCAGTTCCTTCTTAAATACTTAGAAGAGTAATGGTTCTTGTTAGAGTGGAGTTAAAGACGACACTAGCGTTGGATATTGCATTATTTTTTAGTTTAGTTTAGTTTAGATATAATTTACAGATTTTTTAGTTTAGTTTAGAGATACAGTGCGGAAACAGGCCGTTCAGCATACTGAGTCTACACTGACTCACCATGGCCTAATTCTGCTCCTGTCACATGAACTTATGAACCTATGAGACATTGATGAGGATAAGCACACAGAGGAGGGAACTGCAGCACGGTGGATAGAAACATGCTGGCAGGGAGGGGAGGGAGGGGTGTAGTGAGAAATGGGGGGGGGGGGGGGGGAATGTGTGCGCATTACAATGAGGGTGGGGGAACAGGAAGAAAAGGGGGGATTAGGAGTTTATTACTTGAAACGAGAATTTAATGTTCATAGAGGTTATGGGGAGAAGGCAGGAGAATGGGGTTAGGAGGGACAGATAGATCAGCCATGATTGAATGGCATAGACTTGATGGGCCAAATGGCCTAATTCTACTCCTATTCTTTATAACCCTGTGACCTTATACCTTTGGGCTGTAAAAAAATGCTTCGGGTTTCAGAAGCCTCTTCTTACTTTTATTTTACTACTTCCCTTTTCCATGTCTGCAAAAGATATTGGATATTTACCTGTTCCCTATCAATTATTTTCCATTTGATTTCTTCTGCTTTTATCACACTCTCTCTACCAAAAGAAAACACTTTACAAATCTTCTATCATGTTTACAGCATCTTTCCAGGGCTGCGTCTCTATTTAAATATCCCCTTATCTTAATGGCTTAAAAACATGAAGCTTCTGGCTCTGTTTATCAAAAACGAAACAGTCATTTGCTTTAAAGATTAACACAAAGTGCTGGAGTAGCTCAGCTGGTCAGGTAACATCTCTGGAGAAAAAGAATAGGAGAAGATGGGACCCAGCCCGAAATGTCACCCATCATTTTTCTTCAGAGTTTCTGCCTGATCCGCTGAGTTACTCCAGCACTTTGTGTCTATCTTTGGTATAAACCAGAATCTGCAGTTCCTTGTTGCTTAATCTTTTTTTTACCCTATGGCCCAGGTTGTTATTATTACAACTGGACATGTTATTTACTGTGATATTTCATCGAAACATAGAACCATAGAATATAGGTGCAGGAGTAGGCCATTCGGCCCTTCGAGCCTGCACCGCCATTCGATATGATCATGGCTGATCATCCAACTCAGTATCCCATCCCTGCCTTCTCTCCATAACCCCTGATCCCATTAGCCACAAGGGCCACATCTAACTCCCTCTTAAATATAGCCAATGAACTGGCCTCAACTACCTTCTGTGGCAGAGAATTCCACAGATTCACCACTCTCTATGTAAAAAATGATTTTCCTATCTCGGTCCTAAAAGACTTCCCTCTTATCCTTAAACTGTGACCCCTTGTTCTGGACTTCCCCAACATCGGGAATAATCTTCCTGCATCTAGCCTGTCCAACCCCTTAAGAATTTTGTAAGTCTCTATAAGATCCCCCCTCAATCTTCTAAATTCTATCGTGTACAAGCCGAGTCTATCCAGTCTTTCTTCATATAAAAGTCCTGCCATCCCAGGAATCAGTCTGGCGAACGTTCTCTGTACTCCCTCTATGGCAAGAATGTCTTTCCTCAGATTAGGAGACCAAAACTGAAGTCCAATTAGGAGTCCAAAGCAGATCTTTGCCTATTTATTAATTGGATCAGTGCAGTTATATAAGACCTTGGTGAGGCCGCATTTAGAGTATTGTGATCGGTTCTGGGCACCGTGTTATCGGAAAGACATTGTCAAACTGGAAAGGACACAGAGAAGATTTACAATGATGTTGCCAGGACTCAAGGGTCTGAGCTATGGGGAGAGGTTGAGCAGGCAGGGACTCTATCCCTTGGAGCGCAAGAGGATGAGGGGTGATCTTATGGAGGTGTATAAAATCATGAGATGAATAGATCAGGTAGATGCACAGAGGACATAACATAGGTTTAAGGTGAAGAGGAAAAGATTTAATAGGAATCTGAGGGGTAACCTTGTCACACAAAGGGTGGTGGATGTATGGAACAAGCTGCCAGGTGAGGTAATTGACGTTGGAACTATCGCTACGTTTAAGAAACATTTAGACATTTACATGGATAGGACATGTTTGGAGGGATATGGGCCAAATGTAGGCAGGTGGGACTAGTGTAGCTGGGACATGTTGGTCGGTGGGCAAGTTGGGCCGAAGGGCCTGTTTCCACGTTGTATCACTCTATGACTCTACGAATAACTATTTTGCCACATTGCGGTGAAAGTCGAACTAAAGAATCAAGAGTTAGCTGTATTGCATTCAATAGATGTTCTCAGTGTAAAACATTGCAGAATTTGATTAATGTATAAATATTTAATATTGCACATTTTAATTAATTGTAGTCATTATGAAGCGTTCTCTGTTCTTCAATGTGTTTTTGAGGATAACAGACTTTGACCGATGGATAAAAGTTGTTTGGTGAATATCGAACGCTCATTCAGAGTACTGGACTGAGAAAATAATTAATCATGTTTTAAATAATCAGCATTTAATCAGTACCTGCTTAGTTACCAGCGGCACTCCAAATTTCAGAAACAATACAAATAGTGAACAAAAAATATTAAACCCAGCACAAATCTTCTATCCAGTAACAATATGCGTAATTTCCTGACATCTAGCTTTCCTTTCACCCTTTCAATATATTAAACAAAGGCCAAATAGTCTGGAAACATTTATTCATTAGTGTAAGCCTACACGACAATCGCCCAAACTGATTGGTTAATTTAGTTTAGTTTAGGTTAGTTTAGAGATACAGCGTGGAATCAGGTCCTTCTACCCACTGAGTCCGCGCTGGCCAGCGATCCCCGGACACTAATGCTATCCTGTACGTCTTTGGAGTGTGGAAGGAACCTGGAGCACCTGGAGACAACCCACGTGGTCTTGGGGAGGGCGTACAAACTCTGTACAAACAGCACCAGTAGTCAGGATCAAACCCGGGCCTCTGGCGCTGTAAGGCAGCAACTCTACCGCTGCGCCACCCTATTTCCTGGTTAAAAAAAATAGATAGGAAACGATGCACACTACAAAACTAATTGAGTCAGAAATTGTTAATGAAATGTAGATACAACGAACTGCGGTGATGGTTTACAAAAGAGAACAGAAGTGCTCGTAACTCAGTGGGTCAGGCAGCATCTCTAGAGAACATGGATAGGATATATTTTGGGTTGGGATCCTTCTTCAGACAGGTTGCAGTGGAGGCGTGAGAAAGCTGGGTGAGAGGTGGGAGCAGGATAAAGCCTGACAAGTGGATGCAGCAGATGAGAGGGAAGTTTTGATTGTCAGATTGGCAACAGCAAGGTGACAGAGCAGTAGAGTTGCAGCCTCACAGCGCCAGAGACCCGGGTTCAAACCTGACTATGGGTGCTGTCTGCATGGAGTTTATACCTTCTCCCCATGACCTGGGTGGGTTTCCTCCGGGTGCTCTGGTTTCCTCCCACACTCCAAAGATGTCCAGGTTTGTCGGTTGACACAAAATGGTGGAGTAACTCAGCGGGATGGGCAGCATCCGTGGTTAGAAGAACTGTGTTATGTTTCAAGGTGAGACCCTTCTTCAGACTGAACTCAGTCGAGTTACTCCACCATTTTGTATCTATCTTCAGTGTAAATCAGCATTTTGCAGTTCCTTCTTAATTGGCTTCGGTAAAAATAGTAAATTGTCCCCATATGCAGGATGGTGCTAGTGTACGGGGATCGCTGGTCGGCGCAAACTCGGTGGGACGAAGGGCCTGTTTCCGCGCTGTAGACATTGGGCTGATTCATATTACAAATTCTTGCACCTAATTATCTAGCCTGGTTTCACAATTAGCAGATTATTACAAATGATTTAGCCTTTGTGTGAATCGGACAAAATCAACAATGGCATTTGAGTTCATTTGGAGAACTCATTTGGAAATTTGTGGATTAAGTTCCAGCGTTTGATCACATTATCTAGGTTGACACTTCATTGAAGCACTAAGCAGTTGTTGACTGACTGGACCTGCAAACTATTGAATTTGATGATAATGCAAGTTCCTGGCTGTTTGTCCATGGGGTGTCAAAAATACCAACTGAGACACAAAGACATACAGGTTTGTAGGTTAATTGGCTTGGTATGTTATTGGTGTCATTTTTAATTGTCCCTAGTGCGTATAGGATAGTGATAGTGTACAGGGATCACTGGTCGGTGTGGACTCGGTGGGCCGAAGGGCCTGTTTCCATGCTGTATCTCTAAACTGAAAAAAACACTAAATGCAAGGAACTCCAGATGCTGGGATCTGGATCAAAACACAAAGTGCTGGAGGAACTCAGCATCTGTAGAGGGAATGGAACAGGTAATGTATCTTCAGACTGAAAATTTTGACGCGACTTGAAACGTTGCCTGTCCATTCCCTCCACAGATGCTGCCTGACCCGCTGAGTTCCTCCAGCACTTTCTGCTTTGCTCAAGATTCCAGCACTTGCAGTTTCCCAAAGCAGACTCTACTAAAATCAGTCTGAGAAAACGTCCTGACTCGAAACATCGCCTGTCCATTCCCTCCACAGATGCTGCCTGACCCGCTGGATGCCTCCAGCACTATGTGTTAGTAAAAAAACGCCGTGATATGCTTGAAGAATCGTGGGAAGAATATTTCATATTCTGAGCAATCTCTCATCCAAAAATACAAAACAATTACAAGATCAATTACCTCACGCTGCCTTACAGCGCCAGAGACCTGGGTTCGATCCTGACTACGGGTGCTGTCTGTACGGAGTTTGTACGTTCTCCCTGTGACCTGTGTGGAGTTTCTCCGGGAGCCCTCTCACACTCCAAAGACATGCAGGTTTTTAGGCTAATTGGTTTTGGTAAAATTGTAAATTGTCCCCAGCATGTGTGGGTGTGTGGGGATCGCAGGTCATCGCGGACTCGGTGGGTCGAAGGGCCTGTTTCTGCAAGGTATCTCGAACCAAAACGAAACAAATTCTATCTTGAATTATGGTGTGAGTTGTTGCCACCTGGATTTGCTGACTAGCCTTGCAATATTGCTGCCAATTTACCTTCATGATACCATTTGCCACTTCACCACTCAGCAGCTAATTCTCACGTCCGACAAATCAAATTATATCCAGTCTTTTTCTCTTAACTCAAACTCTTGATACTACTGTCAGCCCTGTAAAGTCTGCAAGACAGAATATGCCATGTGCCGGATAAGTACAGCTGGTATTTTTGACAAAAAGACTTTGCAAGCAGCTGGTAGTTTCCCTCTAACCATGCTGCAGGATGCAGAGTGACAAATGGATTTATTTGATAGGGTGCTGAGAAGGGGAGAGTAAATTGGTGATCAGGGAAAATCCGCGCTACAGAGTTGGCTCTTCCAGTTGTACTAAAGTCACACAACACCAGGGACACTGGTTCGATCCTGATTACAGGTGCTGTCCGTACGTTCTCCCCGTGACCTGCGTGGGTTTTCTCCGGGATCTGCAGTTTCCTCCCACACTCCAAAGACGTACAGGTTTGTAGGCTAATTGTCTTTGGTAAAAATTATAAATTGCCCCGAGTGTGTGCAGGAAGGTGCTGGTGTACACGGTGATCGCTGGTCGGCGCGGACTCCGTGGGCTGAAGGGTCTGTTTCCACGCTGTATCTCTAAGCGAAACTAAAGTGCAACTAAACTAGAGCCAAATTTGCAGTGGCCAATTAACCTACAAATCTGCACATATGTGGGATGTAGGGGGAAACTGGAGCACCCGGAGGAAACCCACACGGTCCCAGGGCAGATTCCTCACAGACAACCTTACCCAAGGTAAGGCAGCAACTCTACCGCTGCGCCACCCAATGTGTAAGTACTCGCTAGAATTTAGAAGATTGAGGGGGGATCTTATAGAGACTTACAACATTCTTAAGGGGTTGGACAGGCTAGATGCAGGAAGATTGTTCCCGATGTTGGGGAAGTCCAGAACAAGGGGTCACAGTTTAAGGATAAAGGGGAAATCATTTAGGACTGAGATGAGAAAAACATTTTTTATACAGAGAGTGGTGGATCTGTGGAATTCTCTGCCACAGAATGTAGTTGAGGCCAGTTCATTGGCTATGTTTAAGAGGGAGTTAGATGTGGCCCTTGTGGCTAAAGGGATCAGGGGGTATGGAGAGAAGGCAGGTACAGGATACTGAGTTGGATGATCAGCCATGATCATATTGAATGGCGGTGCAGGCTCGAAGGGCCGAATGGCCCACTCCTGCACCTATTTTCTATGTTTCTATGTTTCTATGCAAAAGTGGTATAATGTAGAACTAGTGTGAGTAGGTGACCAATGGTCGGCGTGGACTTGCTGAGCCCTTGGTCCTAGACAAGACCAGATTCAGGGAGAGTTACGTACAGTATGAAACGTACCCAAACTCTGCAGAGTGCAAACATGCCAACTAGGAAATTTAAAAGAAAACATAAATCATTTTGCCACTGGTACAAGATAAAGATGACTGTGGAGGGGAAAAGAGGAAATTAACACCAACAAGTCTGAAGAAGGGTCTCGACCCGAAACGTCACCCATTCCTTCTCTCCAGAGATGCTGCCTGTCCCGCTGAGTTACTCCAGCATTTTGTATCTGTCTAATGGAATCCAAAGATGGATCTTGAGTCTCTATCTTTGAGCTGATGTAATAGGAAAATGACATTTATTGGCTAAAGTGGATGATGTAGAATCCAAAGAAAAATGTCCTCATGACTTATTTACAAAGCCATCTTTGGCTTACATAGTAGGCAAAGGGTTTAACGATCGATCTGCTGCACATTTTGTGTAGCAGATCATTTATGGCAACATATTTTGAAGGCAGAGATAGATAGATTATTGATTAGCACGGGTGTCAGGGGTTATGGGGAGAAGGCAGGAGAATGGGGTTGGACATCCGGTGGCGCTGTTGCTAGCTGTCTCCACCCACGGTCTGGCTGTCTTATTTATTTTGTTATGTTTAAATTGTGTCTTTTAGTTTTTTTTCAGTTTTTATTTCAGTATTTTATGTGGGGGGAAGCGGGTAGGGGAAGGGGTGAAACCGTCCTTCAGTCGCTTCCTGGCGAGGACGCGGCTATTATCCGAATCGCCTCCACGCCCCCCCCCCCCCCCTCGCAGCCTACCAACTGGATTGGCGCGGCCTTTCCTGCCGGGCCGGTCCAGAGCTTCAGCAGCGGCAGCGTGGCACTGGAAACATCGCGGAGTGTGCGAGGCCTTCCTGGGATCGCCGCTTGGAGCTCTGCCCACAGCTGCTCCAAGATCGCGGAGCTGTGGGTGCGGAGCTCCCAATGCGGGCGGCGCTGACTTTAACATCGCGGAGTCCTGGGACCCTTTGCCGGGGGTCGCCAGCGCGAATCTCCGCCCAGCGCGGCCTGTGGACATCGGGAGCCGCGGACTCCGGTGGAAGGTGGCCGACGAGAGGTTCCCGGCGAGAGGGCCTGACCATCGGGCCGCCCGTAGCGGCGACTACGGGGTGCTCTGGGGGTCCCGACCACGGGTGAACATTGGGGAACATCAGCGAGGAGGTTGACTAGACTTTGGTTCCTTCCCTCACAGTGGGGAACTTTGGTGCCGCTGTGGGGACATTTGTGTTGTGGACACCAACTGTGTTCTATGTTTTGTGCTTTTTTTTGTATGACAGGGAAAAATAATTTTGTTGTCTCTTCATTGAAGACAATGATAATAAATTAAATCAAATCAAATCAAATCAAATTAAGGGGGAAGGATATTGATCAATCATGATTGATTGCTGGAGTAGACTTGTTGGGCCGAATGGCCTAATTCTGCTCCTATCACTTATGAACATGAGCAATCAAAATGCATGTTGATATACAATTCAAGGGTTTAAGATGCACACCATATGTAGAATTTCCTCTGTAATAGCCACGCAGAAACATATATAGTTCATCATTAAAACTACCTCAGTCTTGAATATGTGCATTTCCTTATGAAATGAAAACAAAATTATGATTTATATTCCAAAAATGTGATGAACAGTCTGGGCTCCAGGGAACAACAGTGGTACAACATCTGGAAACACTGCAGGCTTCATCTGTACTCTGAGCGATAACAAAATAACATTGCAGCGATTCTTTCCTTCGCTTCTTTGCATTTTATTCACCCCTGGCATCTTGCACTCTCATATGCACCGCATCTTCCCAGAACCTAAGCAGTCTAATTTAGTTTAAGAAAGAACTGCAGATGCTGGAAAAATCGAAGGTAGACTGGAGAAATTGTGGATGCTGCCTCACCCGCTGAGTTTCTCCAGCATTTTTTTAGTTTAGTTTAGAGTTACAGCGTGGAAACAGGCCCTTCGGCCCACCGTGTCCGTGCCAACCAGCAATCTTCACATGCTAACACAACCCTACACACACTGGGGACAATTTACACTTATATCAAGCCAATTAACCTACAAATCTGTACGTCTTTGGAATGTGGGAGGAAATCGGGGCTTCCCTGTAAACCCCTTGCAGGCCACAGGGAGAACGTAAATACTCTGCACAGGCAGCACCAGCAGTCAGGATCGAACCCGGCGCTCTGGCGCTGTGAGGCAGCAACTCTACCGCTGCACCACCGTGCCATCACAGACAAACTGTTCACTGGGACTTTATTGTCATGTGTACCAAAGTGCAGCGATTTTTTTTCCCATACAGTTCCGTGACAATCCCACTATATGTTAGGCACAATCATACTGAGTATGAGTGTAAGATAGTAGACCTTATTGAGTCAGTACACAACGCAGTCACCACGCTTTAGACTTAACTTTAGGCTTTAGGCTTTAGATATACAATGTGGAAACAGGCCCTTTGGCCCACCAAGGCCACGTCAACCGGTGATTTCCCCATACACTAACACATTTCTATACACTAGGATTAAGTTTACCAAAATTTACCAAAGCCTATTAACCTTCAAACCTGAAAGTCTTTGGAGTGGTGGAGGAAACCGGAGCACCAGAATCAGAAGGCTGTGGAGGCCAAGTCAATGGATATTTTAAAATATTATTCTTGATTATCATGGATGTCGGGGGTTATGGGGAGAAGGCATGAGAATGGGGCTAAGATGCGAAGATAGATCAGCCATGATTGAATGGCGGAGTAGACCTGATAGGTCAAATGGCACAATTCTACTCCTATCACTTTTGAACTTATGGATTTATGAACACCAGGAGAAAACCCACGCAGGTCATGGGGAGAACATACAAACTCCATACCGACAGCACCCGTATTCAGGATTGAACCTGGATCTCTGGTGCTGTGAGGCAGCAACTCTACCGCTGCACCACTGTGCCGACCTGACGACATCTTGTACCCTTTTAGCCCAAAATTAAAAAAAATTGTTGGAGTCTTAACTTGAACATAAAGGCCCATTGTCCCATTACATCTGCTGCTTGGACTCATAATTCTTTATATAAGAAAACTTGTAAACCATTCATGATGATGATGATGAACCGATTACTGATATTACTTCAATTTTGCCTGGATCTACAAAGTTTCAAAGAAGTAATCTTCTTCAAACTAATTGAACCATCTCCTCGCTGGTGTTGAACTGGTGATCTTTCTGCCGCAGAACATCAGCCATTGCCTCCTGATTACTATCAACTATTTCCAGGCACGATTTTCACTTAGTTCAACTTGAAGTCAGGCAAACATTGAACATAGAACACTACTGCACAGAACAGGCCCCTCAGCCCACAATGCTTGTGCTGAATATGACGCCAAGATTGGGGTGGCCCGGTGGCTCAGCAGTAGAGTTGCTGCCTTGCAGCGCTTACAGCACCAGAGACCTGGGTTCGATCCTGACTACGGGCACTTGTCTGCGCAGTGTTTACACGCTCTCCCCGTAACCGCATGGGTTTTGTCCAGGTTTTCTCCAACATTTATTTTATTTTATTTTTATTTAATTCTTTATTTCGAACAGAATAAAAGAATAAAAAGCAAGTGTGAAACAGCATACAAAAAACAAAACAAGAATATTTATAAAGTGTCATAAACAATATCTATAAATAAATGAAATCGCATGTGTCCGAAAAGGAGCAGGAAGAAGCCAAAGCTTATTAATTCCCACCCCTTATAATTATCTTGTACAAATTTAGCAGCAATATGTACACCATATGTACACCAGCAGCTATATGTACACCAAATTATTTACATTTATACACTAAGCAAAAGCCATACAAAAAAGAGATAAAAAGATAAAAAGAAAAGAAAAAGAAAAGAAAAACCCCTCATATACTATACAGTATCTTATTCATATATACAACCCATCACCCTATAATCACCCTTCCCAATACATTCCAAGGACATGCAGGATTGCAGGCTAATTGGCTTCGGTAAATTGTCCTGAGTATGTACGATAGAACTAGAACACAGGTGATCGCTGGTCGGGGTGGACTCAAGGGGCCGAAGTGTATTTCCACACTGTATTTCTAAACTAAACTAAACCAACACTTATCTGCTTGCACATAATTCATATCCCTCCATTCCCGGCATATCCATCTGCTTATCGAAAAGTATTTTAAATTCCACTATCATATCTGTCTCAACCACCGACCCTGGCAGTGGGTTCCAGCACTCACCGACCTCAGGGTAAAAATACATTCCCCGCACATCACCTTTAAACTTTGCCCTTCTCACCTTAAAGCTATGCCCTCTAGTGTTTAATTTTTCTCTCCTTGGAATAAAAGGTTCTGACTGTTTACCCTATCTATGCCTCTGATAATCTGATAATCAGGTCTCACCACAATCTCTGGCATTGCATAGAAAACAAGCCAAGTCTGTCCAACCTATAACTAATACCCCCAAATCCAGATAACTCCTCAGTCGCGAAGGGCAGCTATATGCTTCTGTCGAATTATTTGTGTTGCTCTGATTTCATTAAAGACAAGAGACTGATGTTTATAAAACATTTTCAGTAAGCTATAAAGAGGTTTAATTAATAACTGGATGGGAATTATTAGGTCACGTCAATGAACATTACTTCCGAGGTTAAAAAACTGCAGGGAAATTAGGTTAGACATTATCATCGATCATGATGCTAACAAAGTAAGATCCACCATCAATTGTAGCCTCAGTCCGCCACTTACAGAGATAGAGAGTTCAATCAATTATCAATCCAGCAAATCCAGTCTGAGGAAGGGTCTCGATCCAAAATGCCACCTATCCATGTTCTCCAGCAATGCTGCCATGTTCTCCAGCGATGTGGAGTTGCACTTTGCGTCCTTTCCAGTCAATTATAATATAGAGATTATTAAAACTGCTCTTGTTTATTTTTTGATTTAGTTTAGTTTATGTTAGAGATACAGTGCGGACACAGGCCCTTCGGCCCACCAACCCAACCCGTCCCGTCCAGACTCGCAGTGTAATCAACGTTACGGGGGAACAGTTTGTGTTAATAAATTATAATTCTGAAAATGAGGAGAAGATCTTTACCAAAGAACTTTTATTTTTATGAGGATTTTTAAAAAATTGTTCTTCATGTGTGTAGGATAATATTAAAGGTCGGTGTGGACTCCGTGGGCCGTATGGGCCTGTTTCTATGTTGTTTCTCTAAACTAAACTAAACAAGTAGAAGAGAGTAGGAAAGATAAATAGAGTCATAGATCATTGAGTCATAGAGTGATACAGCATTGAAACAGGCCTTTCGGCCCAACAACATGTCCCAGCTACATTAGTGCCCCCTGCCTGCATTTGGCCCATATCCATCTAAACCTGTCCTATCCAAGTACCTATCCAATTGAGTGTGAAATGTGGACACAATAGAGATAAAGGCAAGAGTAAATATTTAAGTGGATAATAAAATGATTAAATAATTCAATGAAGCTCTTCTAACTACTCTCACTGTCGAAGATAAATTATATGAAGTAAAGTATGAAGTCTTCTCCGCATAACCACTGACACTCATACTAATCAAGAATCGGTGTGGACTCCGTGGGCCGTATGGACCAGACTGATTCCTGGGATGTCAGGACTGTCTTATGAAGAAAGACTGGATAGACTTGCCTTGTACTCTCTAGAATTTAGGAGATTGAGAGGGGATCTTATAGAAACTTACAAAATTCTTAAGGGGTTGGACAGGCTAGATGCAGGAAGATTGCTCCCGATGTTGGGGAAGTCCAGGACAAGGGGTCACAGCTTAAGGATAAGGGGGAAATCCTTTAAAACCGAGATGAGAAGAACTTTTTTCACACAGAGAGTGGTGAATCTCTGGAACTCTCTGCCACAGAGGGTAGTCGAGGCCAGTTCATTGGCTATATTTAAGAGGGAGTTAGATGTGGCCCTTGTGGCTAAGGGGATCAGAGGGTATGGAGAGAAGGCAGGTACGGGATACTGAGTTGGATGATCAGCCATGATCATATTGAATGGCGGTGCAGGCTCGAAGGACCGAATGGCCTACTCCTGCACCTAATTTCTATGTTTCTATGTTTCTTTGTAATCTATCAATGTTATTGTGCAGAATCTATATGATGTAATGGTAGATCAATAATGTTTGGACTTTGATAGTTCAAGTTCAAGTTCAAGTGAGTTTATTGTCATGTGTCCCTGATAGGACAATGAAATTCTTGCTTTGCTTCAGCACAACAGAACATAGTAGGCATTGACTACAAAACAGATCAGTGTGTCCAGTGTGTCCATATACCATGATAGGATGTAATTATCAGATTAGCTCAAGGTAATGAGTGGATATAGTATTCCAGATATTCAAAAAGCATTTGATAAAGTTCCACCTGAAAGGTTGTTACATAACGTTGAGGTAGGGTTGGGTAGGGTATCATCATGGAAAGAGGACTGATTAAATGGCAGAAATCAGACAATAGGTATAAACAGATCTTCTACAGTTCGGCAGATATTTACCTTGAAGAATACCTAATACATAGGTATTGATTAGTACGGGTGTCAGGGGTTATGGGGAGAAGGCAGGAGAATGGGGTTGAGAGGGAAAGATAGATCAGTCATGATTGAATGGCTGAGTAGACTTGATGGGCCAAATGGCCTAATTCTGCTCCTATAAATTATGAATTTGTGAACTACATATCTGTGATATCAGCTACTCGCAGTTAATAAGGGTGGCACAGTGGCACAGCTGGTCGAGCTGCTGCCTCACAGCGCCAGAGAGCTGGATTTAATCAAGACCTTGGGTGCTATCTGTGTGGTATTTGCCTGTTCACCCCGTCACCACGTGGGTCTCCTCAGGGTGCCACGGTTTATCCCACATCACAAAGATGTGGGGGTTTGTAGGATAATTGGGCTTAGTAAATTGCCCCTAGTGTGTGAGGAGTGGATGAGAAATTGGGTGATGTACAATTAGTGTGAATTCATGTTTGATGTGGGCTTTGTATGTTAAAGCACCTGCCGCCATGATCAATCAATCAATCAATCAATCAATCAATCAATCAATCAATCAATCAATCAATCAATCAATCAATCAATCAATCAATCAATCAATCGATCGATCGATCGATCGATCGATCAATCAATCAATCAATCAATCAATCAATCAATCAATCAATCAATCAATCAATCAATCAATCAATCAATCAATCAATCAATCAATCAATCAATCAATCAGGTCAACCAATCAATCACTCAATCAATCAATCAATCAACCAATCGATCAGTCGATCAATCAGTTGATCAATTAATCTGTCGATCAATCGATCAATCGATCAGTTGATCGATCAATCATTAAAAAGAGATATTGCTGGAAGTGCTGAAAGTCAGGTAGGATCTGTGGAGAAAAAAACACAAAGCCTTATTGTTAGTGTTTTTATTTATTACTAGACCAAGGGGGACCCGTTGTGTCCCATGCCCTCAACGCGCGGTTGTGGGGGGGGATCTGCGGCATCACACACACTAACCACCCCCCCTTGATATATTAATATTATTCATTGGCTCCTTTTACCCCATCCCTGCCCTATTTTGAGGGGCAGAGAGAGTGGGGCAGAGAAAAGCAGAGAGGGAGAGGGGGGGGGGGGGGGGGGGGGGTGAAGGAGGGGTGGAGAGGATGGGGAAGGGGAGAGAGAGAGGGAGAGGGCGGACTTTAACTCAGCGAGCGGGCGGCGCGGACGGGGCTGAGTGCGAGCGGGCGGCGTGGCTCGGCAGCTCTCGGGACCTCTGCTGGGCGGTGAAGAATGTTCTGGAAATGAAAGCTCGCTCTTTGCGACGTCATCACTTGGGTTCTCTTGGGAAACCCGAGTCGAGGCGCGAGCGTACTGCGTGTCGCTATTTGCAACGTCATCACTCGGGGGTGTGGGAGAGAGGGGGGTAAAGGGAGGGGGAGGGGAGAGGGGGAGGGAAGAGGGGGAGGGGGGGCAGAGGGTAGAGGGAGAAGGGGGGAGAGAGAGGGGGAGGAGGGGTTGTAAATTGGTTATTTCCTACTAGCCAATTGTAGTGCTTGTTAGTAGTGTCTCCGCCTAATATGCGTTTTATATTAACAAGAGCTTGCCTGCGCCATTCAGTATGAGTAGCTGCTAGGAATTGTAACGTCCTGCAGATCGATGCTGTAAGTAGATCCAATAAACATGTGTTGTATCTTGATATGTGTTTGACTCCACTCATTACATGGTGTCAGAGAGTGAGTCTTACCTACTCCGTTCACGTTTATCGGGTTTTATTTTTTAAATTAGTTTATGCGCCAGTTATCTCTATCATGGCAAATTCATCTCGCCGTCCTCGTCCTCTGATCTTTGACTCTGACATTGCTGGACGTTGGCGTCTTTTCGAACATGACTACACTCACTATGTTTGCATCGTTCATTTCAATGACCCTCCTGATGTACGTGCTTCTGTATTGCTCAACTTAGCGGGACCTGAGGCAATGAATCGTGCCGATAATTTTACATTTGAGCCTACCGTTTTGGATGCTAATGGACAGGTCCTAGTGCCTGCAGAGACGATTGATGACCCTGCCGTTTTGCTTGCAAAGTTCAGACAGTTGTGCGACCTGCCCACGAACTACATTATTGAACGTATCAAGTGTTATGCTCGTATTCAACAGATTGATGAACCGATTGAGCCGACTGAACGTTTTATTCACGATTTGAAACACATGGCTGCACGCTGTCAGTTTTGTGATCTGTGCAATGAACTCATCCGGGACAAGCTTGTTTGAGGTATGCTTGATAGCAAGTTAAGGAGTGAACTTCGTAATACTGACCTAACCCTTAATCAAGCAGAGCACGCTTGTCGCATTGCTGAGATAACCTCATCCCACACTGAGTCTGTGCCCTCCGGTCACCGTTCGCAGTATAGTGTCAATCTTACAGACACCTCCTCTCATAACACCCGTTCCAAGTCCTTCCCTGCCTGACAGCGGGGAGGTTGATCAATGTCAAAATTGCAACTATTTTCATGCTATGGGTCGGCAGTTCTGTGTTGCTTATGGTAAAACCTGTAATTTCTGCAAGGAATTAAACCACTTTGCTAGATGCTGTCATTCCCGTGAGACTCAGCCAGCTCCAAGGACGAGCCTGCACCTGTTACAACATGAACTTGCTGATAACGCATGCTTAGAGCCAGGTTTGCCATCCCCCGCTCGACTCTCAGAAAGTACAGCTCTGCTATCCATTCTCTCCTCCCTTTGTCTAACAAGCAATTCGACCCTGAGGTAACCATGTTTGTGAATAACAGGCCTTTGATCATTGAGGTTGATACGGGGGCAAAATGTAATGTCATCTCGTTATCAGAGTTTAAAAAAATTCGTAATGCTGAAAGTATTGAAAAGGCTTCGGCCGCGTTTTGGGCCTACGGGGGAGATGTTTTACACCCACTCGGGGAAACTAATTTAAAATGCGCCATGGATGAGCAGCCCCATACCTTAAAGTTTTATATTGTAAAGGGGGATTCGGAAACTTTGCTCAGTATCAATGCATGCCACGATCTAAGCCTGGTATACTTAGATCGCGCAGTCCATCAACTCTTTCTCGCTGACGTGCCCACTCAACAAATACTCTCTCAATACAAAGATCTGCTTAACAACGAGCTTGGCAAGTTGCCTCTCAAATAGCACATTGTTGTCGATCCCTACGTCGCTCCTGTGGTCCGAGCACCACATAGTGTTCCGCATGCCATGCGTGACAGAGTTCACAATGAACTCAAGCGGATGGTCTCCATGGGTTTTATTGCCGAAGTTACAGACCCATCTGACTTATGGAACATGGTGGTAGCAACAAGGAAAAACAAGGAGGAGATCCGTATCTGCATAAACCCCAGAGATCTTAACACTGCTATCAAATGCCCGCACTACCCAATGCGAACAGTAGAGGAAGTTGTTGTTCAAAGAGGCAACACATCAGTATTCTCCATTCTGGATGCCAAAAGCTCGTTTTAGCAGATTCCACTGAAACCAGACTCATTCAATCTTACTACGTTCGGCACCCCCTTTGGCCAAAACAAATTTCTGAGAATGCCCTTTGGCATCAATTCTGCCAGTGAAGTTTTCCATCGTACGATGGAACTATTATTTGCTGAGTATCCATGCGCCATCATTGTTGATGACATTCTCGTCTACGGACGCGACCTGGCTGAACATGACGCCAATCTGAAGAAAGTACTTGACCGTGCCAAAGACATTCAGCTCAAACTCAATCCCCTGAAGTGCAAGTTTCGAGTCCGAGAAGTTAATTACGTCGGACATGTTTTCACGCGTGATGGTCTCAGACCAGACCCATCAAAGACTGCAGCTATCAACAAAATGCTGGCTCCTACTGACGTTACTAGTCTACAAAGGTTCCTTGGAATGGTCAACTACCTGGGGAAATTTATTTCCAATCTAAGCGACATATTTTCCCCCCCCTGCGAGAACTGACACACAAGGACGCTGCATAGTCCTGGTATGTGCAGCACCAAAGAGCTTTTGACACTCTCAAATTGCAGCTGGCTAGCGCACCTACGCTCGCTTACTCGCCTTACCGCGATGCGTCCCAGTACGGACTTGGCGCTGCTTGCCTGCAGGTACCAGCAGCTTTTGCAGCCACAAGTTCGTTCCCCGCATGCAGTCCAGAAACAACTCCAATTCAAGCGTGATACACAGAAGCGTTTTTGTGACAAATCCAGTAAGCCTCTTAAACCTTTTTCCAGACCAACAAGGGCTATGGCCGTCTGGGTCACATCTACGGCCCTGCCAAAGAACCACGCTCTTATCTGGTGGAAGCGGACGGAGCCATTTACAGACGCAACCATCAACATATCCTTCCAGTGAAGGAAACGCGTCCTGCGACTCCATATCCAGATGTCTCGCGTTTCGTGTACCCTCCCACTGTCGGTCCTGCAGCTCTACTATCAGCGACCGTTTGCACCGCGGTCTTTCCGCGGCGTTTGGTGCCTAGCTCACCGATCTCACCACCTCCCCGCCCTGTCGGCTTCCCGGTCACTTCCCCCATTCCCTCCCCAGTATCTTCTCCGGTGAAAGGAGGTGAGGCGGATTGGTTATTTCCTACTAGCCAATTGTAGTGCTTGTTAGTAGTGGCTGCGCCTTATATGCATTTTATATTAACAAGAGCTTGCCTGCACCATTCAGTATGAGTAGCTGCTAGGAATTGTAGTGTTCTGCAGATAGATGCTGTAAGTAGATCTAATAAACATGTGTTGTATCTTGATATGTGTTTGACTCCACTCATTATAGGGGGGAAGGGGGGAGAAAGAGGAGGGGGAGAGAACCGGGCAAGCGGGCTGCTGGGCCCACAGCGAGCGGGCGGCGGAGACTCGAGGGAGGCTGCGGGCGGGGGCGCGATCTGAGGATGGTCAAAAGCAGCAGAGGGCCGGCCGATCGTGGCTTCCATGATGGGAAGCCCACCCACCCGCGTCACAGCTGGCCAAGTGCGAGTCGACTGCGAGTTGGGGGGGGGGTTAACGTAACTCGGAATATGTAAATATTTCACCGTTAGCGCATCGGGTATTTGATGAGATAAGAATCACAGAAAAAGACAAAATCAAACACACAAGCAAATAAACAAATATGTAAACATCCAAGATCAGAGTTTTATAATATAATAGATAGATATCTGACATTAATTTATTATATCTGACGCTCATTGTATCTGTAGTCAGTGAAACTGCCAATTTATTGACTGACGTTTCAAACAGACTTTGCAACTTGGACGTGTGGTTGTAATGAGGGTCACTCTGTGACCATTCACTGCTGTCGTTGCGTAAGTCACACGTACGTTTTGACATTCTGTTTATTCATAGCTGAACGTGGAAATCCATAGATTCTGTTAATGACAGCTTGTGTCCCTGCAGGCAAGGGTTTATTTCTTAATTTTTATTAATATAAATGTCAATTTTTTGCATACTACACTACAATGTTCTGAAGTGATGTACAACTAAGTTTTAAGGTTTGCTAATTCATTCCTACTGTACACTTCTAAATCATTCTGCAAATTTTTATTGCTTACATAAGTATTTATGAATATTAATGTCCAACTTCAAGTGACCCTTGCTTTCCCTCTCTCTCCATTCCCCCCCCCCCCCCCCCATCCTAGATCCCCGGCCAGTCTGCCTGTCCTCCTGATTACATTTTATCGTTGTATGCTTCGTTGTCAGCTTCACTTAGATCTATTCTACATTTTCCATGAATCTTCGTTTCCTTTGATGTCCCATTTTCACACCTTACCATTCCATATCTATGTATCTCCCTCTCCTCTGGCTCTCAGTCTGCAGAAGTGTCTCGATACAAAACGTCACCCATTCCTTCTCTCCAGAGATGCTGCCTCTCTGATGTACCACTGAGTTACTCCAGCTTTTTGTGTCTTTCTCCGGTGTAAGCCAGCATCTGCAGTTCCTTCCGACACTTACAGTAACAACCTTTTAAGGTTCTTTTTTGCTTTCCTAACTGTTTGCTGTGCTTACACACTCGCATCTTGCGACATCTCAGATCTCCACAATGCCTCCCCATTTAACTAATTATCTTTTTATATTAATGTCTGAAGATGGGGGTCATAGAATCACACAACACGGAAACCCGCCCATTTGGACCAACTTCCCCTTGCCCAAGATGTCCCATCTATGCTAGTCACAGCTGCCTGCCTTTACCCCATATCCCTCTAAACATTTCCAAACAATGTATAGTACGTGTCCAAATGTCGTTTAAATGTTGCTAGAGTACCTGTTTCAACTACCTCCTCCGTTAGCTCGTTCTATATATCCACATATATTCTATATATGTGATAAAGTCGCCCTTTACCTTCTTATTAAATGTTAAAAGGGGACGAGCATAATTCACTTCAGTCACATTTAAAAAATTGTAAACACTCTTTGATGTTGGTACGCATTCACTTATTGAGAAAACATTTCCCCTCAAAGCAAAAATGATAGTAGTATTTCATTAAAACATGTCAGTGCTATTTACTGTCCTTTTAGAAGTTGTAACTTATAGAAACGCTAAATTCCTGAGGGATTGGACAGGCTAGATGCAGGAAAAATGTTCCCGATGTTGGGGGAGTCCAGAACCAGGGTCACAGTTCAAGAATAAGTGGTAGGCCATTTAGGACTAAGATGAGGACAAACATTTTCACCCAGAGAGTTGTGAATCTGTGGAATTCTCTGCCACAGAAGACAGTGGAGGCCAATTCACTGGATGTTTTCAAGAGAGAGTTAGATTTAGCTCTTAGGGCTAACGGAATCAAGGGATATGGGGAAAAAGCAGGAACGAGGTACTGATTGTGGATGATCAGCCATGATCACATTGAATGGGGTGCTGGAACCAAGGGCTGAATTGCTTACTCCTGCACCTATTTTCTATGTCTCTATGTGTCTGTGCATGAATTGTTGTTTTACTGCTGAGTTCAAGAAAGGAAAGCTGCTGTCAAATTTGGTGAGTTGGCATAAGTTTATCAAATTTGTTTAGCAAAGATGCACAAACATATGGTGAGGAAAATAAAACTGATGTCAGCATACAGTATTCATTTCTGGCTCAGGTCCACTGATGAAGCAGGACTGGAACATACTGATGATGAATCTCATGTCCGTCCATAACACCAAAGGACATCCCGTAGGAGCTGAATTAAGCCATTCGGCCCATCTAGTCTGCTCCACCATTCAATGTTAGCTGATCTCATTTTCCCACTCAACCCCAATCTCCTGCCTTCTCCCCATAAGGTAAAGTGAAAATCTTTTTGGTTGCATGCTATCCTGTCAATGGAAAGACCTTAAATGATTACAATCAAGCTATTCATAGTGTACAGATACAGGTTAAGGGGAATAACGTATACACCAAGTCCTGTAAAGTCAGATTAAAGAAGAAGGAGAGGGGTGAGGAGGGGGGGCAGTAGAGAGGGGGAACCCAATGAGGGTCCCCAATGAGGTAGAGAGTAGGAAGATAGACACAAAATGTGCACATCTCTGAAGATCTTTCCTGGTCCGAGAACACGAACGCAATTATCAAAAAAGCTCATCAGCGCCTCTACTTCCTGAGAAGATTACGGAGAGTCGGATTGTCAAGGAAGACTCTCTCTAACTTCTACAGGTGCACAGTCGAGAGCATGCTGACCGGTTGCATCGTGGCTTGGTTCGGCAATTTCAGCGCCCTGGAGAGGAAAAGATTACAAAAAGTAGTAAACACTGCCCAGTCCATCATCGGCTCTGACCTTCCTTCCATCGAGGGGATTTATCGCAGTCGCTGCCTCAAAAAGGCTGGCAGTATCATCAAAGACCCACACCATCCTGGCCACACACTCATCTCCCTGCTACCTTCAGGTAGAAGGTACAGGAGCCTGAAGACTGCAACAACCAGGTTCAGGAATAGCTACTTCCCCTCAGCCATCAGGCTATTAAACCTGGCTCGGACAAAACTCTGATTATTAGCAACCACTTTCTGTTATTTGCACTACCAGTTTATTTATTCATGTGTGTATATATTTATATCATGGTATATGGACACATTTATCTGTTTTGTAGTAAATGCCTACTATTTTCTGTGTGCTTAAGCAAAGCAAGAATTTCATTTTCCTATACATGACAATAAACTCACTTGAACTTGAACTTGAACTTGAAAATGTGGAGTAACTCAGTGGGACAGGCAGCATCTCTGGAGAGCAGGAATGGCTGACGTTTTGGGTCAAGACCCTTCTTCAGACTAGAAAGTAGGTCAAGTCAAGTTTATTTGTCACATACACATACGAGATGTGCAGTGAAATGAAAAGTGGCAATGCTCGTGGACTTTGTGCAAAAAGGCAAACAAACAACCAACCAAACAAACTACAATTCATATTAAATATTGTGGGCGGAAGGAAAAAGGGAAAAAAACAGCAATTAAAAAAAAAAGCAGTAGAGTGGTTCAGTAAGGTTAGTCCCTGGTGAGATAGGAGTTTACAGTCCTAATGGCCTCTGGGGAGAAACTCCTTCTCAACCTCTCCGTTCTCACAGCATGGCAACGGAGGCGTTTGCCTGACCGTAGCAGCTGGAACAGTCCGTTGCAGGGGTGGAAGGGGTCTCCCATGATTTTGTTGCCTGATAACAATACACATGAGTCCAATCGATCTGTCCATTTAATCTAAATTTTACATCATATGATGCTAATGCGGTGCCTGGTCCTGAAGGTTTTAAAGAAAATGCAAATGGAAAAGAAATGAACATATATTGGAGATAGCAAGAGCTGATATTAGATTCTGAGCTACGGAGGTAAGCCAACTCCCACGAGAACAAAAAAGACAGTTCACTTTACAGAACTCCTGAACCCGAATTTGTGGTAAATAGGGGGAAGCGGAATAAGAGCTATGTAACCTTAGCTCTGTAATGTGACAAGTAGCATTTCTCATGAGAGTAGCCATTATCTGCAAAGAGCTTTGTCATTCATAATTTATTCACTACTCTAGCCCCTAAGAGTACGCATCAATAAACATTAGTACCCTTGATGTATTAGCTTCTAACTTTTCTCTTGGAAAAAAGGTTTGTGTTGGAAGGATAATGATTTTGAATTGACTTTACAGCTCACAATATGAGCCATGATTAGACGGTGTGCTTTTCTCCTACCATGGAGTTGTGCTGGTGAGATTGGATTCTCATTGCTCTTGGCCTTCTTCTAATCGTTTAGCTTAGAGATGCAGCGTGGAAACAGGCCCCTCGGCCCACCGAGTCCACGCCGACCAGCCATCACCCGTACATTAGGATCGAACAGAATTTACACACCAGGATGGAACAAGGTTGACAGAAGCTGATCAACTTACAAACCTGCACGTCTTTGGAGTGTGGGCGGAAACTGGAGCACCTGGGGAAAACCCACGCAGGTCACAGGGAGAACGTGCAAACTCCGTACAGACAGCACCCGTATTCAGGGTCGAACCCGGGAATCTGGCACAGTGAGGCATCAACTCTACCACTGCGCCACCGTGACGCCCATAATCAAATTCACAGGCAGAAACATTTAATTTAACGATATCATGGAATAGGGAAACACCCCGACCATTGAAGGACCCATTTGCAGAGAAATAATTTTATTCTCCAAATCAACCACGTGGCACAGGGTCGGTCGGGATCGAACCCGGATCAATGGGACTGTGGGGCAGTGGGTCTATTAGCCACTCCACTGTGTTGTGCCGGTGAGATTTGTTTCCGACGTCAATGGTTCGATGGTTCTTTATTGTTATATACAAACTGCACAGAGAGATTCTTGCAACCATCACCACATTTTGTCACCATTTACAAAATAAAATGAAATACTCTGCCAGCTGCGCCACTGTGCCCATTCCCTGTATTTTGAAGACTTTTGCTAAACCTCATTTGCCAAATTCTGGTCCTCATAGAGTCATAGATTAATACAGTGTGGAAACAGGCCCTTCGGCCCAACTCACCCACACCGGCCAACAATGTCCCAGCTAAGGTACACAAAATAGCTGGAGAAACTCAGCGGGTGCAGCAGCATCTATGGAGCAAAGGAAATAGGCAACGTTTCGGGCTGAAACCCTACCCTAGGCCCACTTGCCTGAGCTTGGTCCACAACCCTCCAAACCTGTCCTATCCATGTACCTGTCCAACTGCTGGAACGACCCCTGATCTGGGTAAACCCCGGGTAAGCCTCAGGCCTCCTCCGTCACCGTTAGCCCACAAATCGACATCCCTCTCCTCTCCTCTCGCAAAGACCTTTTTATATATCCTTCTATTTTTGTAATCCTCCTGGCCATCCGCCTTTAGGGCGGCTACATCAGAATACACGGCAAGAGGGCAGCACGGTGGCGCAGCGGTAGGGATGCTGCCTTACAGCACCGGAGACCTGGGTTCAATCCTGACAGCGGATGCTGTCTGTACAGAGTTTGCACGTCCTCCCCGTGACCCGCGTGGGTTTTCTCCGAGATCGTTGGTTTGCTCCCACACTCGAACAAAAGTGAACAGCTTTGCAGGTTAATTGGCTTTGTATAAATGTAAATTGTCCCCAGTGTGTGTAGGGTAGTGTTAATGTGCGGGGATCGATCGCTGGTCGGCGTGGACTCGGTGGGCAAAAAGGGCCTATTTCCGCGCTGTATCTCTAAACCAAACGGAACAGAAGTCCATTAAAATTTCAATGTGCCAACATTCTCATCATACATCAGCATTGCCTGCTTGCAATCTTTCTAAAATCGTCAACCTGCTTGCTCCTCAGAAAAGGATTTAATTGGCTTATCAACCCAATTAATGGGCTCAGATCAATGGGTGCTGTAATGTAGGATAATAAAATTTGCTTGACGTTTCACCTTATTCCTAACTTCCCGACTTTTAATTAGTTTTTTCTGTTCTACAGCTTTAAATTTCTGAATGTCTCCCTGCGGGCTGCCTGTCAGTACAATATATCTTGATAAGCTTGTTACAAAAGTGTTCACATCATTCCAAAGACGTGCGGGTTTGTAGGTTAATTGGCCCTCTGTAAATTGCCCTTAATGTGCAGGGAGTGGATATGAAAGTGGGATAACATAGAACTAGTGTGCACAGGTGATCGATGGTCAGTATGGACTCAGTGGGCCGATGGACCTGTTTCCTTGCTGTATCTTTAAACTTAACTGAACTTAACTAAACTAAACCAAACTAAACTAAACTAAACTAAACTAAACTAATTTAATTAGCGCCAGATTCATGTAGGTATTTCAAATCCACACTATATAATTAATCAATCTTCCTCTTCTTGTGTATGGCGTGCACAGCCTAAAGTTGGAGGTCAACTTGTTCTAGTTGATCTAAGTGTTTTGTGCACGTCGGGTTGATTGCATTAGTCAAAACAGGGTGGACCACGTGAAGGTTGCAATCTCCCACCCAAATTAATCATTTAATAACCAAAATAACATTTAGTGGCGCTCAAGTTCTATGTTCTTTCAATGCATCAAAGTACTTGCATTTGGTATTTATCGATTACTAGGCCGAGTCCCTTCAACGTGCGGTTCGGCGTCACACACACACTAACCCCCCCCCCGAGATTATATTAATATTATTCATTTGCTCCTTATACACCATCCTCCGGCCCTATCCACGCACGCATAACCCCCAACTACGCAGATGCGGCTAGAGAGGGGAGGGAGGGGAAGGGGGAGGAGAGTAGAGAGGGAGAGGGAGGGGGAGGAGAGTAGAGAGGGAGAGATTGGGGAGGGGAGGAGGGTAGAGAGGGAGGGGAGGAGAGTGGAGAGGGAGGGGGAGGAGAGTGGAGAGGGAGAGGGAGGGGGAGGAGGGAAGAGAGGGAGGGAGAGGGAAAGGGAGAGGCAGGGGAGTAGAGATTGAGCGGTGGGGGGGGGGGCGGTGTCACAGGGGAGGGCTGGTTCCCGAACGCAATATTCCACCACTCACCCATAGGTCCCAATATTCACCACTCCCTAGAGAGGGAGGGAGGGGGCAGGGAGGGAGGGGCAGATGGGAAGGGGGGTAGAGAGGGAGGGGGGGGGCAGAGAGGGAGTGGGGGCAGAGAGGGAGGGCCCCCTCCCCCTCCTCCCTCTCCCCCCCCTCTACTTCCCCCCTTGTACTGCCCCCCTCTACTGCCCCCCCTCCTCACCCCTCTCCTTCTTCAGACCGAAAGTTCCGGCCTGAAACTTCACCTATCCTTTTTCTCCGAAGATGCTGCCTGACCCGCTGAGTTACTCCAGCACAGTGTCTATCTTCAATTTGGCATCATATTCGGCACAAACATTGTGGGCAAAAGGGCACTTTTCTATTTTCTATGTAAGTACAATAGTGTAAAGTACTAACCAGAGTGCAGAAATCAGTGCAGCAGTGTTACAGTGCCACATCTTCAGAGAAAGTGCAGATGAAAAAAAAAGTGTGATGGTCACAGTGAGGTTGGTCGGGAGATTGGGACATGGTCCTTGTCTATTGTCTATTGATTATCTTGGCTCCTACTTCAATATTGCAAGACAACATGAAGTGTAGATGGAGTCCATTGGTTGGGGGTGGGGATTGTGGGGCTGATAGGGGTGGTGGGGTTAGGGGAGGGGGGGGGGTTGTGGGGCTGGTAGGGGTGGTGGGGTGGAGGGGGGGGCTGTGGGGCTGGTAGGGGTGGTGGGGTGGGGGGGAAGAAATGAAGCTGGTTTATGTGATGGACTGGAACATGGAACTCTAGGGAGACCATGCAAACTCCACAAAGACAGCATCTGAGATCAGGATCGAGACCAGTTCTCCCACGCTGTGAGGCAACTGGTCTACCAGCTTTGCCAAGTGCCGGTTCTCTATAATTCTGCCTCAAAGACTTTTGCTCAACCTGGATAGAGTGGGATGTGGAGAGGATGTTTCCACAAGTGGGAGAGTCTAGGACTAGAGGTCACAGCCTCAGAATTAAAGGACCTTCATTTAGAAAGGAGGATAAATTTATTTAGTCAGAAGGTGGTGAATCTGTGGAATTCTTTGCCAAAGAAGGCTGTGGAGGCCAAGTCAGTGGATATTTTTAAGGCAGAGATAGATTCTTGATTAGTACGGTTATCAGTGGGGAGAAGGCAGGAGAATGGGGTTGGGAGGGAGTGATAGATGAGCCATGGTTGAATGGCGGAGTAGACTTGATGGGCCGAATGGCCTAATTCTACTCCCAACCCTTCTGATCTTATGATAACCTCCCTTGCCAAAACATTTGTCAAAACTCTTGAAAAGTTCTTACGCAAAGTTGCGGAGTTTCCCAATTTTTACCACATTCCTCAGCAGTTGTGCTTATGATCATCACAGTTATTAATTATATTAACATATTATTCAATCGCATCCTTTCTTCATAACACAAATTTATTCACTCCATCAGCATATTGCTCATTACAGTGTGACAGGTTGGTTTGCCATTATATAACGTTATTGTGGGAGGAAATTGTGTCTTATCTAAATTTGGAATTTTTGCATTAAGCTTGCATTGAAAGCAATTACATTGGCAATTGTGGTGCGGTGTGCCTTTAAAAGTGATGCACATTTTAACATTGACAATGGAGCAAATTAAGGTATAGGGAAATAAAAGGAAGGGGTATGGATATGACGAGAGGAATAGACTGTGTAGATGCACAGAGTCTCTCTTGCCCAGAGTAGGTGAATCGAGGACCAGAGGACATAGGTTCAAAGTGAAGGGGAAAAGATTTATTAGGAATCTGAGGGGTAACTTTTTCCACACAAAGGGTGGTGGGTGTATGGAACAAGTTGCCAGAGGAGTTGGTTGTGGCTGAGACTATCCCAACGTTTAAGAAACAGTTTAAGAACGTTTAAGAAATAGAGTAAGATAGAGCTCTTAAAGTTAGTGGATTCAGGGGATATGGTGAGCAGGCAGGAACAGGGTACTGAATGTGGATGATCAGCCATGATCACAGTGAATGGCAGTGCTGGCTTGAAGGGCCGAATGGCCTACTCCTGCACCTATTGTCTATTGTCTATTATCTATTCTCTACATGGATAGGACAGGTTTAGAGGGATGAGGGCAAGTGGCACTAGTGTAGCTGGCACATGTTGGCCGGTGTGGGCAAGTTGGGCCAAAGGGCCTGTTTCCGTGCTAGATCACTCTATGACTATGATGGATTGTCCCCTGGGAGACAGCAGGGATCAGATGGGCCGAATCCTCCTACTGGGACATTATAAGCTATTCCAGTACCAGAGGAGGTCACAGCTGCCTCTCTGGTGAGCTGGTTCTGAATGTAAATTGGCGAGGGTGAGGTTGGAAGCACTGTACATGGGAAGGAACTGTAGATGCTGGTTTACACTGAAGATAGGCACAACAAGCTGGAATAGATCAGTAGGTCAGGCAGCATCTCTGGAGAAAAGGAATAGGTGACGTTTCAGGTGATGACCCTTCTTCAGACTGAGAGTCGGGGGAGAGGGGAGGGTAGGTTTCCTAATCTAATTTTTTTAGTTTAGTTTAGTGATACAGAGTGGAAACAGGCCCTTCGGCCCACCGAGTCCACACCAACCAGCGATCCCCACACATTAATACTACCCTACACAAACTTACAAACCAATTAACCTACAAACCTGTACGTCTTTGGTGTGTGGGAGGAAACCAAAGATCTTGGGGAAAACCCACGCAGGTCACGGGGAGAGGGTACCAACTACATACAGACAGCACCCGTAGTCAGGATCGAACCTGGGTCTCTGGCGCTGTAAGGCAGCAACTCTACCGCTGTGCCACCGTGCCACTCTAATGTCTAATGTCTATGATCATTCCTCAAAGTTTGAACGCTCTCTGGGTGGAAAAGAACGGGTAGTTTGATTTGCCGTAACTCACTTTGTGGTAGAGCTGTCCAAGGTGCATTTCAGTTTAGTTATTTCTTCTTTTATATTTAAAATTTGGTTGAAGAGACAAACGCAATGCATTTTCTCTTTGAGGCCCGGTGAAGTTTGCTTCATCCCACACCGCTGTCAAACTGAACACAGTATTTCAGTGTAAACATACTGCAGCAATTTATTATTCACAATACTTTTCAAAATGATTCAGACAGGCATTTTGTACTTTCTTTTGCCTATTCCATCAGACGGCGTGAGATGACTTTATGATGGTGTTGCCAGGACTCGAGGGTCTGATCTACAGGGAGAAGCTGGGCAGGCTGCGACTTTATTCCTTGGAGGGCAGGAGGCTGACCAAGGGGAATAGATAGGGTGAACGCACAGAGTGTTTTACCCAGAGTCGGTGAATCAAGAACCAGAGGACATCAGTTTAAGGTGGGAGGGGAAAGATTTAATAGGAACTTGAGAGGCAACTTTTTCGCAAAGGGGAGGGTGGATATTTGCTGTGAGCTGCCGGAGGAGGTGGTTGAAGCAGGTACTATTCAAACATTTGGACAGGTGCATGGATAGGAAAGGTTTGGATGGATATGGGCCAAACGCAGGCAAGGGGGACGAGTGTAGATGGGGCATCTACAGTTTAAGTCAACATGGACAAGTTGGGCTGATGGGCCTGTTTCTATGCTGTATGACTATCATTATGTCTAATTTGAATAGCACTGCTGTAGGTTTGTTATTTTCATAATTAAATGAAAAAATTATGTTAAACAAAGAAATTATAATACATTAAAAAAATAAATAAAATGAAATAAATAACAAAGAAAGGGCCTATCCCACTTGGGCGTCTTTGCACCTAATTTACACGTCGTCATTTACGCGTCACGTGGCACGTAATGCTCGCATGGTGCGCATTATGCGCACATGGTGCGTGGTGACGTGGGTCGTGCGTGGCGCCTCAGGATTTTTGTATGTCCAAAATCTTTGCACGCCATCTGCGTGACGTGCAAATGACGCCCAAGTGTGACAGGCCCTTAAGTAACTGTACCAATCACTCAGCGCAGTAGAGTGGTGCAGCGGTAGAGTGTCGACTTGCAGCAATAACGGCCCCCTGTTCGATCCTGACTACGGGTGCTGTCTGTGCGGAGTTTGTACGTTCTACCCCTGACTGCCTGGGTTTTCTCCAGGTGCTCCGGTTTCCTCCCAAACTCCAAAGACGTGCAGGTTTGTAGGTTTATTGGCTTCTATAAATAGTACATTGTCCCTAGTGTGTATGACAGTGCTGGTGTACGGGGTGATCGCTGGTCGGTGCAGACTCAGTGGGCCATAAGGCCTGTTTCCACTCGGTAACTCTAAAGTCCAAAGTCCAAATGGGAAACCCCATTCTAATCAGTGGGACGCAGAAACAAAGGAACTGTAGAAGCAGAGGAAAGGTCCCGGCCTGAAGTATCGCCTATCCATGCTCTACAGAGATGCTGCCTGACCCTCTGAGTTACTCCAGCACTTTGTGTCCTCTTTTTTAAAATCAATGGGTCCTGGATTCCAGGTCTTTATAGTCTATCTTTGATTTAAACCAGCATCTGCAGTTCTTTCCCACACACCAAATTTTAGTTTTAGAGATACAGCGCAGAAACGGGCCATTCAGCCACCGAGTCCTCACCGAGTCCGCACCAACCAGCGATCCCTGCATATCAACACTATCCTACACTAGGGACAATTTTTTTATATTTGTACCAAGCCAATTAACCCACAAACCTGTACGTCATTGGAGTGTGGGAGGAAATAGAAGTTCTCGGAGAAAACCCACGCAGGTCACAGGGAGAACGTACGAACTCCGTACAGACAAGCGCCCGTAGTCGGGATCGAACCCGGGTCTCTGGCGCTGCGCCACCGTGCCGCCCAGTTTGGAAGATGGAAGAAACCTCCAAACTACATCTGCGGGCTTTGTGCTCGGTGTGATATCAAGGGCAAAATTACCTACAAAAACCTGGTGTTTGCACCTCTAAGCTGTTATTTAGACACTTCAGGCTTTAATGTGGCAGGGTGGTATTATCGAGAAAGAGCTTTATTTTTAGGCTTTGCAGATAGGAAATGGTTTTGGCAATGCAGTGATCTTTGCTGATTGCATTTATCCGTGTATAGTTAATGAAAGAGGTTGGCATCTGTGCGTGCCAAATATGTACAATCCCGTGTCACTAAAGTCCAATCAGTATTGTTATGTAGGATTTAGACATTAGAAATACAGAGCGGAAATAGGCCCTTTGGCCAACTAGTCCGCGCCGACCAGCGCTCACCCTGTACTCTAGCACGATCCTACACACACTAGGAACAATTTAACATTTTACTGGGCAATTAACCTGCATGTCTTTGGAGTGTGGGAGAGGAAACCGGAGCACCCAGAGGAAACCCACGAGGTCAATTGTAAAGCGTAGGAAGGAGCTGCAGATGCTGGTTTACACCGAAGACAGACACAAAATGCTAGAGTAACTCAGCGGGACAGGCAGCATCTCTGGAGAGACGGAATGGGCGACGTTCTGGGTCTTTCGACCCGGAAGAAGGTTCTCGACTCAAAACATCGCCCATTCCTTCTCTCCAGAGATGTTGCGCAGAGTTACTCCAGCATTTTGTGTCTATGTTCAGGTCAAAGGTAAATATGGCCAACAATCTTCACAAAGTTCAATCTTTCTATGGTAGAGTTGCTGCTTTACATCGCCGGAGACCCGGGCTCGATCCCAACTACGGGTGCTGTCTGTGCGGAGTTTGTACGTTCTCTCGTGACTGTGTGGGTTTTCTCCGAGATATTCGCTTTCCGAATATGGAGGTTTGTAGGTTAATTGGCTTTGGAATATATGTAAAATTGTCCCTAATGTGTGTAGCATAGTGTTAATGTGCGGGGATCGCTGGTCGGCGTGGACTCGGTGGGCCGAAGGGCCCGTTTCTGCGCTGTATCTCTAAACTAAAATAGAAACTAAAACTAAAACTCTACGACTCTTTGAAAAGTACAAGATGGTGCAGGAATACATAGACATTCTCTGTAAAGGAAAGAACTGCAGATGCTGGTTTAAATTGAAGGTAGACACAAAATGCTGGAGTAACTCAGCGGGACAGGCAGCATCTCTGGCATCTTTGTGCCTTCCCCCATAATGGGAACCATTGTGGGGGGATGTTTTTATGTTAAAGCTATTTATTATTGTTATGTTTGTATTCTTTTTTATGTGCTGCATTGGCAAAAGGAATTTCACTACATCTAGGTGTATATGACAATAAATCAACCTTTGAACCTTTGAACCTTTGAGGGAATGGGTGACCCTTCTTCCCTGTTTGCTCCCTCAGAATAAATCTACTGTTTTTACACTACAATAATTGCATTCAATTTTGTTGAGTTTTTCAGTTTAGTTTATTGTCACGTGTAGCAAGGTACAGTGAAAAGCTTTTGTTGCGTGCTACCCAGTCAGTAGAAAGACAATACATGATTACTACCTTGCATTCTTGGCATTGTGTGTAGTTGTGCTAATCTACAATATGACTTTACTGGACTGTGTATAATACAAATAATTGTACAATGTCTAGGAACAAATGACAAAGTATTATTGAACTATTGAACAGTTGTACTCAACCTCAGACTACAACATGCAACTATTCACTGAGAGACAAGAGACTGTAATTTGCTGGAATCTAGAGTAAAAAATAAAGTGCAGGAGGCTCCTCCCATATTTTGTGTTTTTTTAACTAACTATTCAGGTTGAATAAATGGTGAATCAGGTTTAGTTTAGTTTGGTTTAGAGATACAGCGCGGAAGCAGGCCCTTCGGCCCACCGAGTCCGCACCGACCAGCGATCCCCGCACACTAACACTACCCTACACACATTAGAATGAATAGAATAGAATGGCATTTTATTGTCATTCAAACAGCTTGGTTTGAACAAAATTTCATTTTCTACAGTCTTACATTACAAAAAAAAAACAAGACCCACACTTAACATAGTTTACATAAACATCCATCACAGTGGATTTCCAACACCTCCTCACTGTGATGGAAGGCAAAGTCTTATCTCTTCCCTTTGTTCTTCTCCCGCGGCCCAGCAGTCCAACTGCAGTGTCAAGGCGACTGGGGCTCCCGATGTTAAAGCCCCCGGCCGGGGTGATGGTAAGTCCTGTGACCGTTCAAGCCAAGCCGGGCGATGTTAGGCCCCGCTCCGAGTCCTTTAAACCCCGCGGTTCCAGCGGGAGAAGTTGCCGTTGCGGGAGCTCCGAAAAGGGGTCTCCCACCAGGGACCTGGAGCCTCCGAAGCTCCGAAGTCGGGTCGCAGCCGCGCGCCACCACAGCGCTTCCCGTTCCGAAGAGTCAGCTTCCGAAGGGCCAGCTCCGCGATGTCAGGTCCGCAGGCTCCGCGACTGGAGCCCTCAGGTTGGTCCTGGCCGGAGGCCACCGCCGGCTCCATGACGTTAGGCCCGACGACACCGGAGACCCGACAGGGAAAAAGTCGGGTCCCCGAACAGGGGAAGAGATTAACGGTTCCCCCCCGCCCCCCCACACCCCTCACATATACACAGCTAAAGAAAAATAATAAAAACTAAGGTCAAGACATACATTTAACAAGACAAAAATTTAAAAAAGACAGACGGACTGTAGTCGAGCCGCTGCTGATAGGCGCCACCACGCCACACACTAGGGACAATTTACATTTATACCAAGCTAATTAACCTACAAACCTGCATGCCTTTGGAGTGCGGGAGAAAACCGAAGATCTCGGAGTAAACCCACTTGGTCAAGGGGAGAACATAGCACCCGTGGTCAGGATCGAACCCGGGTACTGCCGTGGTAAGGCACCAGCTCTATTGCTGCATCACTGCAGATTCTGAAAAATTATTTCAGTCAGGGTCAGGCCTTGCTCTACAAGCTGAGTTTAATGCTTTAGCCACTCCAGGGTGATTTATTGAGCATGGCTTATATGTCCTCCGTTCCTGATGAATATTTAATGCATCATCCTTGAACAGGTCTATCACATTGCTTGAGGTTCTTAAATGTACCGTGAAGGAGAGGCTGGATCTATAGGGGGAAAACATTTGTTAAGTCAGGCACAAATTAGCCATGTAGACACATGGAACAGCTGGAATCTTATAAAGAACACAAAGTGCTGGAGTAAAAACACAAAGAGCGGGTCAGGCAGCATCTCTGGACGTGGAGAGGTGACGTTTCAGGTCGAGACCCTTCTTCAGACACAGGTTAGCCATGGTTTGGATTGGATTTTGAATTTATATTGTTGATTCTGGATCTAATACTATCCCCTTGGTCTGGTTCAGTCAATCACTGAGATGAACACATCGATTCCAAACCCTTCTTTATTTGTATACAACGCCCTCGGATCCACTCACTTGAGCCCTCAGCAGCCTCGCGTAAACTGAACAGAAGGAAAGACAACCGACATGTCCAAACAAATTACATAGACATTTATACCCCGAAACAGAGGCGGGGTTACTAAAGGTGCGAAAATGCAATGGGGTGGCCATCCCTACACGCCGTCACTTCTTACAGATAAGAGATACATTAAGAGGCACTTACTTTGCTTACTTACAATACAATGTAGACTAAAAACCTTTTAACACCCATATACTATGTATAAACACAAAATCCTCTACCCAATCACAGACCTGGGTTTAGCGTCTGTTTAACAGAAACCATAGACTTAACGACACCTCGGGCTTCACAGGGACAGAAACAGTTGGGAGCTTCTTCAGAAACCCAGGCGCGAAGGCACCATTTAGGTCACATGGGCCTCCTGCACCTGATGTCACCTTTGTCACGTCAGCAAAGCTTGAACTTTTTCACAGAAGCCTGCCATTTCCAAAATACCCAAACGCCTGCATATCTACAATACCGGAACAGACTTTTGTACCAAGCAAACTGCAGACCCATGTTCATTTCATCATTTACAGGAGAAGAATTAGGCCATTGGGCCCATCAAGTCAACTCCACCATTCAATCACGGTTGATCTATCTTTCCCTCTCAACCCCATTCTCCTGCCTCCTCCCCATAACCCCTGACACCCGTACTAATCAAGAATCTATCTATCTACGCCTTAAAAATATCCATTGACTTGGCCTCCACAGCCTTCTGTGGCGATGAATTCCACAGATTCACCACCCTCTGACTAAAGAAATTCCTCCTCATCTCCTTTCTAAAGATACATCCTTTTATTCTAAGGCTATGTCCTCTGGTCCTAGACTCTCCCAATAGTGGAAACATCCTCTCCACATCCACTCTATCCAGGCCTTTCACTATTCGAGGGTGGCAAGTAAGGAAACAACTTCTCTAGATCTAGTAGTGAACATAGTATGAAACAGTGTTTTAAATTACCGAACAACTCTCTCAACCCACAGATTAATCCTGGACTACTATATCCTTCCAATACCACTATATCCTTTCTTAGATATGGGACCTCTTTAAATGGAGGCCATCTCATCTGCAGATAGACACAAAATGCTGGAGGACCTCAGCGGGACAGGCAACATCTCTGGAGAGAAGGAGTGGGACCCTGAAGAGTCTCGATCCGAAACGTCACCCCTTCCTTCTATGCAGAGATGGTGCCTGTCCCGCTGAGTTACTCCAGCATTTTGTGTCTATCTTCTGTTTAAACCAGCATCAGCAGTTCCTTCCTACACATCGCATCCGTAGACGTACAGGTTTGCAGGTTAAATAGCTTTGGTAAAAATTGGAGATTGCTCATAATGTTAAGTCAAGTCAAGTCACTTATATTTCTATAGCTCATTTAAAAAACGACTCTCGTTGACCAAAGTGCTTTACATTGGTGGAGGTGCTAACGTTATACAACATTGGTTCATAGATTAAGTACATACATAAATACATACATATAGCCCTCCCTCAGAGGGTAGGATAGTGCTGGTGTAATGGGTGATCGCAGACTCGCTGGGCTGTTGGGCTTGTTTCCACGCTGTATCTCTAAAGTCTAAAGTCTAATCACAAAACTACTGATCTTCTGATAGCCTGTGCACTAATCAGTGTCTCGTCATGTTCTGGAGCTCAGTGTGTGACAGTCAGTCACATGGCCAATGCTACAGGAAAAGATTTACTTCTGGTCTTCCTATAATTTCAGATTCCCTGCTTTTTTTTTTTTTTTTTTTTTTTAATAATCAAAAAATTTATTCAATTATTAAAAATAATATTTACATTACAATAAACCAAGCCAGAACCCACCACCATAATACAATACAAACATGTATCCATAATAAACTACTATACAACTATGATACAATCCTTATTGAGGATACATTCAACACCCTGCGGAGCCCAGCAGTCCCGGAACTCCCTCAGGGTGCTCGTAGACAGGGCGTATTCCCTTTCTAATCCCACCCGGGCACGGACGTAACCCCGGAAAAGGGGCACAGATTCCCTTCTTGGTGTGCGATGAATTAGATGATCATAGTCTGGGCTATATCACCGCATTGTGTGTTCTCCCTCATGGAAAACACACTGCAAGTTCATCAACGCTTTTAATTCCCAGCATTTGGTTAGCAGCCAGTGATTGTTTGTGTTTTCAGTGAGTGGTGGGGACCAGGGGGGGTGGTAGAGGCAGATGCAATGGCGGCATTGAAGATGCTTTTAGATGGGCACAGAGATATGCAGGGAATGGAGGGCTACAGATCATATTCAGGCAGGCAGAGGAGATTAGTTTAACTTGGCATCATGGAACCATAGAATCATACAGTGTGAAAACAGCCTCTTTGGCCCAACGTACCCACGCCAACCAACATGCCCCATCAACTCTAGCCCCACTTGCCTGTGTTTGGCCCATATCCCTCCAAACTGTTCCATCCATGTACGTGTCTCAATGTTTCTTAAATGTGTGGCGGTACTTGGTGGCTAGCCACGGGTAGCGAACCCTCGGCTCGGGAGGAAGAAGTTGAGCGTCTCGGAGTGGGGAGGCGTTGGGTCATGGGGTCCGACCCGGGGTATTTAAGGTCGGGTCACGCCCAGTCACGGGGTTTGAGTTGACCCTAGTGGCACAGTGATATTAATAAACGCCACTTTGTTCACATAATTAGTTTTTGCCTCATTCTTGGCTGGACTCCCCGCTACAAATGTTGCAATAGTAACATGCTGCCTCAATTACCTCCTCTGGCAGCTCGTTCCAGACTCCCACCACCCTTTGTGTGAAAAATTCACCCCTCAGATTCTTTTAAATCTTTCTCCTCTTGTCCAAATGTTTCTTTGGTATTAGGGAAGTCTAATGCCTAGTACAGACATTGTGGGCCAAAGAGCCTGTTCCTGTGCTGCTCTGTTCGATGTTCTATGACAGGGGTCGGCAACCTACGGCCCCCCGGGCCGAATGTGGCCCGTAACCCGAAATCAACCGGCCCGCAGGTGGATTTTTATCCCCGTAATCATCCGGCCCCCCGAGCGAGGCCGAGCTCTGGCTGTACCGCATCCTGCGCAAAGCCGCCGGCACGGCCACAACACCTACGGTGAACACGTTTGAGAAAGAACTGCAGATGCTGGAAAAATCGAAGGTAGACAAAAAATGCTGGAGAAACTCAGCGGGTGAGACATGCATGGCCGCACCCGCTGAGTTTCTCCTGCATTTTTGTCTCCCTTCTGCGAACACGTGATTTGATGCCTGCCATCCGGGGCGGGTTGCGGGCGGGATCCATGTGTACACGTGATAGATGTGGCCCGCCATCTGCTCACAGACATGCGTCCCGGCCCCATATGCAGAACAAGGTTGCCCACCCCTGTTCTATGTGATGGCAAAGTATTTGAAATACCTTTAACCTAATAGATCAATTGCAAATTATACTTTATAGGTTTTAGTCTCAACTGCTGGCCTTCCGTGTCACAATACTGATCGTGTGCAATAAGAATCAATTCAGATTGTCTCTGGGTGATATTCTCACCCCATGACAAACATTTGTCGCAGCATTGATTTTGGATTATTTCGCAATATATCATCGGAATTAATTGCATAATTGAACCTGTCTATAGAGAATTGTAAAGACGGGATTACACTTCAATATATAAACTTATTACAATGCAATAACGTCAAGCCTAGTAACAACCCCATGCTGAGCAACTTGCATTTTAGTTTAGTTTAGAGTTACAGTGCGGAAGCAGGCCCTTCGGCCCACCGAGTCCGCACCGACCAGCGATCCCCGCACATTAACACTATCCTACACACACTGGGGACAATTTTACGTTTTACACCGCCAATTTACCTACAAACCTGCACGTCTTTGGTGTGGAAAGAAACCAAAGATCTCAGCGAAAACCCACTACAAACTCCGTACAGACAGCATCCGTAGTCGGGATAAAACCCGGGACTCAGTTGATCGGCAAAAACGGATAATACGGCAAGGCTCTGGAACCAAGGGAGGCAGGAAATCGATGGTGGACCCTTAGCACATGTTTTGCAGTTTGTTGAGAATGTCTTAACATTATACTTGGTCAGATACTGCCTTAATATGCAGGGAAGTTATTCTCGTCTCCCCTCTAGGGTGGCACAGTGGTGCAGTGGTAGAGTTGCTGCCTTACAGCACCAGAGACCCGGGTTCGATCCTGACTACGGGTGCTGTCCGTACAGAGTTTGTACGTTCTCCCCGCGACCTGCGTGGGTTACTCCGAGATTCCCTCCCACACTCCAAAGACGTACAGGTTTGTAAGTTAATTGGCTTGGTATAAATGTAAATTGTCCCTAGTGTGTGCGGGATAGTCTTATTGTTTGGGGATCGCTGGTCGGTGCGGACTCGGTGGGCCAAAGGGCCTGTTGCCGTGCTGTATCTTTAAACTAAACTAAAATAAACAAAACTTATTCAGCTCTCTGGTCTACATTTGGACTGGGATTGTTGCAATTCAGAGCTGATTGGGCTATGGAGAGTGGAATGTTGATGAGTTAGTATCATAGAAACATAGAAAATAGGTGCAGGAGTAGGCCATAGGACCCTTCGAGCCAACACTGCCATTCAGTGTGATCATGGCTGATCATCCAAAACCAGTAGCCCGTTCCTGCCTTCTCCCCATATCCCCTGACTCCGTTAGCCCTAAGAGCCAAATCTAACTCTCTCTTGAAAACATCCAGCGAATTGGCCTCCACTGCCTTCTGTGGAAAATAATTCTGCTTGACTGCTTGATAGCACCACAGCCTTCACTCATTTATTTAGTGCTCATTGAGAGGAGATTGAGAGGGCAGTAATTAACTGGATAGGATGTGTCCTTTTTTCAAAAGAGAAATACATGGGCAATTTGCCACAGTGTCAGGTAGATGTTAGAGTAGTAATTGTACCGAAGGAGATTAAAAGGAGCACAGCAGGATGTTGGGTCCGATAGCCTTCGCTGTGTGTGTGCAAAGCTCTCAACCATCTCTGAATAACACACACACCTGACTGAATATGGTAGACAAAAATGCTGGAGAAACTCAGCAGATGAGGCAGCATCTATGCTGAATTTCTCCCGCATTTTTGTCTACCTTCGATTGTCCAGCATCTGCAGTTCCTTCTTAAACTGACTGAATGTGGTGGTGATTGTATCAGCCTTTTCTGTACTTAGACTTTACTTTAGTCTTTAGAGATACAGCGCGAAAACAGGCCCTTCGGCCCACTGAGTCCGTGGTGGAGTGGCATGGTGGCTCAGCGATAAAGTTGCTGCCTTACAGCGCCAGGGACTCGGGTTCGATTCTAACTACGGGTACGGAGTTTGTACGTTCTCCTGGTGAACACGTGGGTTTTCCCCGGGTGCTCCGGTCTCTTCCCAGAGTCCAAAGCCAAGCAGGCTTGTAGGTTAAGTGTTCAAAAAGGAACTGCAGATGCTGGAATATCGAAGGTACACAAAATTGCTGGGGAAACTCAGCGGGTGCAGCAGCATCTATGGAGCGAAGGAAATAGGCGACGTTTCGGGCCGAAACCCTTCTTCAGACTCAGTTAATTGGCTTCGGCATATTGTAAATTGTCTCTAGTGTGCAGGATAGTGTTCAGTGTGCGGGGATCGCTGGTCGGTGCGGACTCGGTGGGCCGACAGGCCTGTTTCCGCGCTGTATCTCTAAACTAAACAAAACCAAACTAAGTACACCAGCGCTGTCCTGCACACTAGGAATAATGAACAATTAACAGAAGCCAATTAACCTACAAACCTGCATGCCATTGGAGTGTGGAAGGAAGCCAGAGTGCCCAGAGAAAACGCACGTGGTCTCCTTGAGAATGTGCAGACTCCATGCAGCCAGCACCCGTTTTCAGGATCGAACCTGGGTCTCTGGCGCTGTGAGGCAGCAAGTTTACCGCTGCACCACTGTCCCACCCGTGCATCCTGGTCCCTGATATTATTCATGATAGCAATACTTTTGGAGTCTATTGGTTGCTAGCTCTGTAGTTGCCATAGAGGCATACAACATGGAAACAGACCCTTAGTCCAATTTGTCCATGTTGGCCAAATTGTCCTATTAAACTAGCACGACGACTGGGGTGGGGGAAAGAGAGAAGGAATACAAGGATTATTGGAAATTCAATTTAAGATTTAAATAGAATTATTGCATTGCCTCTCTCTCTCCATCCCTCCCCACCCTAGTTTTCCTGCTAGTTTCTTTGTCGTTTCAAGATTCAAGATTCAAGAGAGTTTATTGTCATGTGTCCCAGATAGGACAATGAAATTCTTGCTTTGCTTCCACACAACAGAACATAGTAGGCATGACTACAGAACAGATCAGTGTGTCCATATACCAATGAATGTATATATACACACATAAATAAACAGATAAAGTGCAATGGACTATTAATGATCAGAGTTTTGTTTGAATTGAGTTTAATAGCCTGATGGTTATGGGGAAGAAGCTATTCCCTCGTTATCACCTCTTCCACAGCCAACAATAGACCATTGTGAGCTCCACCTTTCCTGAGTTATTGGTTCCAGCTCTGATTTGTTCTGAACCTTTTCATCCCTCAGGCTCCCCCTGACTCTGTCTGAAGCAGGGTGGTGAATCTCTGGAATTCTTTGCCACAGAGGGCTGTGGAGGCCAAGTCAATGGATATTTTTAAGGCAGAACCCGATAGATTTTTGATTCGTACGGGTGGCAGGGGTTACGAGGAGAAGGCAGGAGAATGGGGTTAAGAGGGATAGATAGATCGGCCATGATTGAATGGCGGGGTAGACTTGATGGGCTGAACTGCCTAACTCTGCTCCTATCACTTACGATGGGTCTCGACCCGAAACGTCACCCGTTCCTTCTCTCCAGAGAGGCTGCCTGTCCTGCTGAGTTACTCCAGCATGTTGTGTCTATCCTCAGTGTAAACTGGCATCTGCAGTTCCTTCCTACACATACCCACTTCAGCAAATGTCAGCTTCATGTAGGTCTGAGCGTATAATTAGAAATTATTCCTTGACAAGGTATCATTAAAGGCAATGGCTCGACCCAGGAGATTGAAGAATGAAGTGCAGAAGTTTGAGTTGCTGCTTAGAAACCTCAATAAAGTTATTTCCTTTACATTCACGCAAGGAATTCATGAATCTTAGACGTTATGCAAACTCAGAATTTTTCCTCCGGCGTTCACAATCTGAAGGCAATTTTGTTCACTTTAATCCCAAAGATACAGCAAGGAACCAGGCCCTTCACACACCGAGTATACGCCGACCAGCGATCACCCGTTCACACTAGTTCCATGCTATTGCACTTTGCTCTCCTACATTCTCTCATCCACTGCCTATGCTCTTGAGCAATTTACAGAGGGCCTATTAACCGACAAACCTGCACGTCTTTGGGATGTGCGGGGAAACAGGAGCACCTGGAGGAAACCCACGCGCTCACAGGGAGAGTGTGCAAACTCCACACAGCCAGCACCGGAAGGCAGGATCAACCCCAGGTCACTTGTTCTGTGTGGCAGCAGCTGTAACTCTCTGCCACTGTTTTCATAACTTTATACTTTATAGGAGCCGATTTAGGCCATTCGGCCCATCAAGTCTACTCCACCAAACAATCAGTCTGAAGAAGGGTCTCGACCCGAAACGTCACCCATTCCGTCTCTCCAGTGATGCTGCCTGACCCGCTGAGTTACTCCACCTTTTTGTGTCTATCTTCAGTTTAAACCAGCATCTGCAGTTCCTTCTTACACAAACAATCATGGCAGATCTATCTTTCCCTCTTAATCTCATTCTCCTGCCTTCTCCCCATAACCTCTGACACCCTAATGAAGAATCTGTTCATCTCTGCCTTAAAAATATCAATTGACTTGGCCTCCACAGCCTTCTGTGGCAATGAATTCCACAGATTCACCACCCTCTGACTAAAGAAATACCTCCTCATCTCCTTTTTAAAGGTACAGCTTTTTATTCTGAGTCTGTGGCCTCTGGTCCTAGACTCTCCCACTAGTGGAAACATCCTCATAAGTCTAAAAGGGATAGGAACAAAATTAGGCCATTCCACCCATCAAGTCTACTCCGCCATTCAATCATGGCTGATCTATCTCTCCCTCCATTGATGAACTGTACACTGTAAGGGCCAGGAAGCGAGCGGGCAAGATCATCTCTGACCCCTCTCACCCTGGCCACATACTCTTTGAATCACTTCCCTCTTGAAGGCGACTCCGGACTGTCAAAGCTGCCACAGCCAGACATAAAAACAGTTTTTATCCACGAGTAGTTGCTCTACTCAACAGCCAAAAATCTGTAGCCTCCCTTTGATCCGGTATTTTGTTGGTTCACATGCTTGATCAATGGTGTTCTATCATTAATGTTTTATTATAATTAATATTTAGTGTTTTCTGAATCATTCGTAACTGTCACTGTGTGTCATGTTGTTACCTGTGGGCGGAGCACCAAGGCAAATTCCTTGTATGTGAATACTTGGCCAATAAACTTACTTACTTACTTACTCGTAACCCCACTCTCCTTACTTCTCCCCAATAACCTCTGACTACACTAGGGACATCGTCTTCACATCTAAACTCTTATACTGGAAGCTGAGCGGATGGGATGAAATACTCAAGAGCGTTCAAAATGGACCATGGACTGGGCTGTTTGCCTGCTCTGCTGTTCAATAAGATCACGGTTGTTCTTTTATAACAGCGCCACTTTCCTTCTCTAATGCTAGAGGCTTGATTCCCTTAAGAGCAAATAATCCAATAACATCTTTCATAAAATGATTGAGTCTCTGCAGCTCTCTTAAGGGCCTGTCCCACTTGGCAATTTTTCCGGCGACTGCTGGCATCATTGACTGACGTATCAGGTTACCGAAAAAATTGCGGCGTGACGCGGCGTGATGACGTATTGACGTGCGGTGTTTTTTCAAGTGTCGCTACATTTTTTTTGTCGCCGCTGGATTTTGAAATGTTCAAAATTTGAACATTTTCACCGAAAAATCGCCAAGTGGGACAGGCCCTTGAGACTTCCAGGGATTCACAAAGTGCTGGAGTAACTCAGCAGGTCAGGGAGCATCTCTGGAGGACAAGGATAGGTGACGTTTCGAGTCGACACCTGTTAGATTAGTTCAGTTTAGTTTAGAGACACAGCGCGGAAACAGGCCTTTCGGCCCATCGAGTCCGCACCGACCAGCGATCCCCGCACATTAACGCTATCCTACACACACTAGGGACAATTGTCACATTTGATAAGAATGATATGATGAGTTAATCCACGCAGGTCAAGTCAAGTCAAGAGAGTTTATTGTCATGTGTCCCAGATAGGACAATGAAATTCTTGCTTGCTGCAGCACAACAGAATATTGTAAGCATACATACAGAACCGTTCAGCGTGTCGATATACCGTAGACCATATATATACACATAAATCAACAGACAAAGTGCATTCGGCTGTTATAGTTCAGAGTTCGTCTGAAGTTGTGTTTAATAGCCTGATGGCTGTGGGGAAGTAGCTGTTCCTGAACCTGGATGTACCAGATTTCAGGCTCCTGTACCTTCTACCTGATGGCAGCGGAGAGATGAGTGTGTGGCCAGGATGGTGTGGGTCCTTGATGATGTTGGCAGCCTTTTTGAGGTAGCGACTGGGATAGATCACCTCGATGGTAGGGAGGACAAAACCGATGATGGACTGGGCAGTGTTTATGACTTGTTGCAGCCTTTTCCGCTCGCGGACGCTCAGGTTGCCGGCTGTGCACCTGTAGAAGTTCGAGAGAGTCCTCTTTGACATAGCGACTCTCCGTAATCTTCTCAGGAAGTAGAGGCGCTGACGTGCTTTCTTTATAATTGCATCAGTGTGCTGGGACCAGGAAAGATCTTTGGAAATGTGCACGCCCAGGAATTTGAAGTTCTGGACCCTTTCCACCATTGACCCGTTGATATAAATGGGATTGTGGGTCCCTATCCTACCCCTTCCAAAGTCCACAATCAGTTCCTTGGTTTTGCTGGTGTTGAGAGCCAGGTTATTGTGCTGGCACCATTTGGTCAATCGGTCGATCTCACTTCTATACTCTGACTCATCCCCATCAGTGATTCGCCCTACAACAGTGGTGACGTCGGCGAACTTGATCATGGAGTTCGCACTATGTCCGGCTACGCAGTCATGAGTATAGAGTGAGTACAGCAGTGGGCTGAGCACGCAGCTTGAGGTGCTCCCGTGATGATTGTTATTGAGGATGACACATTTCCACCAATACGGACAGACTGTGGTCTGCGGGTGAGGAAGTCGAGGATCCAATTGCAGAGGGATGCGCAGAGACCCAGTTCAGTGAGTTTGGTAACCAGCTTGGAGGGGATGATGGTATTAAATGCCGAGCTGTAATCGATGAATAACAGCCTGACATATGAGTTTTTGTTGTACAAGTGGTCCAGAGTGGAATGGAGATCCAGTGAGATCGCATCCACCGTTGATCTGTTGTGGCGGTAAGCGAACTGCAGTGGGTCCAGGTTCTTGTCGAGGTACAAGTTGATATGCGCCTCATAATCAACCTCACGGGGAGAACGTACAAACTCCGTACAGGCAAGCACCGTAGCCAGGGGCAACAACTCTACCGCTGCGCCACGGTGCCACCATTCTTCAGATTGTAAAGGGAGGGGGAGGGGGGAAGAAAGCTGGAAAAGAGGAATGGTATGGAAGGTAAGAGGTGGACGCAGGCGAGGGGGACTTTCGATGATTGCAACAAAGGCTAGAGATAAGAGCAGAAGGTGTGAGACAGGTTTGAAGAGTTATGAATTGTGGTATTAGAGGGAAGAAAGTAGAAGGGGGAGCGGGGTGAGGGGGGAAATAGGTGTAGATCTAGGTAGGGCACAGGGAAGGAGATGGAGAGAGGAGGGGAAGAAAAATGGGAGGGACAGAGAAGATCGGGGATGTCGGAGTGTGGGGGGATGTTTAGTAGAAGGTGACTTCAAGTTGGAGAATTCATTGTTCATACCTTTAGGTTGTAAGATACTTGACCTGCTGAGTTAGCCCCTGTCCCACTTAGGAGACCTAAACAGCAACCTCTGGTGACCTTGCCCGCCACCCAAGGTTTCCATGAGGTCACCGGAGGTTTTGGTCACTCTCTCTAATGGTTGAAAGTGGTTTCCGCATGGTCGAGGCTTCATCTAGGTTGCTGCTATTTTTTCATCATGATTAAAACCGGCCTCGACTAAATATAGGTTGCCGTTTTAAAAATCGATCATTTTTTTGTCACAGATCTAGTCAAAGTCGGTTTTCTTCATGGTTGAGGAAGGTTTTCAACATATGCGTGGGAGGTGGTAGGAGGTTGCAGGTCACCTCGACCTTGATTTTTTTTTGGGTGGCGGGCAAGGTCACCAGAGGTTGCTGTTTAGGTCTGCTAAGTGGGACAGGGCCTGCACTCTTGCACTTTGTGTCCTTTTGTGCAATAACCAGCATCGCATAAAAGTGAATTTTGAGAATCAAATTTAACCTGAAGGGAACTTTATGGAAATAGAAGGAACACCAGTCATACAACGCACCCAATATTAGATGGGATAGTTAAACGCCATGGAAGATTAATCCTCCATCTGAAATGTCTTGGATCAGGACAAGGACAAAGATGAGAAGCAATTTGTGCACACATAGTTTAATTTAGTTTAAGAAAGAACTGCAGATGCTGGAAACACCGAAGGTAGACAAAAATGCTGGAGAAATGCGGGTGAGGCAGCATCTATGGAGCGAAGGAATAGGTGACGTTTCAGGCCGAGACTCTTCTTCAGACATTTAGTTTAGTTTGGTTTAGTTTATTTTAGTTTAGTTTATTGTCACGTGTATCGAGGTGCAGCAAAAAGCTTTTTTGTTGTGTACTAATCAGTCAGCGGAAAGACAATGCATGTTTACGATCTAGCTGCACACATAGAGGAGTGAATCTGGAGAAACAGGAACTGCAGACACTGGTTAATACACCAAAGGACACAAGATGTGTGTTTTCACACAGTCTCTGTATCTTTTGTCTGATGGGAGAGGGGATAAGAAGAGTTGGCCCGGCTGCGACTCATCCGTGATTACGCTGAAGATAGACACAAAATGCTGGAGTAACTCAGCGGGACAGGCAGCATCTCTGGAGAGAAGGAATGGGTGATGTTTCAGGTAGAGACTAGTCAGGGGAGAGGGAAACGAGAGATATAGGCGATGATGTAGAGAAATAAAACCAGTGAATGAAAGATATGCAAAAAAGCACCAATGGGGAAATACTTTTTCACCCAGAGAGTTGTGAATCTGGGGAATTCTCTGCCACAAAAGGCAGTGGAGGCCAATTCGCTGGATGTATTCAAGAGAGAGTTGGATCTAGCTCATAGGGCTAACAGAATCAAGGGATGTGGGGAGAAACGGGGTACTGAATCTGGATGATTAGCCATGAGCATATTGAATGGTGGTGCTGACCCGAAGGGCCGAATGGCCTATTGTCTATGTTTCTATACATTTGCAGTTCCTTGTGTGTCCGTGTGTCCAATCCTCATTTGCCTGTTTTACATGCCCATCAAAATTAAATTAATTTTGTTAACTTGCTTTTTCATGAGTATTGATACTACACATTCATTCAGAAAGATTTGATCCTTTCCGTGGCTTTTAAATGTTCCTCTAAACCTTCTATCACATTTCAATGTATTCACTGGCCATTATTCCACAGTGGAGGAGATTGGAGTGAGTTACGTTTTAGTGGTATACTGTAAATCATGCAGCTTTAAAGTTCTCTGCACAGACTCCAAGCTCAATCTCTGAAGCAAACACAGCGAAGTTGTGTGAACCTCATGCTGAGATAGTGAATGGTTCTTGAGGCATTCAAGCCTGCCTTTTCGTTGTGGATTCTCACTTAGTCTGGTGCAGTGTTGAGAAGGGGAAGAAAAATCTAATCAAAGAGAGCGCGGACTCTAGCTTGCAAGTCATACATAGAAGGTACATAGAACAGTACAGCATCGGAACAGGCCCTTCGGCCCGCGACGTCCGTGCCGAACATGATGTTTAAGAAGGAACTGCAGATGCTGGAAAAATCGAAGGTAGACAAAAGTGCTGGAGAAACTCAGCGGGTGGAGGCAGCATCTATGGAGAGAAGGAATGAGTGGCGTTTCGGGTCGAGAACATTCTTCAGATTGATGTCGGGGGGGGGGACGGGAAAAAGCAAGGAAGAGGCGGAGACAGCAGGCTGTGGGAGAGCTGGGAAGGGGTAGGGGAAGGAGGGAGAGAGCAAGGACCACCTGAAATTGGAGGTCAATGTTCATACCGCTGGGGTGTAAACTACCCAAGCAAAATATGAGGTGCTGTTCCTCCAATTTGCACTGGGCCTCACTCTGGCAATGGAGGAGGCCTAGGACAGGACATGATGTTAGGTTAAACTAATCTTCTCTGGATTCCCTGCATTCCTCATCATTGACTTTAGTTTAGTTTAGTTCAGAGATACAGCGCGGAAAAAGGCACTTCAGCCCACCGTGCCGACCAGCGATCAGGTACACTAGCACTTTCCTACACACACGAGAGACAATTTACAATTTGTGCCACCTTGCACTTCTGCCCTTCACACCAAGAGCAATTTACAGAGGCCAATTAACATACAAACCCGCACGTCTTTAGAATATGGGAGGAAACCGGAGCACCCGGAGGAAACATGCGCGGTCACAGAGAGAACGTGCAAACCACACAAACAACACCCAAGGTCAGGATTGAACCTAATGACTGAAACAAATCATTTCCATGTTCATAATTTCATGTGATAGGAGCAGATTAGGCCATTCGGCCCATCAAATCTACTCCGCCATTCAATCACAGCTGATCTATCTGTCCCTCCAAACCGCATGCTCCTGCTTTCTCCCCATAAACCCCGACACCCGTACTAATCAAGAATCTTTCTATCTCTGCCTTAAAAATATCCATCGACTTGGCCTCCACAAAGAATTCCACAGATTCACCACCCTCTGACGTAAGAAAGAAATTCCTCCTCATCTCCTTCGGAAAGGAATTAAACTCATGAGACATGGCTTTTCATAAGCCTATTCATTTAATTCCTTTCCAATATACATTACCGCTGCAAAATCTACTACGTATTTAGAAATAAAAGACAATATTCAGCATAAATTTCTGTAAACATTGGTGCCTCTTACGGAAATTATTGCTTTGATAAAGAACCGTTTGCAATTTTTAGCTGTGAGCTTTGATAACTGTGCAGTACGGCAATTATAGGGAGAAAATTATTTCCTGCAAAATATTCAGTCAGTTCAGCACAAAAAGCATTTGTGTGCAATTGCTGTGGGCAAGAGACAGCTTGAATGGTTCGAGATAGCTTCCATCTTCTTTTCTTTGTAAGTTTATCAACTGGCTTGCTCACCACATTATTAGTGAAAGGATACGCATAAACCTCATTGCTTCTTATCACGGTGGCGCAGCGGTAGAGTTGCTGCCTTTCAGTGCATACGGCGCCAGAGACCTGGGTTCGATCCCGGCTACGGGTGCTTGTCTCTACGGAGTTTGTGCGTTCTCTCCATGACCTGCGTGGGTTTTCTCCGAGATCTTCCGTTTCCTCCCGCACTCCAAAGACGTATAGCTTCGTAGGTTAATTGGCTTGGCATAAATGTAAAACTAAATTGTACCTAGTGTGTGTGTAAGGTAGTGTGCATGTACGGGGATCACTGGTCGGCGCGGACTCGGTGGGCTGAAGGGCCTGTTTCCGCACTGTATCGCCAAACTAGAAACTAAACATTCTTACAAAATTCTTAAGGGGTTGGACAGGCTAGATGCAGGAAGATTGCTCCCGATGTTGGGGAAGTCCAGGACAAGGGGTCACAGCTTAAGGATAAGGGGGAAATCCTTTAAAACCGAGATGAGAAGAACTTTTTTCACACAGAGAGTGGTGAATCTCTGGAACTCTCTGCCACAGAGGGTAGTCGAGGCCAGTTCATTGGCTATATTTAAGAGGGAGTTAGATGTGGCCCTTGTGGCTAAGGGGATCAGAGGGTATGGAGAGAAGGCAGGTACGGGATACTGAGTTGGATGATCAGCCATGATCATATTGAATGGCGGTGCAGGCTCGAAGGGCCGAATGGCCTACTCCTGCACCTAATTTCTATGTTTCTATGTTTCTATGTAAACTGAACACCTTACACCTGGAATGTGCCAACTGATGTTTAATTAGTTGCCATCGTCTGAAGGCATTTGAAGGTATTTGTTTTTCATCATAAGATATTTGAATGTCATCACTTTTAATTAGACTTCATGGACCGAATTCTCTTAGGCCTCTCTATTTCTTCAACCTCCTGCGTTAACTGAAGGAAGCTGCTTAGCCTGAGGGACTTTAGTTGGAACAGACACAAAAATGAGTCATGCATGCTGCAAAAGGATGGGTTACAAGCAAAAGTCACATTGTTGTGATTTGTCATTTACGGTCCTTATAGTAAATGTTTCCTTTATTTCATATTAGCTTCAAAGCCTGTGATCATGTAAATTGATGCGTACAATTTCCTTTTTTCTGATTTTTGTCACTGCCAAGTCAATTTCATGTACCCCAGCTCTCTCTTTTACAAAATTAAATTAGTTTCCAATGCTGTACTTGCAACAGAAGAATCTTATTTTTGTTACATTCAGGATGAAATATAATTCAAAGCAGATTTACGAATACCCTGTGTTGAACTACCCCAATAATACAATCATACATAGATACATAGAAAATAGGTGCAGGAGTAGGCCATTCGGCCCTTCGAGCCTGCACCACCATTCAATATGATCATGGCTGATCATCCAACTCAGTATCCCATACCTGCCTTCTCTCCATACCCACTGATCCCTTTAGCCGCAAGGGCCACATCGTTGTCTAACAGTATATATTCTCCACTCTGGTATCTTTCTCTTTATTCTACCTTGTGTGTTTGAGTTTGGGGTCACTTATGGTATTAAGTCCATAAATGATAGGAGCAGCCATTCGGCCCATCAAGTCTACTCCGCCATTCAATCATGGCTGATCTATCTCTCCCTCCGAACCCCATTCTCCTGCCTTCTCCCCAGAACCCCTGACACCCTTACTAATTTAGTAGGAGAATCTCGGACAAGAGGTCATAGCCTCAGAATTAAAGAATGTTCCTTTAGGAAGGAGATGAGGAGGAATTCCTTCAGTCAGAGGGTGGTGAATCTGTGGGATTCATTGCCACAGACGGCTGTGGAGGCCAAGTAATTGAGTATTTTTAAACCGGTTCACCCGAATCAGACCACCTGGAGAAAACCCACGCAGTCACAGGGAGAAAGTACAGACTCGAACGGTTCGAACCTGGGTCTCTGGTGCTGTAAGGCAGCAACTCTACCACAGCACCACCACGCCGCCCGAACGTCCTAATGCTTCACAGTCATTGGCGCTTATTGCACCGGGCATTGATTGTTATTAATAATATCACTATTAATAATTATGGGTTGAAATATTAATTGTGATAATATCATCACCTTTGGCAGCCAAAATGCACTGCGTACTGTAGTTCCTTTCTGCGACGTGCATGCCAGCTGTACGTCGAGCGAGGCAGTAATGATATAAAACCATTGTCCATGCCAACAGCAGTGAAGAGTGAGTGGGCACTGCTTGCTACGTACAGTGATCATGGTAAGGCATTGGCAGACACCGGCATCATGCCTGGCAATTAATCAAGGGAAGAAGGGTGGGGGGGTGGGGGGGGGGGTTAAATCAACATTGTGATCCTTACAACTGGGAGTTAGTTTAATCCATTTTAAATCTAAAGCAGCAGCATGAAAACTGGCTAAAATGCACAAAAGTCCCAGTTGTCTTTGATTTCAATGGGGATGAAACTATGATAATTGGCACAGTGTTTCACCGATGGTGATGTGGATCGTGGCAAAGAACTCAGGGAAATATGGAGCAGCATAAAACATCACACTTACTCCATAATTTGCTCCTCCATTTTAACTATTTAAGAAGTCCATGTATTTAGGAATTGCCACGTATCTGTGCACTGCGAATGGCTCGATTGTAATCATGTATTGTCTAACCGCTGGCTGGTTAGCACGTGACGAAAGACATGAAACAAAGCTGAACTGACCTGAATTCCCATTGCATACATCTGTGCCATCAATGACTTTAAGCTTTGGAGATGCAGTGCGGAAACAGGCCCTTCGGCCCGCTAAGACAGCGCTGACCAGCGATCATCATCATTGGCGGTCACTCGAAACGAGTATGACTGTCCTCTCATGGAGGACGCCTGTGCGTGACTTTGTTTAACGTGAGCAGACTGGTGCACAGACAGCCACCACACGGTTCTTGACAGATCTGGGTCAGGATCCAGTGGCATGGAGTCCAAGACGACCGGAGACCCTTTTCTGCTGCAGCCTTCATCCGCCTTCCCAGCCGTCGTGACGCTCCACTAAGGTCAGCCATCGTCCTCCGCCTGTTCCACCGTTGAGGTCTTGGTTGGATTGCTCTTTGTCAGAGACCTCCCCCTCGACCTTACCGCCATGGGTGGCCCCACCAGGAGCATAGCTCCAGACGGCATCGCTCTCAGGATCTTAGGACCACACAAGCTTCTCCACCACGACAAGGTGACAATCCACGGATTGTCACCAGCGATCACCCCGTACACTAACACTATCCGACACACACCAGGGACAAACTTGGACAGACAAATTTGCAGACTCCTTCACAGATTGGCCAGGAAATGCTTGGCAGGTCATTTTCTTTGGGCCGTTGACTGTGATGGCCACCCAGGAGCCTCGCGGGTCGACCCGCGGTCGGCGGTCGATGAGGGCGCAGGGACAGTGGGTTTGACGTCAATGAGCGAAGCTTGACTTCTCCTGACGTAGGTGCTGTCGTAGGTTGTCGCCAGGATGACGTAGGCTGTCGCTGGTTTTAGATGACGTTTCAGTTCGAGACCCCTGCTCAGAACTGATACGACCCAAAACGTCACCCATTCCTTCTCTCCAGAGATGCTGCCTGACCCGCTGCGTTACTCCAGCTTTTAGTGCCTATCTTCAATATCACATGTTTTATACTAAAGGCCGGATTTTTTAAATTGCCTACAATTGAAAATAGCTGCAAAATGTATTTTACTTTGTGAGCTTATGTATAGTGCAGGGATGCATGAAATAAGGATGTGCAAAACATTTTCTGTCAGATATATTATTTTAATATGCATTGCAATAAACACAGTTAATGTTAGCATATGGTCGAATGTTAGAACATTTCAAGGCACATCTGGTTTGCACATCCCCTCTGGATGGTTCCAGCTGCCTTTGCTCCTCATTATCACAGATGCTGGAGTCATGCTCAGCTCTCTCTCCCTTTGAATTCTGTCACACTGTTTAGTTGCCTTTGTCCTGCTTACCTTTCTTCACAAACAGATGTTTCCACTCTATCCAACCTCATCAAATGCGTAAATTGTGCCGTTCTACGTGGATCGCAGATGCTTCCTCTCGTTAGGTATCACACGGAATCAGTCGTGTTTACCCTCACACAAAATGTATTTGTTCTGCGTGGTGAGAAACGCTTCTTGCAGAACGATTTAATGGATGCGGGAACTGGATTTTGATAACATTTTTAGAAAGTCAGGAGAGGTTTCGACGCACAGAGTCTCTTGCCCCGGGTTGGGGAATCGAGGACCAGAGGACACAGGTTTCAGGTGCTGGGGAAAAGTTTTAATGGGAATGTGAGGAGTAACTCAGTAGTTAAAGACCCAGTGCTGTCAAACGCTCATCATATGCTAACCCACTCATTCCTGGGATCATTCTTGTAAACTTCCCCTGGATCCTCCCCAGGGCCGGCACACCCTTCCTCAGATACATAACAAGAGGATTTCAGTATAGGAGTAGAGAGGTTCTTCTGCAGTTGTATAGGGCTCCGGTGAGACCACATCTGGAGTATTGTGTACAGTTTTGGTCTCCTAATTTGAGGAAGGACATCCTTGTGATTGAGGCAGTGCAGCGTAGGTTCACGAGATTGATTCCTGGGATGGCGGGACTGTCATATGAGGAAAGATTGAAAACACTAGGCTTGTATTCACTGGAGTTTAGAAGGATGAGTGGGTAACATATAAAATTATAAATGGACTGGACAAGTTAGATGCAGGAAAAATGTTCCCTATGTTGGGCGAGTCCAGAACCAGGGGCCACAGTCTTAGAATAAAGGGGAGGTCATTTAAGACTGAGGTGAGAAAAAAACTTTTTCTCCCAGAGAGTTGTGATTTTATGGAAATCCCTGCCACAGAGGGCAGTGGAGGCCAAATCACTGGATGGATTTAAGAGAGAGTTAAATAGAGCTCTAGGGGCTAGTGGAGTCAAAGGATATGGGGAGAAGGCAGGCACGGGTTATTGATAGGGGACAATCAGCCATGATCACAATGAATGGCGGCGCTGGCTCGAAGGGTCGAATGGCCTCCTCCTGCACCTATTTTCTATGTTTCTATATGGGGCACAAAATTGCTCATAATATTGCCTATCACTTGCCAGGCTTTGTCCAACCCCCCACATCTATTCCCACTTTCTCTTTCTCTACTGCAATGTGTCTGAAGAAGGTTCCCAACCCGAAACATCGCCCGTCCATTCCCTCCAGAGAAACAGGCTGACCCATTGAGTTACTCCGGCACTTTGTCTTTTACTCCGGATTCCAGCATCTGCAGTTCCTCGTGTCTCTACGGGAAAGTAAACGCTGGTTCAGCACAGGAGCCGGCATCCCTTCAATGAATGTAAACAAAGGAAACGTACGCAAAGAATGATAACAGAAACACAGCTATATGAGGGAGGGGGCAAAGGATTGAAGGTGTGGATGTCATTTGAAGAACTTTGGCCCATGAACACAAAACCAATGCATGGTGGTGCAGCAGTGGAGTTGCTGCCTCACAGTGTCAGTGACCTGGGTTCGAATCTGACTATGGGTGCTGTCTGTACGGAGTTCTCCCCGTGATCTGCGTTGGGCTTTCTCCGAAATCTTCAGTTTCCTCCCACACCTACAGGTTTGTAGGCTAATTGGCTTGGTATAAATGTAAATTGTCCCTAGTCTGTGTGGGGTAGTGTTAATGTGTGGGGATCGCTGGTTGGCGCGGACTAGGTGGGCCGAAGGGCCTGTTTCTCTAAACTAAACTAAACTAAACCAAAGTCAATTCACATTTAAAACGTTCACAGCCGGATTGGTTCAACCTGATGTATTTTTATTGCTGAGATACAAACACATTTCTCGAATTCTTGTTATGAATAATAATACTCAATGAAGTGGAACTGTTAACTTCCAAGGCCGACTGTATATATAATGAGGTAGAGAAATGCAATGACCTTGCGGTGTTCTGTGTGAAATGAGACAAGGAAGGTGGAAATGGAAATAACGTCTCCACCGACTCTATGTCCATTCTCTTCAGATTGTTATTGAGGCAATCAATCCTGCCAAACTGTAAATTATTGCCTCCCAGCGACGACGTGGTCCTATTTCTCTCTGGCCAGTAAAGTGAGGAATTGAAAACACAGAAGTGTCAAATCTTAACAACTTTATGAGAATAACAGTCTAATAAAATTATATGGCAACCTTAGGGTTGGGGAAGTAGTGTTGGCGGAAGTGCATGGTGGATGTCAAGGGCTACTACAGTTAGTAGTCTACCCGAGTTAACTAGCCTATAATTCGCCTCTTATTACACACTGCTCCGAATCAGTTATTACGCCAGGCTGCTCTAACATTTACAGCTACTTTATAACACAAGTCAATGCATCTCTGCAATTGTCCCAGCACCAACTGTTATAGAGTCATACACTTGTGGAAACAGGCCCTTCGGCCCAACTTGCACACACCGACCAACATGTCCCACCTACAATAGCCCAGCTTGCTTGCATTTGGCTCATGCCCCTCTAAACTTGTCCAATCCACGTGATGGGTATCGTGTCATCAAATTTAGTTTAGTTTAATCTAGTTTCAAGATGCAGTGCGGAAATAGGCCCTTCGGGCCCACCGAGTCCGCACCGACCAGCGATCCCCGCACACTTACATTTTCCTACACACACCGGGGACAATTTACACTTATACCAAGCCCATTAAGCTACAAGCCTGCACGTCTTTGGAGTGTGGGAGGAAACCGAAGACCTCGGAGCAAACCCACACGGTCATGGGGAGAACGTACACACTCCGTACAGACAGCACCCGTAGTCGGGATCGAACCGGGGTCTCTGGCGCTGCAAGCGTCGTAAGGCAGCAACTCTACCGCTGCGCCACCATGCCGCCCTTAATCTTAATGATACGATACGATAGAATTATAGTTATCCCAGGAGGAGAATTAATCTGCCAACAGTCATAAAACGCAACAAGTTACATGAAATTAAAGTGACAAGTGGAAATCCCAGGCGTGGGGATGTGCAAAGATTGGGGGGGGGGGGGGGGGGGGGGGGGGTCAGTCTCAGTCTCAGTCTACCCCACAACAGAAGGGGGAGGAGTTGTACAGTTTGATAGCCACAGGGAAGAAGGGTCTCCTGTGGCGTTCTGTGCTGCATCTTGGTGGAACCAGTCTGCTGCTGAAGGTGCTCCTTAGGTTGACCAGTGTGTCATGGCGGGGGTGAGCTGTATTGTCCAGGATGCTCCGCAGTTTGAGGAGCATCCTCCCCTTCGAGCGCACCTCCAGTGAATCCAACTCCACTCCCAGGATGGGGCCAGCCTTCCCGATGAGCCTTAAAGCCTGATTCCTACCTCATAAGAATGCAATTTGTTGTATTCATACTGTAATCATACGGCATGGAAACATGCCCTTCAGTCCAAATAGTCCATGCCGACCAAGATACCTCATCCAAGCTAGTACCATTCAAGCTGGAAAGAATGCAGAGAAGATTTACGAGGATGTTGGCAGGGCTCGAAGGATTGAGCTACAGGGAGTGGTTGCTGATCAGTCTGGGACGCTATTCCATGGAGCGCAGGAGGATGAGGGATGATCTTATATCACAACCGCAAGCAAATGGTCATACAGTGTGGAAACAGGCCCTTCGGCCCAACTTACCCACACCGACCAACATGTCCCATCTACATTAATCATAATTGCCTGTGTTTGGCCCATATCCCTCTAAATCTGTCCTATCCATGTACCTGTCTAAATGTTTCTTAAAACATTGCGATCGTCCCTGCCTCACCTACCTCCTCCGGAAGCTCGTTACATGCACCCACCACCCTTTGTATGAAAAAGTTGCCCCTCAGATTCCTATTAAATCTTTCTCCTCTCACCTTAAACATATGTCCTTTGGTTCGCAATTCCCTACACTGGGTGAAAGACTCTGTGCCTTCACCTTATCTATTCCCCTCCTGATTGTATACACCTCTGTAAGGTCACCCCTCATCCTCCTGCACTCCAAAGAATAAAGTCCTCGACTGCCCAACCTCAGGTCCATACATCCTGGCAACCTCCTTGCAATTCTTCTCTGCCCCCCTCATGATTTTATTTTGGGCCTAGAAATCTTTCAATGAATTGAAAGCAGGCTAAATGGGCCGAACTTTGCTGCAAGACGTTTCTGTGTGCTATGCCCAATGACTGTGCACGATGGGACAGAACTTGTGCACTTGAGGAGTTCAGAAAGGTTTTTTTGCCAATGGATGAGGAGGTTGGTGGGTGGAATAGAAGATTGAGGGGGGATGTTATAGAAACTTATAAAATTCTTAAGGGGTTGGACAGGCTAGATGCTGGAAGATTGTTCCCGATGTTGGGGAAGTCCAGACAAGGGGTCACAGTTCAAGGATAAAGGGGAAATCTTTTAGGACTGAGATGAGAAAAACATTTTTTACACAGAGAGTGGTGAATCTCTGGAATTCTCTGCCACAGAGGCCAGTTCATTGGCTATATTTAAGAGGGAGTTAGATGTGGCTAAAGGGATCAGGGGGTATGGAGAGAAGGCAGGTACAGGATACTGAGTTGGATGATCAGCCATGATCATATTGAATGGCGGCGCAGGCTCGAAGGGCCGAATGGCCTACTCCTGCACCTATTTTCTATGTTTCTATGTCAATGATCAGGGGTGGCCATACAACAGAGTGCAGATGCTAATGTTTGGAGCAAAGCATCAAGGTTGGTCAAGGGAATAACAGATGGCAGCATGCTATGGCTCACAATGGTAAGGTGATCCTTCTACAACCTTAAGGGGCTGTCCCACTGCAGCGACCTAATTGGCGAGTTTAGTAGAGTTTAGGAGAGTGGAAAAGTGTCATGTTGAAGACCTTCTTCGACTATGTAGAAGACCTCCTTCGACCATGTTGAAAACTAGCTTCGACTAGCTTCGGGAAAATTGGACACCGAATAGTGGAGAGTGAAGACTTCGATCTCCTTCGACCTCCCTTCGACCTCCCTTCGACTATGTTGAAGACTGTCTACGACTACCTTCGACTACCCTTGACTACCCTCGATTACCTACGACTAACATGCCGACCTACTATGACCTACTTAGACTAAACCTACGGGTAACAAAAATATCTATTTTTTTCCATGGCGACCTTTTTTTACTCGCGGGCATTTTTCAACCTGTTGAAAAATACGCCGCGACCTAGCTGAGACCTCGAGTACGTGGGGACTACTCTCGAGCATGAAGGAGAGTTACAAAGACCTCCTCGGACCTCGTGTCCACGATGCTGTGAGTACGAGTCGAGGGCAAACTCTTCTAAACTCGCCAATTAGGTCGCCGCAGTGGGACTATCTATAATCGGAGATTACTGGACTTTATTGTGCATGAAATATGACTTCCTTTGTCCTGTTTCTGAACACTGTAAACGGCTCGATTGTTATCACGTATTGTCTTTCCGCTGACCGGCGAGCACACGACAAAAGCTTTCACTCTACCCCGGTACTCGTGACAATAAACCAAAACTAAACCTGATAACTGAAACTTCAGTGTTTTCACAAATTCACAGCACAAATAATGAATCACGCTTGAAGTAGGTGGCACTATGTGGCAGTGAAGTGCATGTGTCAGAAGGGACTGCAGATGCTGGTTTAAACCGAAGATAGGCACAAAAAGCTGGAGTAACTCAGCGGGACAGGCAGCATCTCTGGAGAGAAGGAATGGGTGGCGTATCGGGTCGAGACCCTTCGTTTCGAGACCCAGCTTTTTGTGTCTATTTTTGTGTCTGTTCCGTGAGCGAAATTCTAGGAAAACTCCCTTCAGCTACTTCATGTCATCGGAGAAAAATTAGGCCATTCGGCCCGTCGAGTCCACTCCAGCATTCAATCACAGCTGATCTATCTTTCCCTCTCAACCCCATTCTGCTGCCTTCACCCCGTAACCTTTGACACCCGTACTAATCAAGAACCTGTCAATCCCTGAATACCCAAGAATACCCGTTTAAACTTTCCTCAAGATGGCAGGTATGATCTTTGTTAACATCTTCATTGAGGTTGGGAGGGACTTGTAGGCTAATTGGCTTCGGTAAAGATTGTCCCTAGTGTGTAGGATAGAGCTAGTGTACGGGGTGATCGCTGGTCGACGCCGACTCGGTGGGCCGACGGGCCTGTTTACGTGCTGTACCTCTAAACTAAAAATGAAACAAATAGCAAGAGCTACAGCTAAATTGCATTGCAGATAGATTTACATGATCATGCATTTATCAATGACAAATGTTAGTCCTCTTCTGGAAAGGTTTCAATCCTGCATTATGTATTCAATGGCAGTGACAAGTGGGAGCAAAAATGACTCGGAAAGATTAATTAAAAAAAAAAAAAAAAATTCCTTTAGGGCACGCTTAGTAATATAATCCAGATACTAGGAAAGCAGAGAAAGTATGTTACATGGACAATCAAAGGGATCCATGTAGACTCTCGAGAACAGAACTGCAAAACCCATTTGTTTTTAAATGTTTACAGCGGTGTTTATCGCCTCTAGTTTCTCCTATAACAGTATAAAGTCAACACCAAATCTAATACATGCTGTTTATGAAGCAATTGTGTCAAATGAAGATGAAAGACCTCAGAGCAAAAACTGAAGCACAGTTGGTGGGTGGATAGTTCCCCTCTAATGATTGTCCTTTACAAATCCCCTTATTCACCCTCAAAACTAGCACTGCAGCACACGGCTGTTATAACTGATAAGGTCTATGATTTACAGTTATTCATTGAACACAGTATATTAAAGAAATCTATCATTTTGTTTCCCTTTTCTCGGCATTGTCTCTACAATCTGTATGTAACGGTGTGTGAATAGCAACAGACTGAGATTTGGTTTTTAGTTTTTAGTTTCAGAGATACAGCGCGGAAACAGGCCCTGAACATAATTTGAACCCGAACCTCCTTAGTGACTAGCGGAAACCTCACCCATCCCTTCTCTCCAGGGATGCTGCCAGTCCCGTTGAGTTACTCCTGCTCTTTGTGTCACTCTCATTTGGGACTAAATGGATTAGACTTTAGAAACACAGCGTGGAAACAGGCCCTTTGGCCCACCGGGGTCCACGCTGACCTGCGACCCCCCCCCCCCCCCACACACAATCCTACACACACAAGGGACAATTTACATTTGTACCAAGTCAATCAGCCTACAAACCTCCACGTCTTTGGAGTGTGGAAGGAAACCGGAGATCCCGGAGAAAACCCACACGGTCACAGGGAGAACGTACACACTCTGTTACTGATAACACCCATGGTCAGGATCGAACCCGGGTCCCTGTCGCTAAAAGGCAACAAATCTACCGCTGTGCCACCGTGCCTCTCTTTAAGTTGCTGAAAATGTTATGTTCAATGTATTTCCACATTGGATCCATAGACTGGAGATACAATCGCGGATCACTTGTATTTTATACGTGGTGAGATTGAGTTGTGACATTAAATCGATCCCTAAAAGCGATTGAGATGTTCTAACGACCAGGTGCATAATAGGACTTCAATCACACAGTTCCAGGCACACACCCTTGTCAATACTTGTGCAATGTTCAAATGAAACTGCCTCTGTGAAACTGGTTTCTGGATGTGGAATTAACACACCATGTGGGCCGCACAGGGTGCCACTTTAGTTTAGTTTAGTTTAGTTTAGAGATACAGGGCAGGGACAGGCACACTGAGTCCACGCTGGCCAGTGATCCCAGCACACTAACACTATCCAACACACACTAAGAACAATTTATGTGTTTTACCGAGCCAATTAACCTACAAACATGCGCGTCTTTGGAGCGTGGGAGGAAACTGTCCTTTCCAGTCAATTTTAATATAGAGATTCTTAAAACTGCTCTTGTTTATTTTTTGATTTAGTTTAGTTTAGGTTAGAGATACAGTGCGGAGACAGGCCCTTTCGTCCCACCGAGTCCGCCCTGACTAGCGATCCCTAACACTATCCTACGCACACTAGGGACAATTTACAATTATTTACAATTATGCCAAGCCATTTTAACCTGCAAACCTGTACGTCTTTGGAGTGTGGGAGGAAACCGAAGATCTCGGAGAAAACCCACGCAGGTCACGGGGAGAACGTACAAACTCCGTTCAGACGGCACCCGTCGTCGGGATCGAACTAGCGTCTCTGACGCTGCAAGCGCTGCAAGGCAGCAACTCTACCGCTGCGCCACTGTGCAGCCTTCTTCAGACTCTTCAAATTATATCTATCTATCTATCTATCTATCTATCTATCTATCTATCTATCTATCTATCTATCTATCTATCTATCTATCTATCTATCTATCTATCTATCTATCTATCTATCTCAGTGACCAGATTATAGCCACAAAATGCTGGAGTAACTCAGTGGGCCAGGCAGCGTCTCTGGAGAAAAAGAGGAGGTGAAGTTGCAGGTCGGAACTCTTCTTCAGACTGTTGGTTGATTAATTGTGGATGGATTAATTACTCCACCATTAGGGTAGCCATGGGGACGTGCTGAAGCAGGAATAATTTTCACTTAAAAGCCAGTCATGACATTGAGTGGTCGCACCTGTTACAGAAGAACACTTAATTAATTACTCACCCAATGCAGCGGTGACCTTTACTTCATTATCCATGAACACCAATGGACACCAACGCCTCTACTTCCTAAGAAGGCTCAGGAAGTTCGGCATGTCCGGAAGTGGTGGAGCTGTTGACAGCTGCGACTCGCCTGCAGTCTGTCTGTTTTTACTTTTTGTTGTTGTTTTCTTTTGTCTTGTTTTAGTTAAATGTTAGTTTATTAGGCTGTGTATATGTGTGTGTGGGGGTGGGGTGGGGGGGTGAAACATGTTTTTGTCTTCTTTCCGGGGGAATACGACTCTTTTTGTCGTGTCCCCCTTCTCTGCCTCCGTCTGCGCTGAGGCCTAATGGCGGCCTCCAACTGCGACCGACGTCGAGACTCTGGAAGCAGAGCCAGCCAGGACTTACCAACGTGAGGCTGGCCAAATTCGGAGCTGAGGTGGCGTTCTGGCGTTTCGGCGGCGGCGACCTGAATTCGGGGCTCGGCCGCGGGCCAGTGGACGACATCGTCAGGAGCTCACAGGTCACAGGTTGGCGACCTGTTTTTCAGGAGCTCCCGTATCTACAGCTGCGTCCGCTGGACTGGAGGGCGGCAGCTTCGGCAGCTTCGACCACCCCGGGCCACGGAGCTTGAACCGGCCCATTCACGGAGCTCGGTTGAGCCGCGGGACTTACTCACCACCATACTCACCACCACCATTACTCACCACCAACAACGGAAGCCGGGATCGCCTCAGCGCAGAGGGAGAACAAGGAGGGAAGAGACAGAGACTTAAGACTTTTGCCTCCATCACAGTGAGAGGTGCCTGGTGAACTCACTGTGTTGGATGTTAATTTGTGTTTATTGTATGTTTCGTTATTTATTATTATATGTATGACTGCAGGCAACGTAATTTTGTTCAGACTGAAAGGTCTGAATGACAATAAAGGAATCCAATCCAATGTCTCTCACCAACATCTACTGATAGAAAGCATTTATCAGGATGCATCACATCTTGGTTTGGGAACAGCTCCATCCAAGACTGCAAGAAATTGCAAAAAAAATGTGGACGCAGCCCAGACCATCACACAAACCAACCTCCCTTTCCATCGACCCCATTTACACCTCACGTTGCCTCGGCAAGGCCAGCAGCATAATCAAGGATGGGTCGCACCCTGGCCACTCCCTCTTCTCCCCTCTCCCATCGGGCAAAAGGTATAGAAGTTCTTAAACGCGCACCTCCAGATTCAGGGACAGTTTCTTCACAGCTGCTATCAGGCAACTGCACCTTTTTTTTTCCTTTTTCCTTCCGCCCACAATATTTAATATGAAAAAGAATATGTGATTCTGGTACATTCTGTTTGTTTGGTTGGTTGTTTGTTTGCCTTTTTGCACAAAGTCCGCGAGCATTGCCACTTTTCATTTCACTGCACATCTCGTATGTTTATGTGACGAATAAACTTGACATGACTTGACTGGACATCCTACTACAACTACTATCTACCTCATCATGGATCCTCAGACTATCTTTGATTAGACTTTACTGGGGTGGGAGATTGCAACCTTCACGTGGTCCACCCTGTTTCGACTAATGCAATCAACCCGACGTGCACAAACAAAAAGATCAAATAGAACAAGTTGACCTACAACTTTAGGCTGTGCACGCCATATGCAAGAAGAAGAAGAAGCAGAATTGGACTTTACTTGGCGTTACCTTGCACTAAACGTTATTCCCTTATTATGTATCTGTACACTGCAAATGGATCGACTGTAATCATGTATAGTCTTTCTGCTGACTGGACAGCACGCAACAAAAGCCTTTCACTGTACCTCGGTACACGTGACAATAAACTAAACTCAAACTGATGTACAAGGGAATGAAAATGTAATAAACTGCTTTCCCGAACAACCATCCAATGTGGCACCACCTCCCAACATCTCCTCAATCCTCAACTTTACTGAATGACGTAAGACTATGTTACTTCTTGCGTGGGTTCCTAATAGGCATTTGATTTTTTTGGATATAACAAATCTGTTCGGTTGGCATGGTTACATGAATAATTACGTGATTATTCAACAGTGTTGCTTGTAGTCACTCTACACAGTTTGGAAACACAAACCAACTGATTCTTTCACATTCTTCTTAAGTAGCCTCTCACAACAGTAAGTATATTTAGTGTCCTTAAATCGTCCCTAGTGTGTAGGTGTGTGTGGTCAACACTGACTCAGTGGGCCAAAGGGCCTGTTTCCACCCTATATATCTCTAGAGACTAAAGTCTAAAGTATAATCCATTTCATTACTTAGGAGGTTTTGGTTCAAATTACATTCAGGCCTCATTTAAACATTTAACACAAGGCCTGGATAGTGGGTGTAGGGAGGATATTTCCATTTGTGGGAGAGTCTAGGACCAGAGGGCAGAGCCTCAGAATTAAAGGACATTTCTTTGGAAAGGACATGTGGCAGAATTTCTTAATCAGAGGGTGGTGAATCTGTGGAATTTTTTACCACACAAGGGGGTGGAGGCCAAGTTAATGGATATTTTTAAGATGGAGATTGATAGGTTCTTGATTAGTATGGGTGTCTAGGTTATGGGGAGAAGGCAGGAGAATGGGGTTGAGAGGGAGAGATAGATTGGCCACGATTGAATGGCAGCATATAATGGCTTAATTCTGTTCTGAGAATTTGTGAACTTCCGAAATCTGAAATCTTTATCAAATTAATGTATTTGTTTGTTTTAACCCTAATTGTTGCTCCTAGTGTATCTTCTGGATTTGTAGGACCATGGTGCAGTTTCCAATTATTACGAGGGGATATTCGCCACAAGGAAAGTTTGGGCAGACTTAGATTGGTTTTTTTCTTAAGCGTGGGAGGTTGAGGGGAGATCTGATAGAAGTGATCAGGATCGAACCCTCTACCCTGGGGCTGTCAGGCAGCAACTCTACCGCTACGCCACTGTGCAGCCCATATCTGGATGACATATTCAGCATCTCTATATTCTTCTCCATATTATTATTAAACAAGATTGAAGTTTTATTCAAACACCCTTTGCTAGCTACAACATCCAACTAACAACAGTGGCTAGATACAAAAATCCGGAGTTACTCAATGGGACAGACAATGTCTCTGGAGAGAAGTCATAGGTGACGTTTCGGGTCATAAGGTTATAAGATTAGATTAGATTAGATTAGATTAGATCCTTTATTTGTCATTCAGACCTTTCGGTCTGAGCGAAATGTCGTTGCCTGCAGCCATACATATAATAATAAACAACAAAACACACAATAAGCACAAATTAACATCCACCACAGTGAGTTCACCAGGCACCTCCTCACTGTGATGGAGGCAAAATCTTAAAGTTACTGTCTCTTCCTTCCTCATTCTCCCTCTGCGCTGAGGCGATACCCCACCGGGCGATGGTAGTCAGTCCCGCGGTTCAACCGAGCTCCGCGAACGGGCCGGTTCAAGCGCCGCGGCCTGGGGTGGTCGAAGCTGCCGCCCTCCAGTCCAGCGGATGCAGCTGTTGCCGCGGGAGCTCCGGAAAACAGGCACCAGCTCCCGACGATATCGTCCACTGGCCTGCGGCCGAGCCCCGGATTCAGGTCGCTGCCGGAACGCCGTCTCAGCCCAGAGGCGGGCCGCCCTCACCAGAGGGCCGTCTCAGCCCCGAGCCGGGCCGCCCTCACCGGTGGGCCGTCTCAGCCCCGAGTCCTGCCGCTGCCACTGGAACACCGGAACGCCGCCGCCGCAGCTCGAAGATGGCCAGCCTCGCGCTGGTGAGTCCTGGCTGGCTCTGTTTCCGGAGCCTCGAGGTCGGTCGCAGTTGGAGGCTGCCAGCTCCACCATTAGGCCTCAGCGCAGACGGAGCTGAGGCCTAATGTTGAGTAAGACCATAAAGAATAGTAGAATTAGGCCATTCGGCCCATTAAGTCTACTCCGCCATTCAATCATGGCTGACCTATCTCTCTCTCCTAACCCCATTCTCCTGCCTTCTCCCCATAACCTCTGACACCTGTACTAATCAAGAAGGGTTGAGACCCTTTTTCAGATTGAGAACCAGGGGAAAGGGAAATAGAGATATAGACTGTGATATGGAGAAATATAGAACCAATGATTGAAAGATATTCAAATAAGTAAAGATAATAAAGATAGTAGGCCATTGTTAACTGTGGCATAGGTGAAAATGAATTACAGACAATGAGACTCAACAAGACAGCTTTGAAGCTGGTACAATGACGTGAGCGGGAGGGGTGGAGAGAGAGGGGAAACAAGAGTTACTTGAAGTTAGAGAGATCAATATTCATACAGCTGGGGTGTAAGCTGCCCAAGTAAAATATGAGGTGCTGTTCCTCCAATTTGCGTGGGGCTTCACTCTGACAATGGAGGAGGCCCAGGCCAGAAAGGTCAGTGTGGGAATGGGAATGACGGTGTTTGGCAAACCGGAGTCCAACAACAGTGGCGAATACAACAAGGAATCATAGGTCTTAATGTTAATATTGGCTAAATTAAAGACACCATAAAATGGAGGATCCCTGCACTGGTCAGAATCGCTTAACCCTTGTCAGCTGAACTTTACAGGCTTTGATTGGCACCAGCCAGTCTGGGCTCAGTCTGATATGCAGGATAGTAAGGGGTCCAGGTGTTCACCATGTTTCTCTTAAATTGATAACATGTATAGTGGTTTTGCAAACCAACCTTAAATGCATCATTTCTATTGGGTCACTGCAAAAGCCTTGTAAACAGTATAAATAATGTTGCAAGATGGTCATCCTGTTAATTGATGATTGGTCGAACTGTTGAGCCTTGGAGAAGTTGTTTGAATCCCAGGGCACATGTTTCAATGTTTGTTCTTGTTAGCTTCCTTTGAGAGCTTTCTTTCTTATACAATGTATTGAGCTGTTGTATAATTGGGTTAGGGAAATGCATATTTTGTATGAGGTTAATCGATATCTGCAATTGGGTTGTTAAGAGACCATCCCCATGTGGTTCGGCCCCTCGAGGTCCCGGGACATAAAAGTCCGCAACCACGAGGTTCAGCGTTGATCTTCTGGGAGAGCGTTTGGGACTGCGGGAACTTCTGGAGTGTCTCTGTCTGAGCGAGGCCTAGAGGGCTTGAACAGGCAGATACGAGGATCAAACCCGCGGTGTGATAGGTACAGTAGTTGAACTGTGACGCGTTTTTGTTAAAATAAAATTTAGTTGTTTCAAGTGCTGGATTCAGTGTTTTTACTGAAACTAGACTGGGGGGAAGCTTAGAAACGAGCAATTATCAATAGACCATGACGTACACGTATTTATTTCAAGATGCAGCCTTTTCATATGATGCTTACAAGGTCATAGAACAAATGGAGTATTTGCATTTCGAAAACGACTTTTCCAAACTTCAGTAATATCTCGTATACTTCGCTCACGGTCTGCACTAATAGTTGTGACGCTGATATTTTCTGACATGCCATTTTCTGTACCAGAAATAATGAATACACAGAAATAAAAATAGAATATAGAACACTGACGTAGAACGAAGACAGACACAAAATGCTGGAGTAACTCAGTGGTACAGGCAGCATCTCTGGAGAGAAGGAATGGGTGACATTTTGGGTCGAGACCCTTCTTCAGACTGAGAGTCAGGGGAGAGGGAGACACAGCGATATGGAAGGGTGAAAACAAGAGATCAAGGAGGGAGTAGATCAAGGATTTTGCACCTAACTCTTCCATTTCACCCTGACATGCCACCAGGTGGAGCCGCAATGGCTGCCTCGCCAACATTCTGCCTTGTCCTTTTCTCTTTTTGTTGTTTTTAGTATGTGTTTTTTAGTGTATCTTTAGTTTTGGATTATATGGGGTGTGGGGGGAGGGGAACTTTTTAAAATCTCTTTCCTCGAAGGAGAAGCGATTTTTTTTTCCGTATCGTATCTCCCCCCGCACTGCGGCCTAACATCGAGGAGTTTGTGGCCTCTTGCTGGGGATCGACTTTGGGAGCTCCAACCGCGGGAGCCTGCAGACTTTAACATCGTGGAGCTCGCGGTCCCTTGGTTAGGGACCCACTTCGGGAGCTCCAAGCAGCAGGAGCTTCGACCGCATCGATCGTGGGAGCTTTGGTCATCCCAAAGCGGGGGCTCGATCGCCGGCTGCCGGGAGCTTTGATCTCCCCGACTGCAGATGGTTCAACTGCCCCGTCCGCAGGAGAATAAGGAGGAAAGAAGATACATCTTTATTGCCTTCCATCACAGTGGGGAATGTAGGAAGCCACTGTGGAGGATGTTTATGTTAACTTTTATGTAGTTGTGTGTCTATTTTGGTGTGACTGTATGGCAAATCGAGTTTCACTGTAGCTTAATTGGTACACGTGACAATAAAATACCTTTGAATCATATCTCTATGTTTCTCTCTTGCCTGACTCAGTCTGAAGAAGGGTCTCGGCCCGAAACGTCACCCATTCCTTCTCTCTACAGATGCTGCCTGACCCGCTGAGTTACTCCAGCATTTTGTGTCTATCTTCGGTATAAACCAGCATCTGCAGTTCCTTCCTACATAGACGTAGAATGGTGCAGCACAGGAGAAAGGCCATTTGGCCCACAAATCCGTACTGAACATAAATACAATTTAAATTAATTCCTGCCGGCAAGTGATCCATATCCTTCCATTCTCTGTATATCCATGTGCCTGTGTAAAAGCCTCTTAAACACCACTATCGTATCTGCCTTTACAGTCACCCTTGGCAGTGCTTTCCAGGCATCCACCACCCTCTGTGAAAAATATTTGCCTAACTCATCTAAGTTAAGGAAAATGCTAAGAGAAATGACAAATGCTATGAAAAATACAGAATCCGATCCATGCACATGACCAAGTTTTGAATGTACTAAATATGCAGAGAACTATTTAAAAGTTACAAAATGAAGTCAGGATTTGAGCCGGAAAAGGGTCTTGAGCCTAAACATCACCTTGTCAATGTTCTCCAGAGATGCTGCCTGACCTGTTGAGTTACTCCTGCTCTTTGTGTCCTCTTGTGTATTCACCAGCATCTGCAGTTCTTTGTTTCTATGCATCTTCAGAATTTCAGAAATTCTTTTGTTCTTTGTACCATTTCATACCTCCAGTGTCCCTCTCCCCTGACCCTCAGTCTGAAGAAGGGTCTCGACCCGAAACGTCACCTATCCCTTCTCTCCAGGGATGCTGCCTGCCCCACTGAGTTACTCCAGCATTTTGTGTCCATTTTCAGAATTTCATTGAATGAAACTCCAAGTAACTTGGCGGGACAGGCAGCATCTCTGGTAGAGACTGAAAACAAACATTCAGGGACAGCGAGCAGTGGAAAGGCAAATGGTATTTAGATCTTCTTTGCAAGAGGACATTTGTACAGATACAGGATAAAGGGAATAGCGTTCACTGCAAGATAAAGTCCAGTAAAGTCCGATCAAAGATAATTCGAGGGTTTACAATGAGGTGGATGGTAACATCAGGATTGCTCTCTAGCTTGGGCAGCTTACAACCCAGCACTATGAATATTGATTTATCTATGTGGGAGGTCAAGGACACCGCTGGTGCCTCTGGCTACTACAAATGCGAAAAGTGCATCCAGGTAGAGCTCCTGAAGGGCCGTGTTGGGGAACTGGAGAAGCAAGTGGATGACCTCCGGTTCGTCCGAGAAACGGAGTCGTTCCTCGACAAGTCCTACAGTACGATTGTTACACCTAAGGTACTGGAAGAGAGAAGGTGGGAGACAGTGAGAACGGGAGGGAAGCATGGAATGCCAACGTCCCCGGGGGTTGTACCTCTTGTGAACAGGTTCACCCACTTAGAAGCTGTCGGGACAGAAGAGGTGTTTACACTGGGCGGCGGACTGGCTTGTGATGCGAATAGGGCTGTTGAGCCAAAACCAAAAAGGCCTAAGGCAGGCAACGCCATTGTAGTAGGAGACTCCATTGTGAGAGGTACGGACAGGGGTTTCTGCGGCAACAGACGGGATGCGAGGATGGTGTGCTGCCTTCCTGGTGCTAGGATCCAGGATGTCACGGACAGAGTGCAGAAAATCCTCAAGGGCGAAGGTGAACATCCGGAAGTGGTAGTGCATGTCGGCACAAATGATGTCGGAAAGAAGGGGATGAATATTCTGCAGCGTGACTTTAGAGAGCTCGGAAAAATGCTGAAAAGCAGGACCTCCAGGGTTGTTATCTCCGGTTTGCTTCCAGTTCCTCGTGCTGGCGAGAGCAGGAACAGGGAGATACGGGACCTGAACGTGTGGCTGAGGAACTGGTGCACGGGGCAGGGATTTAGATTCCTAGATCACTGGGATCTGTTTTGGGGTAAGGGGGAACTGTATAAAAGGGACGGATTGCATCTTAACAGGTGTGGGACCAGCATTCTGGCAGGCAGGTTTGCCACTGCTACACGGGTGGTTTTAAACTAAATAAGGGGGGTGGGGTGTCGAATGGGCTAGTGGAGGATGGAGTTAAAGGGAAAGGGTTTCTTAAATGTGTGAGCGTAGAGACAGAGGGGTGTAAAATGAGGGTAGAAGCAATAGGTAGCAAGGTGAAAAGTAAAAGTGGCAGGCAGACAAAACCAGGGCAAAAATCAAAAAGGGCCACTTTTCAACAACATTGTATAAGGGGTAAGAGTGTTGTAAAAACAAGCCTGAAGGCTTTGTGTCTCAATGCAAGGAGCATTCGTAATAAGGTGGATGAGTTGAATGTGCAGATAGCTATTAATGACTATGATATAGTTGGGATCACGGAGACATGGCTCCAGGGTGACCAAGGCTGGGAGCTGAACATCCAGGGATATTCAATATTCAGGAGGGATAGAGAGAAAGGAAAAGGAGGTGGGGTAGCGTTGCTGATTAGAGAGGAGATTAACGCAATGGAAAGGAAGGACATTAGTTTGCAGGATGTGGAATCGGTATGGGTAGAGCTGCGAAACACTAAGGGGCAGAAAACGCTGGTGGGTGTTGTGTACAGGCCACCTAACAGTAGTAGTGAAGTTGGAGATGGTATCAAACAGGAAATTAGAAATGCGTGCGACAAAGGCAAAACCGTTATAATGGGTGACTTCAATCTACATATAGATTGGGTGAATCAAATTGGCAGGGGTGCTGAGGAAGAGGATTTTTTGGAATGTATGCGGGATAGTTATCTAAATCAACATGTAGAGGAACCAACGAGAGAGCAGGCTATTTTAGACTGGGTATTGAGTAATGAGGAAGGGTTAGTTAGCAGTCTTGTTGTACGTGCCCCCTTGGGCAAGAGTGACCATAATATGGTTGAGTTCTTCATTAGGATGGAGAGTGACATTGTTAATTCAGAAACAATGGTTCTGAACTTAAAGAAAGGTAACTTTGAGGGTATGAGATGTGAATTGGCCAAGATTGACTGGCAATTAATTCTAAAAGGGTTGACGGTGGATATACAATGGAAGACATTTAAAGACTGCATGGATGAACTACAAAAATTGTTCATCCCAGTTTGGCAAAAGAATAAATCAGGGAAGGTAGTGCATCCGTGGATAACAAGGGAAATCAGGGATAGTATCAAAGCGAAGGACGATGCGTACAAATTAGCCAGAAAAAGCAGCATACCGGAGGACTGGGAGAAATTCAGAGACCAGCAGAGGAGGACAAAGGGCTTAATTAGGAAAGGAAAAGTAGATTATGAAAGAAAACTGGCAGGGAACATAAAAACTGACTGCAAAAGTTTTTATAGATATGTGAAAAGAAAGAGATTAGTTAAAACAAATGTAGGTCCCTTGCAGTCAGAAACGGGTGAGTTGATCATGGGGAACAAGGATATGGCGGACCAATTGAATAACTACTTTGGTTCCGTCTTCACTAAGGAAGACATAAATAATCTGCCGGAAATAGCAGGGGACCGCGGGTCAAAGGAGTTGGAGGAATTGAGTGAAATCCAGGTTAGCCGAGAAGTGGTGTTGGGTAAATTAAATGGATTAAAGGCCGATAAATCCCCAGGGCCAGATAGGCTGCATCCCAGAGTACTTAAGGAAGTAGCTCCAGAAATAGTGGATGCATTAGTAATAATCTTTCAAAACTCTTTAGATTCTGGAGTAGTTCCTGAGGATTGGCGGGTAGCAAACGTAACCCCACTTTTTAAGAAGGGAGGGAGAGAGAAAACGGGGAATTACAGACCAGTTAGTCTAACATCGGTAGTGGGGAAACTGCTAGAGTCAGTTATTAAAGATGGGATAGCAGCACATTTGGAAAGTGGTGAAATCATTGGACAAAGTCAGCATGGATTTACAAAAGGTAAATCATGTCTGACGAATCTTATAGAATTTTTCGAGGATGTAACTAGTAGCGTGGATAGGGGAGAACCAGTGGATGTGGTGTATCTGGACTTCCAGAAGGCTTTCGACAAGGTCCCACATAAGAGATTAGTTTACAAACTTAAAGCACACGGCATTGGGGGTTCAGTATTGATGTGGATAGAGAACTGGCTGGCAAACAGGAAGCAAAGAGTAGGAGTAAACAGGTCCTTTTCACAATGGCAGGCAGTGACTAGTGGGGTACCGCAAGGCTCAGTGCTGGGACCCCAGCTATTTACAATATATATTAATGATCTGGATGAGGGAATTGAAGGCAATATCTCCAAGTTTGCGGATGACACTAAGCTGGGGGGCAGTGTTAGCTGTGAGGAGGATGCTAGGAGACTGCAAGGTGACTTGGATAGGCTGGGTGAGTAGGCAAATGTTTGGCAGATGCAGTATAATGTGGATAAATGTGAGGTTATCCATTTTGGTGGCAAAAACAGGAAAGCAGACTATTATATAAATGGTGGCCGACTAGGAAAAGGGGAGATGCAGCGAGACCTGGGTGTCATGGTACACCAGTCATTGAAAGTGGGCATGCAGGTGCAGCAGGCAGTGAAGAAAGCGAATGGTATGTTAGCTTTCATAGCAAAAGGATTTGAGTATAGGAGCAGGGAGGTTCTACTGCAGTTGTACAGGGTCTTGGTGAGACCACACCTGGAGTATTGCGTACAGTTTTGGTCTCCAAATCTGAGGAAGGACATTATTGCCATAGAGGGAGTGCAGAGAAGGTTCACCAGACGGATTCCTGGGATGTCAGGACTGTCTTATGAAGAAAGACTGGATAGACTTGGTTTATACTCTCTAGAATTTAGGAGATTGAGAGGGGATCTTATAGAAACTTACAAAATTCTTAAGGGGTTGGACAGACTAGATGCAGGAAGATTGCTCCCGATGTTGGGGAAGTCCAGGACAAGGGGTCACAGCTTAAGGATAAGGGGGAAATCCTTTAAAACCGAGATGAGAAGAACTTTTTTCACACAGAGAGTGGTGAATCTCTGGAACTCCCTGCCACAGAGGGTAGTCGAGGCCAGTTCATTGGCTATATTTAAGAGGGAGTTAGATGTGGCCCTTGTGGCTAAGGGGATCAGAGGGTATGGAGAGAAGGCAGGTACGGGATACTGAGTTGGATGATCAGCCATGATCATATTGAATGGCGGTGCAGGCTCGAAGGGCCGAATGCCCTACTCCTGCACCTAATTTCTATGTTTCTATGTTTCTAACCTTTGCTTCCCCCTCTCCCATCCCTCCCCCACCCTAGTTCTCTGACTAGTTTCACTGTCCTCCTGATTAATTTTACTGATTGTACGCCTCGTTGTCACCTCTCTTCAACAACTATTGTCTATTGCTCGCTGTTGCTGAATGTTTGTTTTCAGTCTCTACCCGATTCACACATCCAGGCACACATTACCCGCTGCACATTAATCCTTTCATTCACCTTTTAGATTATAACACCTTTCTGTTTTCAGAGCTAAAGTATAAAAACTCAGATTTATCCCCATTAAACCACATCAGCCATGTATTTCCAACTCTATAAAGCAGAGAACAATGTTCTACACGCTGTATCTTTCCCTTTGCACAATGTATTGTACTCAAAAATTGGGTCGATTGCCTTTATGCATGGTTTTATCTGGTTTGATTGTAGAGCATGCAAGGGAAAGTTTTTCACTGTACCTCCATACATGTGGAAATAATAGACCTAAACCTTAAACTCGTCCACTCCCAATGGGTAACGTTTGATAGTTACAATGGCTTGGTATATCATAAAACCCATATTTACACATTATTCAAGGCTTTGTATTTTTAATGTAGTTTATACTGAAAATAGTTTGTAATTAGTTTAGTTTAGTTTAGTTTAGAGATACAGTGCGGCCCACTCAGTCCACGCTATATAAATCCCATCCATTATTATTATTATTGTCCTACACACACTAGGGACAATTTTTCATTTACACCAAGCCAGTTCACATACAGACCTGTACCTCTTTAGAGTGCGGGAGGAAAACGAAGATCTGGGAGAAAACCGACGGGGAGAACATACAAACTCCGTACAGACAGCACCCGTGGTCGGGTTCGAACCCGCGACCCTGGCGCTGTAAGGCAGCAACTCTACCACTGCGCCACCGTGCAGTTGAAGTTCAGTACTTACACATTGATTTGCTTAGCATGGGGTGCAGCAATGCGCAAAATGCAGGAGCAGGGAACCCCCGGAACAGTTGCGTTCTGCATGCGTGCGCTCCAGAAATCGCTGTCAGTCCTCTTCCATTATAACGGAGGGCGGCAATAACCTCTGTGTTACTGTGATCGCAAGTACACAGACAATAAAAGAGTACTGTAGAAAACATGGCAGTGAATCTTGAGGCAATTTGTTCCAGTAAAGCAGTGAATACATTTGCTCAGTTCAGTGAGCTGGAAGTATTCTTCCCCTGCAGTGTGGTTGGGTACCTCCAGCTGTTTGTCTCGCAGATAAATCAAGCATGTTCCTTGCAAAGACATCCATCTCACTCTCCACATCACCATTGAGAATGAGACTCGCTGTAGACTTGCTGCCTCACAGGACTAGAGATCTGGGTTCCATCCTGGCTATGGTTGCTGTCTGTGTGGAGTTTGTACCTTCTCCCCGTGACCTGCGTGGGTTTTCTCCGGGTGCTCCGGTTTCCGCCCCGCACCAAAGACTGCACCCTTTCCAGCTTGGCAACATCTTTCCTATAACACGGTGCTCAGAACTGAACACAATCCTGACCAAAATACCAAATGGACTGGTTAACGATTATTGCAGGGAGCTGTGTGCCATTTCCTCTGCTTCTCGGACTTGATCTTTCATGTTTTTTTTTTCAATTATAAATGACGGTGAAGCCAATGTACAGAGGAGCATGAATAATATAACATTATTCTCCACTGAACTAGAAGCACACTGCAATTGTCATTCTTCGACAGACCATGCAGTGTGGGCTTCAGTCAGATCTAATATGAAATTCAGAAATTAATATCTGGTGTTGTTGTGTGAATTTGAGGCCTGATTGCCCTTTTCTTTTCCAGCATTACTATGATCAAAACATCTCCAAGATTCAGGGACAATTTTATTCCCAGCTGTTATCAGGCAACTGAACCATCCCACCAGAACTAGAGAGCAGTCCTGAACTACTATCTACCTCATCGGGGACCATCTGACTATCTTTGAGCAGACTTTACTGGCTTTACCTTGTACTAAACGTTATTCTCTCATCAAGTACACTGTGTATGACTCGTTTGTAGTCATGTATTGTTTTTCCACCTGCTGGTTTTCGCTGTAACTCGGTACACGTGACAATAAACTGAACTGACTGAACCCCCTAACACTCTTAAAGGGCCTGTCCCACTCGGGCGACCTAAGCTGCGAGCTTAGAAGAGTTTGCCCTGGACTCAAACTCGCAGCATGGTCGACACGAGGTCCTTCGAGGTCGTATGACGTGGCTGGAGCTCTCCTTCACGCTCGAGGGAGGTTCCCGCCTACTCGCGGCCTCAACTAGGACGCGGAATTTTTTTTTAGGATATTTAAAAATTTTCCCCGAGTAAAATTTGGTCGGCATGGTTCTTTTCCACTCGTAGTGCAGTGGAGTGGGGTCGCCATTTACTTACAGGCACTCGAGGGCAGCCGTAGACCATCTCCTTCGCTGACCAGCCATTTTGATTGGCTCATTGGAGTTTCACAACCTAGGAAGTGTGTGTGTGTGTGTGTGTGTTTGTGCATTGTTGGTGGATCCAGCTCGCGGTTGGGTCGATCCAGCTCGCGGTTTCAACGCGGCCGGTCGATCCAGCTCGAGGCTTTCCAGGCGAGTGCCCTCGAGCTTGAAGGTCGAAGGCATTCTTCTGGACTCGCGGATTAGGTCGCCCAAGTGGGATAGGCCCTTTAGGAAGATGAGGCAGAATTTCTTTAGTCAGAAGGTGGTGAATCTGTGGAATTCTTTGCCACAGAAGGCTGTGGAGGCCAAGTCAATGGATATTTTTTAAGGCAGGAGAATGGGGTTAGGGGGGATAGATAGATCAGCCATGATTGAATGGCGGAGTAGACTTGATGAGCCGAATATCCTAATTCTGCTCCTATTACTTATGATCTTATGATAATAAACTTCAATCCAATAACCAATATCATATCTCCATGTATATCAGTGTACATTATTGTTTGATAAGTCTGCTGTGGAGTACCTGAACTTTTTGTTTAGCCGAAGAGATTATATAAAAACAAGTTGTTGTTGATCAAACATGCATATTAGCGAGCCTATGTGTCATGTATCTCCTACTGTGACTAATTTTAATCCAGTCGATGCTGTGACTGGTAAGAAATCCATTAAATAATCCATCTCAGATGAAAATAGTTCATTATTGTTGCACCTGTTTAATAATGATTGAGCTAAATTGAAAACTGTGAACACTGCATGCGTTTAAGGATATGTTTATTGTTAACGTAATGATATGTTCGCCAAAGAATTGGTGACTCAAGAACTCCTGGAAGAAAACGGCATCATTTTGACCGAGAATTTGGTTACTTTTACTGAAAATAAATCAGAAAAATGAAAGGGATCAATTGTGTAGGAAGGAACTTGGTTAAAATGCTGGTTTAAACCGAAGATAGACACATAAAGGTGGAGTAACACAGCGGGATAGGCAGGCAGCATCTCTAGATAGAAGGAATGAGTGATGTTTCGGGTCGAGACCCTTCTTCAGACTGAGAGTCAGGGTCTCGACCCAAAATGTCACCTATTTCTTTTTCCAGAAATGCTATCTGGCCTGCTGAGTTGCTTCAACTTTTTATGTCTATCTAAAGGGATACTTTATTATTCACATGTGACATGTCCCATTGAAATTCTTTGTTTTGCATACCATGCACAAAGTACGCAAAGAGGCGCCACGTATCGGGCATTTAAAACAGGAAGCAGAAAGCTATAACAATTAAGGGTGGCATGGTGGTGTAGTGGTAGAGTTGCTGCCTCACAACGTCAGACACCCAGGTTCGATCCTAACTACGGGTGCTGTCTATACGGAGTTTGAACGTTCTCCCCGTCACCTGCGTGGGGTTTCCTCTGAGATCTGCGGTTTCCTCCCGCACTCCAAAGCTGTACAGGTTTGTAGGTTAATTGGCTTGGTATAAATTTGAAATTGTCCCGAGTGAGTGTGGGATCGTGTTAATGTGCGGGGGACCGCTGGTCGGTGGGGACTCGATGGGCCGAAGGTTCTGTGTCCGCGCTGTATCTCTAACATTAAAAATAAAACGAAATCAATGAAGAATCAGAAAAAAAATGAACTGTTTGTGAGGAGAAAAGTGTGAAACGCACAAACCAATTGCTGCTTGATTGCGGTCTACATTTCATCTCAAATTCCTATTCATAGATTTTCACTATTCAGAATAAGTGATGGCAATTGATGTTTGGTTCAAAAGCTGACCTAATCAGTATAATCTGAAACTCTATATCTACTTAATTGCAATCAATATTAGAGGGTTAAGTAATATTTTGTTGACCTGTTTCATTTTTGATTCACCCTTTGTTCTTTTTGTCCAAAGCAATTTAATCTTGTTGGGTTTTGACATGTAAAATTATGCCTATATTAAGGATTGCAAAACAAAATTTGACATTGCCTTTTGAATCTATTTAGTGATGCCAACTCTACTGTTGTCGATAGAATATATTAGGGGAGAGTTTAAGCCTGTTTAAATGATGCACTTCAATTCCTCGTTCAGGCTGTCATATCATTTAATCCAACATCGAAGCTCAAAACTAAACTTTACAGAGAAATTGGGTTTATAATCTGTCACTGGCATATATTGAACTTACTGCTCTTCTGACCATTGTGCCTTGTGTGATAATCTATAATAAAATTGGACTTCATAAGTTCATGTGAGAGGAGCAGAATTAGGCCATTCGGCCCATCAAGTTCACTCTGCAATTCACTCATGGCTAATCTATCTCTCCCTCTTAACCCCATTCTCCTGCCTTCTCCCCACAACCCTTGCCACCCATACTAATCAAGAACCTATCTATCTCTGGCTTAAAAATATCCATTGATAGCCTCCAAAGCCTTCTGTGGCAAAGAATTCCACAGATTCACAACCTTCTGACTGAAGAGATTCTTCCTCATCTCCTTCCTAAAAGAACGTCCTATTATACTGAGGATATGACCTCTGGTCCTAGATTCTTGCACGAGTGGAAACATCCTCTCCGCATCCACTCTATCCAGGCCTTTCACTATTCAGTAAGTATCTTCATAGAACCATAGAAATGTGCAGCATGGAAACAGGCCATTCGGCCCAACTTGTCCTTGCCAGCCAGTGGGCATCCCTCAGTATTAGTCCCATCACCCATCACTTGGTCCACAGCCTTTGGCTTTGAACAATCTTTGAACTGAAGGGTGGTGGGTGCCTGGAACACGCTGCCGGAGGTGGTGGTGGAGGCAGATATACTAGTGGCAGCTAAGTAGGCTTTTAGATAGGCACATGGATATTGCAAGGATGGAGGAGATATGGATCACGTGCTGGCAGAGGAGATTAGTTTAACATTGGCATCGTCTTTGCATGGACTTTGTGGGCCGAAGGGCCTTTTCCTGTACTGTACTCTTCTATGTTATATGTTCTTCAAGCAAAATTGACATTTGAATGATTAAATTTTGAATGATTGAATCTGAAACCTACTTATTCACGGCAACCTTTCCATATTTGTGTTATTTGGGAGTACTAGCTAATGCATTTTTCAGACCTCAGTGAATGGTGATTTTATTAAATTGCAGAAAGCTAAAGATATATTTAGAGTCATGGAGAGCCACAGTTATACAGCACAGAAAGCAGCTGTGTTCCTCCAGCACTTTGTGTTTTGTGCAAGATTCCAGCATCTGCAGTCTTTTGTATCTCCATTTCCTTCTCATTGACCAGTTGCTCCTTCTCTAGTTAGGCAGCCCAGTGGAAACCCAATTATCTGGGTTTAATGCAACAGAGATTTGAGCTAAAGAAGTCCAATTCCAATCCACGAGAACAAGGGACGCTAGGGTGGCTCCACGGTAGAGTTGCTGCCGTACATCATTAACAGCGCCTGAGACCCGGGTTCCACCCCGATTACATAGAAACATAGAAACATAGTAAATTGGTGCAGGAGTAGGCCATTCGGCCCTTCGAGCCTGCACCGCCATTCAATATGATCATGGCTGATCATCCAACTCAGTATCCTGTACCTGCCTTCTCTCCATACCCCCTGATCCCTTTAGCCACAAGGACCACATCTAACTCCCTCTTAAATATAGCCAATGAACTGGCCTCAACTACCTTCTGTGGCAGAGAGTTCCAGAGATTCACCACTCTCTGCGTGAAAAATGATTTGCTCATCTCGGTCCTAAAGGATTTCCCCTTTATGCTTAAACTTTGACCCCTTGTCCTGGACTTCCCCAACATCGGGAACAATCTTCCTGCATCAAGCCTGTCCAACCCCTTAAGTATTTTGTAAGTTTCAATAAGATCCCCCCTCAACCTTCTAATTTCTAGCGAGTACAAGCCGAGTCTATCCAGTCTTTCTTCATATGAAAGTCCTGACATCCCAGGAATTAATTACAGGTGCTGTCTGTACGGTGTTTGTACGTTCTCCCCGTGACCTGCGTGGGTTTTCTCCGAGATCTTCGGTTTCCTCCCACACTCCAAAGACGTGCAGGTTTGTAGGTTAATTGGCTTGGTATTAAGGTAAAGAAATGTCCCTCGTGTTGATGTGCGGGGATCGCTGGTCGTGTGTGTGTGGACTCGGTGGGCCGAAGGGCTTGTTTCCGTGCTGTAAATCTCTAAACTCAGGTAAACAATCACGTTGCCAACATCAGAAAACAAAGGCGAAGGAAATGGAATGGTGATGTGTACTGTGGGGCAATACAAATATTATTTTATTTTAAACACAAAGTTCTGATGTAATTCATTTCGTCAGGTAGCATCTCTGGAGAACATGGGAAGGTGATATCTTGGGTTGGCATTCTTCTCCAGGCTTTCCTCAGCCTGCATGTTCTCCAGAAATGCTGCCTGACCCGCTGAGTAACTCCACCACTTTGTGTCTTTTTTTGCAAACCAGCATCTGCAGATCCTTGTATCTACAAATATTAATTTTCTTTCGAGTCACCGTTTGGAAACAGGCCCTTCGGCCCGCCATATCTGGGCCGACCAACGATCACTCACACACTAGTTCCTTGTTATCCAATTTGGCATTCTACACACTGGGGACAATAAACAGAAACTAATTAATCTACAATCCTATGTGTAGGAAAGAACTGCAGATGCTGGTTTAAATTGAAGATAGATACAAAATGCTGGAGGACAGGCAGCATCTCTGGAGAGAAGGCATGGGTGACGTTTCGGGTGACGTTTCAGGTCGAGACCTGTCATCAGACTACATCAATCTACAATCCTTGGTTGGAGAATTACGGTAATAGCCGCTCATAGGTGCTCGGGGCTCTCGTGGACATTTTCCCGAGTACCTGCCGATAGCATTACGAGCCGCTAAGAGACGTCCCCGAGCTCCACGTGTTTGGAATGTGGGAGGAAACATGAAACGGAGCACCCGGAGAAAACCCACGGGGTCCTGGGAGAAGATACAAACCCTGTACAGACAGCACTCATAGTCAGGATCGAACCCGGGCCTCTGGCGCTGTAAGGCAGCTACTCTACCGCTGCGCCACCATGCCGCCCAATAATCTCAAGGTATATTCCGTACATTCCTTGTCTTTTAAGTGAGGAAGTGTTCGGTAACCTTTTGTCTCCTTATGTTAACAACAACCTGAAATGGCCAACATATCTGAATGGAGCGGCTGGGCTTGTATACTCTGGAAGTTAGAAGGATGAGAGGATATCTTATTGAAACATATAAGATTATGAAGAGATTGGACACGCTAGAGGCAGGAAACATGTTCCCGATGTTTGGGAAGTGCAGAACCAGGGGCCACAGTTTAAGAATAAGGGGGTAGGCCATTTAGAACAGAGATGAGGAAAAACCTTTTCACCCAAAGAGTTGTGAATCTGTGGAATTCTCTGCCTCAGAAGGCAGTGGAGGCCAATTCTCTGGATACTTTCACGAGAGAGTAAAGGGCATTCCCACTGTACGAGCTAATTCAAGAGTTCTCCCGCGTTTCCCCTGATTCGAACTCGGAGAATTACGGTAATAGCCGCTCGTAGGTACTTGGGGCTCTCGTGGACATTTTCCCGAGTACCTGCCGATAGCATTACGAGCCGCTAAGAGACGTCCCCGAGCTCCGACATACCCGCTACGTACATTCTACGTGCTTACCACGAGTTTGATTTTTTTAAAACTCGGGAGAGCTCTTGAATTACCTCGTACAATGGGACAGGCCCTTTAGATGGAGCTCTTAAAGATAGCAGAGTCAAGGGATATGGGAAGAAGGCAGGAACGGGGTACTGATTGTGGATGATCAGGCATGATCACAGTGAATGGCGGTGCTGGCTCAAAGGGCCCAAATGGCCTACTCCTGCACCTATTGTCTATTTCTGAAGATCCTGTGGTGTATTGGAATCTTTAATGTCTTTCTAATATCCTCACCACAGATTTGTAGTACATTAATTGCTGATGAGAGAAAAGGCAGCCCGATTAGATTAGCCATTCAAATATCCAGTATGTGTAAGATCACTTGGGAGAAATTAAATTCCAAGATACCACCATGGCAAAAGATAGCTCAAGTATTGTGTGCTGCGGTCAGGGTCAGCCAATCTAATTTACACTGTCACCTGCTAATTGTACATGTTATTAAACTGGAAAGAGTGCAGAGAAGATTTACGAGGATGTTGCCAGGACTCGAGGGCCTGAACGAGAGGGAGAGGTTGGTCAGGCTAGGTCTTTATTCCTTGGAACGCAGGAAAGTGGGGGGTGACCTTCGAGAGGTGTATAACATCATGAGAGGAATAAATATGGTGAACGGCTTTTACAATTGTGAGGATATCAAAAGCCAGTGGACATACAGTAGATTTAAGGTGAGAGGAGCAAGATTTAGTCCAAACCTGAGGGAATTTCCTCATTTTCACATTTTCATGCAGAGGGTGGAGGTGGCTATGTGGATTGAGCTGCCAGAGGAGGTAGTTGAGGCAGGTACTAAAGCAGCACTTAAAATGCACATGGAGAGGGAAATAGATAAGAAAGGCTTAGAAGGATATGGCCCAAATGAGGGCCGATTTCCAAGATGGCACCCAACCCAGGTGACTATTTACATGCCAGAAGCAGATCTACAATAACATATTACAATCGCTCCCCACTCTCAAATCTCTACTCCTACAGCAACATTTATCTTTGATCGGACTTTACTGGCTTTACCTTGCACTGAACGTTATTCCCTGATCATGTATCTATGCACTGTGAATGGCCCGATTGTAATCATGTGTAAAAAAGAACTGCAGATGCCGGTTCAAATCGAAGGTAGACACAAAATGCTGGAGTAACTCAGTGGGTGAGGCAGCATCCTTGGAAAGAAGGAATGGGCAAATTTTTGGGTCGAGACCCTTCTTCAGATTGTAATCATGTATTGTCTTTCCGCTGACTGGATAGCATGCAACCAAAGCTTTTCACTGTGCCTCGGTACACGTGACAATAAACTAAACTAAACTAATCAACTAAAAGGTGAGACTGGTGTAGATGAAGCATCTTTGTGTACCTTCGATTTTCCAGCATCTGCAGTTCCTTCTTAAACACGTAGATGAAGCATCTTGTTTATCACTGGTGTTGGGCTGAAGGACCTGGTCCTGTTGCTGTGTGACTCTATGATTCTATAATGCGAGGAATATGGGCCAAACGCGGGTAAACGGGGCAAGATTCGATGGGGTGAATTCATCGGCATGGACAAATTAGGCTGAAGGACCTGTTTCCATGCCCTACGGCTCCATAATTCTAGGACTTGAAAAGTAAAAAGATTTGACATTGTGTTTAATGACAAAAGAAACCAGCTATGGCCAATTGTCAGTACGTATAATATCTGCATACAGAAATTTAATATTTGTTCTTTTTATTGCTTGTCTTATTGAGCAGTAACACCGAGCAGTGTTATTAAAATCCAGTCTTGTTACCTTTCATGTTGCCAATCTCCAGTCATTATTTTGAGAAGGGAATTAAACATTGCATTCTCAGAACATTTATGCGAGACGATACAATAGACTGATAAAATGTGGATATTTTTTAAAGGGGCTTATGACTGAACTGGTGACTGAAGCTCAATGATGTTTATAGATATTAGCAAATCATAATGATTCCCATTACAAGGTTGAAGACAAATGCCACAGAGCAGAAGGAGTTGGTAAAATGCAAGCACCTTGCAATGCCAAAACTGCTTTCTGAATTCTCAACAAACGCTAAGTAGGTGATTTTAAAAATGTGGACAAGGAATAAACCCTCTGCTAAATATGACAAATAACTTGATCAAAGAGTTGTCATAGTATATGAACATCAGACACTTCAATATTTGTTACTTGGCCTCTCTCTGTCTATTGAAGACACCTTTTTTCATGAAGTCATCTCTTACCTATAGAATGGATGCACTGTGTGGAATTAATGCAATTTCAAGGGAAATGATGGACTGTCTATGGAACTGATGGACTGTCTATGGAACTGATGGACTGTCTATGCAAATGAGGGACTGTCTATGGAACTGATGGACTCTCTGTGAATCTGATACATCCATCATCTGCGGATCCGACGCACCATCATGGAACTGATGGACTGTCTATGGAACTGATGGACTGTCTATGCAAATGAGGGACTGTCTATGGAACTGATGGACTCTCTGTGAATCTGATACATCCATCATCTGCGGATCCGACGCACCATCATGGAACTGATGGACTGTCTATGGAACTGATGGACTGTCTATTGAAATGATGGACCACCTTTGGACTGTATGGAACAGATGGACCTTCTGTGAATCTGATGCCTCCATCATCTGTGGATCTGACGCACCATCATGGAACTGATGGACTGTCTATGGAACTCATGTACTGCCTGTGGGACTGATAGACCTTCTATGGAACTGATGGACCTTCTGTTGAAATGATGGATCTTATATGGATCTGAAGTGCTCTCTGTGGATCATCTGGGCCATCTATGGAACTGATGGATTGTCTATGGAACTGAACACCCATTCCTTCTCTCCGGAGATGCTGCCTGTCCCGCTGAGCTACTCCAGCATTTTGTGTCTACCTTTGATTTAAACCACAATCTGCAGTTCTTTCCTATGCATATATATACACAATAAACTGGACTTGTCCAGGAATACTGAGGCCGTGTACAAGAAGGGACAGAGCCGGCTGTACTTTTTCTGAAGGCACCGCTCCTTCAACATCTGCAGTAAGATGCTGCAGATGTTCTACCAATCAGTGGTAGCCAATCTTCTACACTGTCTTGTGCTGGGGCAGCAGGGCGGAGGCCATGGACGTCAATAGGATTAACAAGCTCATCAGGAAGGCTGGCTCCATCCTGGGGGCGGAGTTGGGTTCACGGGAGGTGGTCTTGGAGGGGAGGATGCTCCTCAAACTGCGGAGCATCCTGGACAATACAGCTCACCCCCTCCATGACCACACTGGTCAACCTGAGGAGCACCTTCAGCAACAGACTGGTTCCACCAAGATGCAGCACAGAACGCCACAGGATATCCTTCTTCCCAGAGGCTATCAAACTGTACTACTCCTCCCCTTCTGTCATGGGGTAGACAGAGACTGACTGACTCCCCCCCCCCCCCCGCCTCAATCTTTGCACATCCCCAAAGTCTTTCCACTCATCACTTTAATTTCATGTTTTATGTATTTTGTGTTTTTATGAAAGTTGGCAAATTAATTTCCCTCCAAGGATAAATAAAGTTCTATCGTATCGTACCGTATTGTATACATATATATATATATATGCGCACACTATGTACATTACACACACACACACACGCGCACATACACACACAAACACACAAACGCACATACACACACACGCACACACACACGCGCACGCACAAACACAAACACACACACACACACACACATACACACACGCACAAACACACACACACACACACAAAAGCGCGCGCACACACACACACACACACATACACACACGCGCACACACACAAACACACACACACACACACACACACATACACACACGCGCACACACACACACACAAACGCACATACACACACACGCGCACGCACAAACACACACACACACACACACATACACACATACACACACGCGCACACGCACAAACACACACACACACAAACGCGCACACACACACACGTTTTACTTTTTTCTTTTAACTTTTAACTTTTTAACTTTTTACTTTTGTCTTCCTTTTAAATGGGTATATAATTTTGTCAGTTGTCAATTCATTGCAGAATTAAAGCTGTCAAGGCTTTCAAATATGATATTAAATATGATATCATTGTTAACTTTATTTAGCAGAGAATACTGTTTGATTTTTAACTGAAAAATAGATCTGAACCTGATTAAATCTGGTTGAGCCGGGACCACTGGACGTTCAATTGTTGTGCTTATCAGCTTGGATTAGATAAGAATGTTCTCCCCTGAGCTCGCTGTTTAAATATCTTTAATGCTCAAACTCAAACCCATCAAAGCAAAGAGATAAGCAGCTTTACTTTCTTGAAAAAAGGAATGGAGTATTGACGAAGAACGTTACTTGCTTCAGCTGAATGCAAGTTATGTCATTGTAGTTCATTGATTATTTGGCCTTGATAGCTCTTCATCCAATTTCTGGTCACAGGAAGATTTGATCAGACTGGAATGAAAAAAACAAACATTTGAACAAAGAGAGAAATCTCTTTGTGAATCAATAACATTTTATTTGGGTGGGTTACCTTGGGTTTTCTTCGATGGCTTCGGTTTGTAAGTTAATTGGCTTGGTATGAACGTAAATTGTCCCTGGTGTGTGTGGGGCGGTGTTAACGTTCGAGGATCAATGGTCGGTGCGGACTCGGTGGGCCGAAGGGCCAGTTTCAGCGCTGTATCTCGAAACTAAACTAAACTAAAAATATTGAAATAGCCAGCAGAAAGGGGGAATGCGGAATATTAAAACAGTATATATTCAAATAATAAAACAGTATATATCGCCTTTGTTGTTTGTGTATTTTACTTGTTAGCAAATATGCAATATGTAAATTGAGGTCCAAAGATAGGTTAATGATCCAATCTTCAATATTACCATAGTTCCAGCTGCAATTCCTTGTTTCTAGGGAGAACGTAAGAAGGTTGCCGTAACATGAGAGGAGAAAGATAAATGTCTCCTCGACACAAATTGGTAATCAATGAACTCAACTAGTTTTGTTTAGAGTCTTAGAGTCATAGAGTTATAGAGTGATACAGGGTGTAAATAGGCCCTTTGGCCCAACTTGCCCACAACGACCAACATGTACCAGCTACACTAGTCCCACCTGCCCACGTTTGGTCCATATCCCTCCAAACCTGTCCTATGCATGTACTTACATCCATGTCTAACTTTTTTTTTAACGTTGGGATGGTCCCAGCATCAAATACCTCCTCTGGCAGCTTGTTCCATACATCCACCACCCTCTGTGTAAAAAAGTTACCCTTCAGGTTCCTATTAAATCTTTTCCCCATTCACCTTAAACCTATGTCCTCTGATCCTTGATTCACCTACTCTGGGCAAAAGACTCTGGATCTACCCGATCTATTCCTCTCATGATTCTATACAACACTATAAGATCACCCCTCAGACTCCTGCTCTCCAAGGAATTGAGTCTCAGCTTACTGAACCTCTCCCTACAGCTCAGACCCTCTAGTCCTGGCAACATCCTCATAAATCTTCTCTGAACCCTTTCCAGCTTGACAACATCATTCCTATAACATGGTGCTCAGAACTGAACACAATACTCTAAGTGTGGCCTCACCAACGTCTTAAACAACTGCAACATGAACTTCTATACTCAATACTCTGTTTGATGAAGGCCAATGTGCCACAAGACTTTTTGACCACCCTATCTACCTGCGACTCCACCTTCAAAGAACCATGCACCTGCATGCCTAGATCCCCCTGCTTTACAACACTCCCCATTCACAGTGTAGGTCTTGCCTATGTTAGACTTCCCAAAATATAACACCTCACATTTCTCTGTATTAAATTCCATCAACCATTCCTCAGTCCACCTGGCCAATCGATCAAGATCTTGCTGCAATTTTTCACAACCATCTTCACTATCTGCAAAACCACCCACTTTTGTATCATCAGCAAACTTGCTAATCCTGCCATGTACGTCCTCATCCAAATCATTGATCTCGACGACAAGCTGTGACAGGCCCAGCACCAAACCCCGAGGCACACACTTGTCATATGTTTAGTTTAGAGATACAGCGCAGAAATATAGAAACATAAAAAAGAAGTGCAGGAGTAGGCCATTCGGCCCTTCGAGACAGCATCGCCATGCAATGTGATCATGGCTGATCATCCACAATCAGTACCCCGTTCCTGCCTTCTCCCCATATCCCTTGATTCCTAAGCTAGTTCTAAGAGCTCGATCTAACTCTTTTGAATCCATCCAGTGAATCGGACTCCACTAACTTCTGACGTAGAGAATTCCACAAATTCACAACGCTCTGTGAAAAAGTGTTTCCTCATCTCAGTTCTAAATGGCCTACCCTTTATTCTTAAATTGTGCACCTGGTTCTGCTCCCCCAACATTGGGAACATGTTTCCTGCATCTAGCGTGTCCAATCCCTTAATAATGTTATATGTTTCAATGATATCCTCTCATCCCTCTAATTTACAGTGAATACAAGACCAGTCGCTCCATTCTTTCATCATTTGACAATCCCGGCATCCCGGGAATTAACCTTGTGAACCTACGCTACACTCCCTCGATAGCAACAATGTCCTTCCCCTCAAATTAGGAGACCAAAACTGCACACAATACTGCAAGTGTGGTCTCACCAGCGCCCTGTACAACTGCAGTAGGACCTCCTTGCTCCTATACTCAACTCCTCTCGTTATGAAGGCCAACATGCCATTAGCTTTCTTCACTGCCTGTTGTACCTACATGCTTACTTTCAGTGACTGATGTACAATAACATCCAGGTCTCGTTGTACTTCCCCTTTTCCTAAGCTGACACCATTCAGATAATAATCTGCCTTCCTGTTCTTGCCACAAAAGTGGATAACCTCACATTTATCCACATTATGCTGCATCTGCCATGCATCTACCCACTCACCCAACCTGTCCAAGTCACCCTGCAGCCTCATAGCATCCTCTTCACAGTTCACACTGCCACCCAGCTTTGTGTCATCTGCAAATTTGCTAATGTTACTTTTAATTCCTTCATCTAAATCATGATGTATATTGTAAATAGCTACGGTCCCAGCACTGAGCCTTACGGTACCCCACTACTCACTGCCTGCCATTCTGAAAGGGACTCGTTAATCCCTACTCTTTGTTTCCTGTCTGCCAACCAATATTCTATCCATGTCAATGCCCCACCCCCAATACCATGTGCTTTAATTTTGCCCACTAATCTCTTGTGTAGGGACTGGCTGCCAAAGTGGGATAACATAGAACAACTGTGAACGGGTGATCAATGGTCGGCATGGACTCGATGGGCCGAAGGGCTGGTTTCCATTCTGTATCTTTCAATCAATCAGTGCATCTTTGACCAAAACTAACAAATGGAAGATAGAAATTGATCTGAATTTAATGGCTCAAACTTGCTGGAATCATTTTACTCCATTGGCCAGCCAGTTTCTGACAACATTGTAATTTGACATTTTTCTCAGCAGAAATCGTTAAGTGAAAAGACCTCCGAAAATGTAAGGAAAATGGAGGCTTCTTAGTTTAGGGATACAGCACTGAAACAGGCCCTTCGACCCGCCGAGTCTGCGCCGACCAGCGATCCCCGTACACTAGTTCTATCCCACACACTAGCAATAATTTACAGAAGCCAATTAATCTGCAAACCTGCAAGTCTTTGGAATGTGGGAGGAAACCAGAGCACCCGCAGAAAACCCACGTGGTCACAGGGAGAACGTACAAACTCCGTACAGACAGCACCCGTAATCCGAAGAAACATCCCGATCTGAAACTTCACCTGCCCATGATCCCCAGGGATGCTGCCTGACCCGCTGAGTTACGCCAGCACTTCATGCCTTTTTTAAAAAATGCAAATATTTTTTTCAGATTGCAATTTTTCCAAGATCGTTACGACAAACACATTGCAAGGAGAATAAAAGCCTGCATTGTTTATCCTGGCTAAGAGGTCAACCTTCATTAACCGACTGAGTTTCGTCATTATGTGAATAAAATTCAATCATTTTAATGATTTAATTGATCTAACAGGGTTCATTTCATGGAGCTGAAATTGCTTCCATTTATAGCATAAGCAAGGAACTGTTTTCTAAAGGAAGAAAAATATCTAGAACAAATTGTCCAGCCTTCAGAGTCTACATGCGTAATGAGTAAATGTGTGTAATCGACAAGGTCACTTGCATCAGAGCGATCTCTCTCTTCATCTCGAAATAGAGTCAGAAATCTGTTTGACGGGCTCTGCATGTTCCTGAAGAAGAAACAGCTTTGAATCTTTGGCAATAACACAATTTGAAAAAATAAATGAACATTTTTATTTGTTTCTGCCTTCAAAATAAATGAAAATATAAAAGAAAAGGTCGACACAAAAAAGCTGGAGTAACTCGGCGGGTCAGGCAGCATCTCTGGAGAAAAGGAATGGATGACGTTTCGGGTCGTTTCAGAACAAGTGTGAACAGATTTAGTTTAGTTTAGAGATACAACGCGGGAAACAGGCCCTTCGGCCAACCGAGTCCGCGCTGACCAGCCATCCCCGCACACTAACGCTATGCTACACACACTAGGGACAATTTACACTTTAACCAAGCCAATAAAAACCTGTACGTCTTTGAAATATGATGAAACATCATTGACCTTAAACATCAAAGTTGTTTTTCTTTCCTTGTGGGACCCTTCTTCAGACTGATTTTACGGGGGATTGGAATCTTATTTAAATCTTTATTTTCAGGAGAGTATAATCATTTCTTCTTAATGGTACACATTTGGCTGGCTCATCCTGATATCTAACCAATGGATCTATTAACTACTGTCAAATGGCAGCAGGGTTTCTTTGTCAGCAAGTGGCGCAGCGGTAGAGCTGCTGCCTTACAGCAAAGAGACCTGGGGATCCTGATTACGGGTGCTGTCTGTATGGAGTTTGTACGTTCTCCCATGACCGCGTGGATTTTTCCCAGGTGCTCCGGTTTCCTCCCACACTCCAAAGACGAACAAGTTTGTAGGTTAATTGCTTCTGGTAAAGATTGCAAATTGTACCTAAAATGTCGGATAGCGCTAGTGTACAGGAGATCGATGGCTGGCGCGGACTCGGTGGGCCGAAGGACCTGCTTCCATGCTGAATCTCTGCACTAACCATGAACTGAACGAATCCATTGATCGCCCATTCACACTAGTTCCATGTTGTAACACGTTTGCATCCACTCCCAACACACTGGGGCCAATTTACAGAGGGCGGTTTTCTTACAAACCCTGCATGTCTTTTGGATGTAGGTGGAAACAGGAGCGCCCAGAAGAAACCCATCCGGGGAGAACGTGCAAACTCCACACAGACAGCACCAAAGGCCAGGATCGAACCTGGTTCACGAGTGGCTGTGATGCAGCACTAGTCGTGCCACTGTGCTATAAAGTGTTATACATTTTACGTTTCTTAATCTCTTGAATTTACTTCAACCGTTTCAAATTTTTTCTAAATATCAATGATATTCAGAGATTGGGGCAAAAGACCTTTAGTAGGGAGAGGTCATTCTACCCATGACTGCCACTTTGCAATCAAATAAAATACTAAGAAAGTCAGGATATAATGATCTTGCCCTTTTAACCAGCACAGGGGAGACATTTGGATGCTTTTTGTTTTGTTTGTAAGAAAATTGGCAAGTTAAGGGCCTGTCACACTTTCACGACCTAATTCACAACCTTTTTCACTCGTGGACATTTTTAATCAGGCTAGAAAAACGCCCCGACCTACTTGATGCCACGCGTACCTACGACTAGCATCACGACCTACATACGACCTACCTACGACCCCCTACGACCTCCTACGACCTCGTGACAATCATGCTGCGAGTATGAGTCAAGGGCAAACTCGGCAGAAGTCGTGAATTAGGTCATGAAAGTGGGACAGGCCCTTTACATTCAACTAGCAAGTAAGTAAGTAATTAAGTAAATTTTATTTATATAGCACGTTTAAATCAACTCGCGTTAAAACCAAAGAGCTTTACATAAAAGAAATAATTAAGTTTCCGTACATCCATAGAAAAAATTAAAAATAAGAAAAAATGTCACAACACATTATAGAATTCAACATGAACGTCCCCCCACAACAGAATCAACATTTTCCACTCTGGGGAAAGGCATCAAAAAGTTAAGTCCTCTTCCTCTGTGAATCACCCGAACTGATGAATTTAGTTCCACAATGGTCCATAGAATCAAAGAGTCATAGCGTCATACAGTGTGGGAACCGGCCCTTCGGCCCAACTTGCCTTTTGCCTGGCAAACTCTTTAAAATGTCCCAAAATGGTTTAATTTAAAATGTTATCTTTCCTGTTGGGAAAGTGTTGTAAGTATTGGTAGATGCAAACAATAGACACACAAAATGCTGGAGTAACTCAGCGGGACAGTCAGCATCTCTGGAGAGAAGGAATGGGTGACGTTTCGGGTCGCGACCCATCTTCAGACTGATGCAGTCAGATGCAGTTATTGCAAGAAGTATTGAAGTGAGCACTGGAATTGCAAAGGCATGAGAGAGAGATAGGGCTTTGATGGTTGGCATGACATGAGTTTGTTTCTGTGTTGAATCACTCCATTACTTGTTATTACTCCCAAAATGGGTTTAATAAAGATATTACAAATAACCTATGCTGTTTTAATGCGTTTTCTGTTATTAAGATTAATAAAAATGTACAAGTTTTAATTTGTAGGAAAAAATTAGGCTGGAAAGGAAGTATTTAGATTTAGACATTAGGCAACATTTAGACAGACACAAAATGCTGGAGTAACTCAGCGGGACAGACAGCATCTCTGGAGAGAAGGAATGGGTGACATTTCGGAACGAGACCCTTCTTCAGACTTCATCCATTCCTTGTCTCCAGAGACTCTGCCTGTCCCGCCGAGTTACTCCATCATTTTGTGTCTATCTTAGGTTTAAACCAGCATCTGCAGTTCCTTCCTACACCTTGGGCAACATTTAGACAGATAAGTAAATCTTTTAGACAGGTACATGGATAGGGCAGGTTTAGCGAGATATGGGCCAAACGCAGGCAGGTGGGACTAGTATAGATGGGGCATGGACAAGTTGAGCTGAAGGGCCTGATTTCACATTGTATGACTCTATGACTAAAAGAAAATTAGGTTAATGGATCTCGAAGGGTCCCGACCCGAAACGTCACCTATCCATTTTCTCCAGCAATGCTGCCTGACCCGCTGAGTTACTCCAGCACTCTGTGTTTATTTTTGGTATAAAACAGCACCTGTCATTTACTGTGGCAAATCCATTTTTCAACATTAAATTAAAATGAGAGCTTGTGAGATTTCACCCAGAAGAGTTGTGAATCTGTGGAATTCTCTGCCACAGAAGGCAGTGGAGGCCAATTCGCTGGATGTTTTCAAGAGAGAGTTAGATTTACCTCTTGGGGCGAACGGAATCAAGGGATATGGGGAAAAACCAGGAACGGGGTACTGATTTTGGATGATCAGCCATGATCATATTGAATGGCGGTGCTGGCTCGAAGGGCCGAATGGCCTCCTCCTGCACCTATATTCTATGTTTCTATGTCTGCTTTCATTTAATAGGCACAATTGTACTTACTAAAGGTCTTACAGTATGAATGAATGAATAAGTTTATTGGCCAAGTATATTCACATACAAGGAATTTGCCTTGGTGCTCCGCCCGCAAGTGACAACATGACATAGAGCGACAGTTAGGAATGACACATAAGACATTAAACATTAATAATAAAACATTATTGATTAAACATGTGAATTAAATAAAATACCAGAGCAAAGGGAGGCTACAGATTTTTGGTTATTGAGCAGAGCTATTACTCGTTTTTATGTCTGGCTGTGGCAGCTTTAAACATATAATATGTATAACATAAACTCCACGATTTGTTTACTTTGTTGGAACCTACGGTTAAACTGTTATTGTGGCGGTATTAACCCAGAGAAACAGGCTCTAACAAAACTGTAGGGACCGACACATAACACGACATGGATTTCTGAATGTTGTGAATGTATTTGAAATGAATCTAACCCAGGGCCAGTTAATGCTGATGTGACCTTTACTGGCAAAGGCAGAGCATGACTTTCCATCGCATGGCCCTCGTTCTTTGCATTTTCATCGTGTAAGAATAGATTGCGGCTTGGGGCATCAAGACATTTTGTAAAGTTGGTTATGGTCGATTCTGTGAACAGAAAAAGATTTGAAGAAACAAATAGGCTTGGGCGGGAGAGTGGCGCAGCTGGTAGTGTTGCTGCCTCACAGCGCCCGAGGTTTGGCCCTGCACACGTTGTGCGTTCTACCTGTGACCACGTGGGTTGCCTCCAGGTGCTCGGGTTTCCTCCCACATCTCAAAGACCGGCTGTTTTGTGAGTTAATTGGCCACCTAATGGAATGTTGGCCTTCATAACAAGAGGATTTCAGTATAGGAGTAAAGAGGTTCTTCTGCAGTTGTATAGGGCTCTGGTGAGACCACCTCTGGAGAATTGTGTGCAGTTTTGGTCTCCTAATTTGAGGAAGGACATCCTTGTGATTGAGGCAGTGCAGCTTAGGTTCATGAGATTGATCCCTGGGATGGCGGGACTGTCATATGAGGAAAGATTCATTGGAGTTTAGAAGAATGAGGGGGATAATCTTATAGAAACATATAAAATTATAAAAGGACTGGACAAGCTAGATGCAGGAAACATTTTCCCAATGTTGGGCGAGTCCAGAACCAGGGGCCACAGTCTTAGAATAAAGGGGAGGTCATTTAAGACTGAGGTGATAAAAAACTTTTTCACCCAGAGAGTTGTGAATTTATGGAATTCCCTGCCACAGAGGGCAGTGGAGGCCAAGTCACTGGATGGTTTTAAGAAAGAATTAGATAGACCTCAAGGGGTTAGTGGAATCAAGGGATATGGGGAGAAGGCAGGCACGGGTTATTGATAGGGGACGATCAGCCATGATCACAATGAATGGCGGTGCTGGCTTGAAGGGCCGAATGGCCTCCCCTGCGGATGTCTGTAGAGGCTGATCCGCGATCCACACACCTTGGTGCAACGTGGGCAGTGGAGACTGGTGGTGGTTGGTAGTCATCGAGACCCCTTCTCTCTCTCCTCACGGTGCTGTCACTTTGGCTATGCGACACGGGGTAGTTCAATTTCGTGACGTCCAGCTCCTTCCTGCACGGGTTTCCTCCAGGGACACCTGTCCAGTGCAATGTGCTCCCAGTTGCTCGATGTGATGTGGGATTTCTTCAGACTGTTTTTGATGTTGCCCTTGAAGCGTTTCTTTGGGATGTCAGGGGCTCGCCGACCTTCCTTCAGTTGAGTGTACAAGCCTCCTAGTGTGTAGGGAGTGGATGAGAAAGTGGAATAAGTTCACAAACTCATAAATAAACGGAGTAGAATTGCCATTCGGCCCATCAAGTCATGCTGATGTGACCTTTACTTTATTACAGTCTGAAGAAAGGTCTCGACCTGAAACGTCACCCATCTTTTTTCTCCATAGATGCTGCCTGACCCACTGAATTACTCCAGCACTTTTCATCTATCATCAGTATATACCAGCACGATGGCGCAGCGGTAGATTTGCTGCTTTACAGCGCTTTCAGCGCCAGAGACCCGAGTTCGATCCCGACTAGGGGTGCTGCCTGTACAGATTTTGTATGTTCTCCCCGTGCGTGCGTGGGTTTTCTCTGGGTGCTCCGGTTTCCTCCCTCATTCTAAAAATGTACATGTTTCTAGGTTAATTGGCCTCAGTAAAATTGTAAATTGTCCCTAGTGTGTAGAATAGCGTTAGTGTATGGGGATCGCTGATCAGCGCGGACTCGCTGGACTGAAGGGCCCAATTCTGTGCTGCTTCTTTAGAGTCTAAAGCCTCAAATCGTGATGTTCTCAGTGTAACTATTGTCCTGAATTCTGGGATAATTGAGAGGTCTGTGTGAGATTATTGTTTAGTTTAGATTAGTTTAGGGATACAACACGGAAGCAGGTCCCTCGGCCCATCAGGTCCGCGCCACCCAGCGATCCCCGCACACCAACACTATCGTAAACATACTCGGGACAATTTACATTTATACCAAGCCAATTAACCTACAAACCTGGAGAGGATGGGAGTAAACCGAAGATAGAAACATAGAAATATAGAAACATAGAAAAATAGGTGCAGGAGTAGGCCATTCGGCCATTCCACCCAGCGCCGTCATTCAATATGATCATGGCTGATCATCTAAAATGAGTAGGTACACAAAAATGCTGGAGACACTCAGCGGGTGCAGCAGCATCTATGGAGCGAAGGAAATAGGCAACGTTTCGGGCCGAAACTACATGAGTTTTCTCCGAGATCTTCGGTTTCCTCCCACACTCCAAAGATGTGCAGGTTTGTTGGTCTGAAGAAGGGTTTCGGCCCGAAACATTGCCTATTTCCTTCGCTCCATAGATGCTGCTGCACCTGCTGAGTTTCTCCAGCATTTTTGTGTACCTTCGATTTTGCAGCATCTGCAGTTCCTTCTTAAACATCTAAAATCAGTACCCTGCTCCTGCTTTTTCCCCATATCCATTGATTCCTTTAGCTCTAAGAGCTAAATCTAACTCTCTCTTGAAAAGATCTCGGAGAAAACCTACGAAGGTCACGGTGGGAACGTGCAAACTCCGCACAGACAGCACCCGCAGTCAAGATAGAACCCGGGTCTCTCTGGCGCTGTCAGGCAGCAACTCTACCACCGTGCCTCCTTGCTCTAAATGGAACTTTGCCTTGTAATTAAAATAAGACATCACTCCTTTATGTAAAAGTTGATAGAAGTGTGATAGATGAAACCATGTGTGGCTGGCAGACTTACTGTGGACTTTGATGTACTGTACATTTAGACGAGTATCTGTTGTGCATCCCAGTTGGATGCTGGGCTTTGATTTTCTGCGGTTGTGATCTTTAAAGTCACACATGATACTAAATGCAGGACGAGAAATCATTATATTTTTCTGCTCAACCACATGCATGATATTTACCGCTGTGAGATTTTTTTCTCTTCTCTTCTGGAGATGCTAACTAATGGAGTGATATTTTCCTTAGGCATTGGGTACCCGCTGTTTAGTCAGTCCAGATATCGTTCCTCACATGTGATACTCCACTGTTAATGCCAGCAGGCTCTTCAAACCTCAGACAATCACTAGAAACACTATAGCAGTGGCTTGAGTGTTGGGAATAACATTGTTACAACACTACAATACAAAGGCTGGTGAATACGATTAAAACAGGCCATAGTTTCTACTTTAACTTGCTGCTTTTTAGTTTAAGTCTTTTAGTTTACAATCACCAATCACCCTACCACAACCAGAGAGCAGTGCTGAACTACTATCTACCTCTTTGATGACCCTCGGAATATCCGACCCTGATCGGACTTTGCTGGCTTTACCTTGCACTAAATGTTATTCCCTTACCATGCATCTATACACTGTAAATGGATCGATTGCAATCATGTATTGTCTTTCTGCTAACTGGTTAGCAAGCAACAAAAGCTTTTCACTGTACCTCGGTACACGTGACAATAAACTAAACTGAACTGAATTGAACTTACAGTGAAAATGAACGGTCAATGTTTTTTGATTTTGTAAACTGGCATTAGCCTGATGGACTGAAATGGCCTCACTCTTCAGTCTTTAGAGATACAGCGCGGAAACAGTCCTGTCGGCCCACCGAGTCCGCGCCGACCAGCGATCGCCGCACATTAACACTACCCTACACACACTAGGGACAATTTTACATTGATACCCAGCCAATTAACCTACAAACCTGTACGTCTTTGGAGTGTGGGAGGAAACCAGAGCACCCGGAGAAAACCCACGCAGGTCACTGGGAGAACGTACAAAACTCCATACAGACAAGCACCTGTAGTTAGGATCGAACCTGGGTTACTGGCAATGTGAGGCAGCAACTCTACCGCTGCGCAGCTGTTCCTTATAAACGGAGAGGAGGGAACCCACACATGGGTGTGGGTCATATATCACAGACCCTGATATGCTATGTCCTGCCCTTCCTCCCATCCAGGTTTCTTTCCCTGCCCAGCCCCCTCTACAATCAGTCCAAAGAAGGATCCCTACCCGAAATGTCGCCCATCCATGTTCTCCAGAGAAGCTGCCTGACGCATTGAGTTACTCCAGCACTTTGTGCCTTTTTGAGTTTAATTGGCCCATGTACTGACAACAGAACAATGCAACTCTTACAAACCTGCAAACACAATAAATATGGAGAAGATATATATCATTAATAAAAAAATCAATAAATTAATAACCGTAAAACAAGTGCAAATAAAAAACAAAGCCTTCAGTGCAACCGAAGGAATTCCGTAGAATGTGTAGGATGGAAATACAGATGCTGGTTTACTCTGAGGATAGATCAAAATGCAATATTGGAATATGTGGAAAGGTTCATTGTTGGCTGAGGGGAAGGTGACAAGGAGGCATGCACAGTCCATCCAAGTTCTCCGACTAGTTACATTTACTGATTGCATGCCACCTTGTCACCTTCCCTTCAGCCAACAATGAACCATTCCACATATTCCTTATCATCATCTGCTTTGATCTGTCTATTTCTCACCTTATCCTTCCATATCTCTACACTCCCTCTCCCCTGACTCTCAGTCTGCAGAAGGGTCTTGACCCGAAATGTGATCCATTCCTTCTCTACAGAGATGTTGCCTGTCCGGTCGAGTTTTATGTCGATCTAACGGCGTGGATATACAGTTCCTGGAGACACCGTTCAGTCCCTACGAGCCAGGGTTCCCAAAACATTGGTTGTAGAAACATAGAAACATAGAAATTAGGTGCAGGAGTAGGCCATTCGGCCCTTCGAGCCTGCACCGCCATTCAATATGATCATGGCTGATCATCCAACTCAGTATCCTGTACCTGCCTTCTCTCCATACCCTCTGATGCCCTTAGCCACAAGGGCCACATCTAACTCCCTCTTAAATATAGCCAATGAACTGGCCTCGACTACCCTCTGTGGCAGTGAGTTCCAGAGATTCACCACTCTCTGTGTGAAATAAGTTCTTCTCATCTCGGTTTTAAAGGATTTCCCCCTTATCCTTAAGCTGTGACCCCTTGTCCTGGACTTCCCCAACATCGGGAGCAATCTTCCTGCATCTAGCCTGTCCAACCCCTTAAGAATTTTGTAAGTTTCTATAAGATCCCCTCTCAATCTCCTAAATTCTAGAGAGTATAAACCAAGTCTATCCAGTCTTTCTTCATAAGACAGTCCTGACATCCCAGGAATCAGTCTGGTGAACCTTCTCTGCACTCCCTCTATGGCAATAATGTCCTTCCTCAGATTTGGAGACCAAAACTGTACGCAATACTCCAGGTGTGGTCTCACCAAGACCCTGTACAACTGCAGTAGAACCTCCCTGCTCCTATACTCAAATCATTTTGCTATGAAAGCTAACATACCATTCGCTTTCTTCACTGCCTACTGCACCTGCATGCCCACTTTCAATGACTGGTGTACCATGACACCCAGGTCTCGTTGCATCTCCCCTTTTCCTAGTCGGCCACCATTTAGATAATAGTCTGCTTTCCTGTTTTTGCCACCAAAATGGATAACCTCACATTTATCCACATTATACTGCATTGTACGAATAGTGCAATGGTTTCTTCATTCGAGGCGTCAATTTAACAAACTAATTCTTAGCATGACTACATATTTCCTTTACATCAGCAGTTTTTAGCAAGCTAATTGCTCATTTATGCATACTAAAGATCAATTAATTGTCCAAAACAATAAATATAACAAAAGACTCAGGTAAAGATTTTCCGAATATTTAAAAAAAGCTGTGAAGACTTTATTTTAGACATTAGAGATACAGTGCAGAAACAGGCCCTTCGGCCCACCGAGTCCACGCGTCGGTGGGGGCGCTGCGAGTCGGCTGCCCTGCCAGCAGTGTGTTTGTTATTTTGACTTTTTTTGTTTTTTGTGGTGTGTCCAATAATAGTTTGGGTGTTTCTTGGTGTGTTTTGTGTGGGGGGCGGTGGGGTGGGGAAAGGGGGAAACCGTTTTCGGTCACCTCCTCCACGGAGAGGCGACTTTTCCCATGTCGCCTCCCTTGCGGCCTAGCAGCATGGATTGGAGCGGCCTTTCCCAGAGTCGGGCCCGGAGCATCAGCAGCAGGCAGCAATGCCAATTAATCTAAAAACCTGTACGTCTTTAGAGTGTGGGAGGAAACTGGAGAAAACCCATGCAGTCACAGGGAGAACATACAAACTCCATACAGACAGCACCCGCAGTCAGGATCGAACCTGGATCTCTGGCGCTGTGAGGCAGCAACTCTTCCGCTGCGCCACCGTGCCGCCCCTTCATATTTCGGGGATATATTCCAAACTCTTGTTCCTGTGGCGATCCCAAGTGGCCTTTGTGATTCCTGGCTACGGAACTGATGATGAAGAGCAGATGCATTGATAATTTAATACTGGCTATGCGTTTCACCGGTAGTATAACAGCATCAAAGACAATCAAGGAATATTAAATTAAACCCATCCATCGCAATGGTCCTGTTGCACCGTTCACTCAGACCAGACTGCCTCCACCAACATCTGTGGGAATCCACTTATATTTAAAATGATATGAATGGAACGACCTTAAATTTAAAAAAAGACAAAATATTAACTCTAATTGACGGTCTTCAGGCACGAAGGCAATAATGACGTAGACACTTCATTATAAAACGACGAGTTCAACTGTAAATTCAATTGAGATACATAAACTAAGGAGATACGGAATTCAATCCTTTACTGTTTCCACGGTAACGGAAAATGGGGAAGAATTCAAAGCATGTTCTATGAATTGCCTTTGATACCCGTAAGCAAGGACTGAAGACCTGAACTTTAAAATCAACAAACACCGAAGATCTTATAAAGAAACATGTTTTAAATACAAGACTAGAGGAAAGAGTACAATTAATAAAACTCTCAAATGCAGTGATTCTAAGAGGTGTACATTGAGCTGGAAAATTGCTGGTGTCCATGTGAAGTAAGGGAACGTACGGTGGCGCAGCGGTAGGTTCGATCCTGACTACGGGTGTTTATCTGTACGGAGTTTGCACGTTCTCCCCGTGGCCTGCGTGGGTTTTCTCCGGGAGCTCCGGTTTCCTCCCACGCTCCAAAGACGTGCAGGTTTGTAGATTAATTGGCTTCAGTCAAATGGCAAATTGTCCCAAGTGTGTGTGGGATAGCGTTAGTGTGCGGGGATCGCTGGTCGGCGCGGACTCGGTGGGCCGAAGGGCCCGTTTCTGCGCTGTAACCCTAAACTAAACTAAAAGGTAGGACGGCCATCTCATGTTCAATGCCATAGACGGATTTACAAGGCATAAACGGAGCCTTCTGTTTACGGCACTCCACATTAAATTTTAATAAACAAGAAACATTTTTTTCTTCAGGGATGCAATGCATTGGCAAGGATCATGTTCGTTGTATCCCCGCCTCTATCTGGAAGTTATTAAAGATTTATTGCCGAGCTAGTGTAGTCAAGGTTAAAACCAACATAATGCTTGATCATCAAAGTAGAAATTCTTGTCACAATGATTTGTCGAATCTGTGGTTGAAAATGAGAGGAAGCATATCAGCAGTGAATGTGGTATGAAATGACCTAAAAGGTCGCTCATGGGTTAATTGTAAGTGCCGACTATATTCCTGCTTGATCACTTAGGCCTATTTATGATCATAGCCACTAAAAGATAATCAATTTTCATGAAGCAAATCAAAGAAGAGTAACAGGTCTCAGTTAAGCCTGGAATAAGTGTGAGAAATAACTGAAGTGGATGTGCATGGTTGCTGCCAGCTACAGTGGCACAGCGGTAGAGTTGCTGCCTCACAGCGCCACAGTCCCCGGTTCGATCCTGACTACGGGTGCTGTCTGGACGGAGTTTGGATGTTCTCCCCGTGACATTCGTGGGTTTTACTTTAGTTTAGTTTAGAGATACAGCGCGGAAACAGGCCCTTCGGCCCACTGAGTCAACGCCGACCAGCGATCCCAGCACATTAACTCTATCCTGCACACACTAGGGACAATTTGCAGATATACCAATCCAATTAACCTACAAACCTGTATGTCTTTGGAGTGTGGGAGGAAACCAAAGATCTCAGAGAAAACCCACGCGGTCAAGGGGAAATCGTGCAAACTCCGTACTCCATAGTCGGGATCGAACCCGGGTCTCCGGTGCTGCAAGCACTGTAAGGCAGCAACTCTACCATAGATGCCCTCAGTTTTCTCCACGATCTTCGGTTTCCTCCCACACTCCAAAGACGAACAGGTTTGTAGGTTAATTGGCTTGGTATAAATGTTAAATTGTCCCTAGTGTGTGTAGGATAGTGTTGATCGCTGGTTGGCAGGGACTCATGCGGGATCGCTGGTTGGCATGGACTTGGTGGGCCGAAGGGCCTGTTTCCGTGCTGCATCTTTAAACTAAAACTAAATAAAGAAACTAAAAACTAATTTAGCTTCGTTTGCTTCACCAAACGTCCTTTGGGTTTTCCATTCCATTTTACATCAGTTAAAAGATAAACACACAAAGCTTGAGTAACTCAGCGGGACAGGCAGCATCTCTGGAGAGAAGGAATGGGTCACGCTTCGGGTCAAGACCCTTCATTCATTCATTCATTCATTCATTCATTCATTCATTCATTCATTCATTCATTCATTCATTCATAAAGTTTTCATTCATTCATTCATTCATTCAGACTGGATCAGATACTGGGATCTGTGGGATGGGGGTGGGGATGATGAGGTCGGTGGTGCATGTTAAAGAAGATGGATGATGGGGAGAAATGATAGGTGGGTTCTATTAGCTGTTGTGGTGTTCAAAAATACATGTTCACAAGTGATAGGTGCCGAATTAGGCCATTCGGCCCATCAAGTTATACTCCACCGTTCAATCATGGCTGATCTATCTTTCCCTCTCAATCCCATTCTCCTGCCTTCTCCCCATAACCCCTGACACCCATACCTATGAAGAATCTATCTATCTCTCCCTTAAAGATATCCATTGCTGGCCTCCACAGCCTCTGTGGCAATCAATTCCACTGATTCACCACTTGCTGACTAAAGAAATTCCTCCTCTTCTCTTTCCCAAAGGAACGTCATTTTATTCGGAGGCTATAATCTCTGGTCCTAGACTCTCCCACTAGTGGAAACATCCTCTCCACATTTTTAGGAGGAGAGGAACAGTCCTGTCCCTTGTCTCCATCAATGGTGTGGATGTGCAGTTTACCAGGGAGTACAAAACCCTTGGAGTGTACCTGGACAGTAAACTGGACTGTTCCAGGAACACTGAGGCCGTGTACAAGAAGGGACAGAGCCGGCTGTACATTTTGAGAAGGCCCCGCTCCTTCAACGTCTGCAGTAAGATGCTGCAGATATTTTCCCAACCGGTGGTAGCCAGTGCCATCTTCTTCACTGCCGTGTGCTGGGGCAGCAGGGCGAAGGCCGCGGGCGCCAATAGGAGCAACAAACTCATCAGGAAGGCTGGCTCCGTCCTGGGATTCTTGGGAGGTTGGTCTTGGAGGGGAGGATTCTCCTCAAACTGCACAGCATCTTGGACAATACAGCTCACCCCCTCCATGACACACTGGTCAACCTGAGGAGCACCTTCACCATCAGACTGGTTCCACCAAGATGCAGCACAGAACGCCACAGGAGATCCTTCTTCCCTGTGGCGATCAAATGTACAACTACTCCCCCTTCTGTCATGGGGTAGACTGAGTCCCCTCCCCCCCCCCCCCCTTCCCCAATCTTTGCACATCCCACTCTATGCAGGCCTCTCTCTATTCGATGAGTTTCAATGAAGTCCCCGCTTCACCTTTCTAAACTCCAGCGAGTACAGGCCCAGTGCCGTCAAACGCTCATCATATGTTAACCCACTCATTCCTGCGATCGTTCTTATAAATCTCCTCTGGAAAAAGTGCTACTTTTTAAGGGCTTTTGCTGGGCATTGACCATGCCTAGTGTTCTGGACTACCCCTAATGTTCTGGGCTACACCTAATGAACTGGGCTATATCTAATGTTCTAGACTACCCCTAATATTCTGAGTCACACACAATGTGCCAAGCTACACATAATGTTCTGGGCTGTACCTAATGTTCAATTGTCACAAAGCATTTCAATGGACTGCATCATAATTAACTTCTGAACTGTGGAAATTTCAGATAAATGTGGTGAAAATGAGCATTTTGCCTTCCCGTTTTGGTACAAGTATGTGAGAACTGGCCATGATTGTGACCTGCCTCTGACTAGATTGCTTTAATGTATTTTAATAGGTATCCTGTTGATAAGGTGTGGGTGTGAAGAAAAGGAAATATCACCCTGTATTGTTGTAGGATGTGACTTTTACATCAGCAAGCAAGGATAGGTGAGGGGGGGGAAAAGATTTAATAGGAATCTGAGGGGTAACTTTTTCTACACTAAGGGTGGTGGGTGTATGGAACGAGCTGTCGGAGGAGGTGGTTGAGGCTGGAACTATCCCAACGTTTAAGAAACATTTAGACAGGTACATGGTGAGGACAGAATTAGTTTCAGTAGTTTAGTTTGGAGATACAGCAGGGAAACAGACCCTTCAGCCCACCGAGTCCGCGCCGACCAGCGATCCCCGCACATTAACACTATCCTATACACACGAGGGACAATTTACACATACACCAAGCCAATTAATCTACAAACCTGTACGTCTTTGGAGTGTGGGAGGAAACCGAAGATCTCGGAGAAAACCCACGCGGTCATGGGTGGAACGTACAAACTCCGTACAGACAGCGCCCGTAGTCGGGATTGAACCCGGGTCTCTGGCACTGCATTCGCTGTACGGCAGCAACTCTACCGCTGCGCCATCGTGTTGGCAGAGGGATACGGGCCAAACGCAAGTAGGTGGGACCAGCATAGATGGGGCATGTTGGCTAAGATGGGCTGAAAGGCCTGTTTCCACACTGTATGACTCTATGATTGAGAATCAGATAGTTATCTATAAATTACTATAGATCCATGAAAATTAAATATCAACTCTGAACAGAGCTAGGTCCCTCTGTGGGGTTTCACATGGTTTGGGAGTAAAACAGAGAAATGCATTAAAAGAAACAGATATTCCTTCTTTGTTTCTGGATTTCTATTTATCTCGACATCTCAGCTGCCAGTTTTTAGAACATCGACTGCAAATCGAGTTAGATGGTTCTTGGGCTGAGGATGTGTACCAATAACCTTGTGAAGCCATGTGTCACATTGCACAGTAATTGCATGAGACACCCTATTATATTTCTTATTTTTAGTGCTTAAAAAGGTTCATGGAAGCACCTATATATTTTAAGCTTTTGGGGAAAAAAAACCTAACTAAGCATTAAAATGGAAGATAATGCATTAAAATGGAAGGAGCATTAGTGGCACATATTTAATTAGTCTTGAAGGGTGTACATGCACAGTTTTAGTCTAGTTTAGTGTATGAAAGAACTGCAGATGCTGGTTTAAACCAAAGATAAACACAAAAATGATGTAGTAACTCAGTCGGACAGGCGCGGACATCCCCAGAGAGATGGAATGGGGTATGTTTCGGATCTGAAGAAAGGACATGACCCGGAATGTTACCCATTCCTTCTCTCCAGAGACGCTGAGTTACTCCAGCATTTTTGTGTTTATCTTAACAATGTATTTTTGATGTTGAAAAGCTTCCCTTTTGCAAACTAGGTGCCTTTCCAAATGTAGTTTAGTATATCTCCTTGTATATAAAGAAACATAAAGCATGGAACAGTACAGCACAGGAGCAGGCCCTTCGGCCCATAATGTCTGTGCTGAACATGATACCACATGTTACCTTTTTGGTCACTCAACTCCTCTCGTAACTGCCTAGAAGAATGCTTTGAGCCCAAAGTCTTCCCCCAACCTCTGGCACTCCAGAGACAATGATCCAAATCTGTCCAAACCTGTCCTTGTAGCTAAAACCCCCTTTCTTGTAAATCTCTTCTGCACACTCTCCAAAGCCTCCATGTCCTTCCTATAATGGGATGTCCAATGGTCCAAAGGTTTTTATTATAACAAGTAGAAATGTACAGTGAAATTATTATTTTTTGAGTACAGTTCAGTAAATTATTTCCTTGTACTATATAATTTATAGATACTGTGTGGAAACAGGCCCTTCGGCCCAACGAGTCCACACCGACCAGCGATCCCCGCACACAAGTTCTATCCAACACACCAGGGACAATTTGCAGAAGCCAATTAACTTACAATCCTGGTAGACACAAAATGCTGAGTGCCTCACCCGCTGAGTTACTCCAGCGTTTTGTGTCAATGCTGCCTCACCCGCTGAGTTACTCCAACATTTTATGTTGATGCTGCCTCACCCACTGAGTTACTCCAGCATTTTGTGTCTATCTTCGATTTAAACCAGCATCTGCAGTTCTTTCTTACACAAACTTACAAACCTGCATGTTTTTGGGATGTGGGAGGAAGCTGGAGCACCCGGGGAAAACCCACGCGGTCACGGGGAGAACGTACAAACGTCACCCATTCCTCCTCTCCAGAGATGCTGCCTGACCCGCCGAATTACTCCAGCATTTTGTATTCGGTTTAAACCAGCATGTGCAGTTCCTTTCAACATCAGATTACTAACCCAGGCCAATCCATATTCAGTCAAAGGCAGCAAGGATGGATTGCAGCTCTGCGGAAGATGTTATGAGATTTTTATTTTACCTGTCCTCGGCGGTATCATATATTGAATAATGTGAACGATTGAACTGGTGGTGAGTGTTGAAACTTCCAACTGTGGTGATTGCCATAAATCACCGCAACTGCTCCAGAGGAGAGAGCAGTGCGTGGAGAATTGCACAAGAGAACTGGTGTGAAATAATGGAATGATTGATGCCGTCTTTCATACCCTGGTGCTGTTTTCTTAATCACGTTCAGAATGGTACCAAAAAACAGCTCTGGCACTAGAGAAAAAGAGGGTAAGATTCCTTTGAATGATGAAAGGCTTGAAACAAATTGTGTGTTACATTTTACTTACTCACTACTTACATTTTCTTAATAAAGCCCCTCACCATATGTTTCTCCAGTTTATACACTGCAGAGGTTGCTCAAAGTGCTTCAGGACGCATCTTTATAATTTGTAAGACAGTGCATTTAAAAAGTATATCATCTTTTTTGATTTGTTTATTAAAGCTGCACTCCTAAGGCAACATGTGGTGCATCGGGCAGGAAAAAAAACCCATTGCAGCTTAGAATAAGTCAACATGCAATTAAATTTTCATCAAAGAAATTGGAGCTCCTTGTTAAGGATTCCGATTAAAACAAACTAATAAAGATAATTGTGGCTTATGGCCAGCCAGAAGACTTTATGTTTCTGATCTGTTCCACAGGCACCAGCCGTTATGTATTAGTTTAGTTTAGAGATCCAGTGCGGAAACAGGCCCTTCGGCCCACCGAGTCCATGCCAGCCATCCATCCCCGCACACTAACAGTAATTTAATGTGGGGTGCCATAACAGACAGCTCTGCCTGTGGTGTTTACTCCGCCTGTGCACTTGGGGCGTTTATGCCTGTGCAAATTGCCACATGGTGTTGAACATGGAATGGCCGCCTGTCTTTTAGTTTAGTTTAGAGACACAGCGCGGAAACAGGCCCTTCGGCCCATAGAGTCCGCGCCGACCAGCACAAGAACCCGCACACTAACACTGTCCTACACACACCAGGAACAATTTACAATTTGACCAAGCCAATTAACCTACAAACCTGGACGTTTTTGGAGTGTGGGAGGAAACCAGAGCACACGGAGAATACCTATGCAGGTCACTGGGAGAACGTGCAAATTCCACACAGACAGCACCCGTGGTCAGGATCGAACCCATGACTCTAGCATCGTGAGGCAGCAACTCTACCACTGCGCCACAATGCTGTCCTATTACAACCTGGATTTTTATTAGCTGAAAATGCCTTGTTGTCCTTTTGAGTAATGTCATGGTGAAGGGCAATGATATGATCTGCATTCTTTTGACACTGAGTTAGAGTCAGACAGAACAGCAACAGGCCATTCGGCCCATGGAGCCCATGCTAACCATCAACCACCCATCTGCACCGATCCGCCATTTTATTCTCCACGCCTTCTCATCAACTCAGTTTCTACTCCTCGCGCACTCACTGGCGGCAATTTACCTACAGAGGCCAATTAACCTACAGACTTGGACATCTTTGGGATGTGGGAAGAAACCAGAGCATTTGGGGAAAACCTAAGCGGTCACAGGGAGAACATGCAAACTCCACACAAACAGGACCCCAGGTCAGGATCAAGCCCTGATGTACCAAAGTCGTGCACTGTGGACACTATTTGGTTGCAGAAATGTCTTTGGGCATTTTTGCACTAGTATATTCTCCTCTGCTTCAAGTGCCCCAAGTTTTGTTCAGATCAGTGAAATATAGAAAAGTTATGAAGGTTTAAAAAATCGTGAGATCAGCAGATTGGTCTTCTCGCCTGTCAGTCACCATGAAGGTAATGCCCCTTCCGGGGGTGAGGAGAATAAAGCCCCGGAGGCGGGGCGAGAGTCAGTCAGCCCGTAGCCGTGATTGAGAGTTGAGTCCAGAACTATGAGTCTACAAGCCGTGCTGAGTGAACTGTGAGTCTACAAGCCGTGAGTGAGAGTTGAGTCCAGAACTGTGAGTATACAAGCCGTGCTGAGTGAACTGTGAGTCTACAAGCCGTGGCTCAGTCCAGAGGTCGGGTTCAGCCCAGAGGTCGCACTCATTCCGGAAGTCGCACTCAGATCAGAGGTCGCGCTCAGTCCAGAGGTCGTGCTCAGTCCAAAGGTCAGACCTGAGTCCAGAAGTCGCACTCAGTCCAGAAGTCGGGCGTGAGTATAGTCAACAGTTTTATTGTCATATGTCCGGGATGTGCGTGTGGGATGGAGGGTGTGTGTGTGTGTGTGTGTGTGTGTGTGTGTGTGTGTGTGTGTGTGTGTGTGTGTGTGTGTGTGTGTGTGTGTGTGTGTGTGTGTGTGTGTGTGTGTGTGTGTGTTAGTGTGTGTGTGTGTGTGTGTGTGTGTGTGTGTGTGTGTGTGTGTGTGTGTGTGTGTGTGTGTGTGTGTGTGTGTGTGTGTGTGTGTGTGTGTGTGTGTGTGTGATATGGAGGGTGTGTATGTGTGTGTGAGATGGAGGGTGTGTGTGTGTGAGGGAGATGGAGGGTGTGTGTTTGTGTGATGGAGGATGTGTGTGTGTGTGTGATGGAGAATGTGCGTGTGTGATGGATGGTGTGTGTATGTGATGGAGGGTGTGCGTTAGTGATGGAGGGTGTGTGTGTGTGAGCCCACCAGCCGTGAGTGAGTGAACTGCGAGCCCACCAGCCGTGAGTGAGTAAACTGCGAGCCCACCAGCCGTGAGTGAGTGAACTGCGAACCCATCAACTGTGAGTGAGTGAACTGTGAACCCATCAGCCGTGAGTGAGTGAACTGTGAGCCCACCAGTGACTGAGTGAACTGCGAGTCCACCAGCTGTGAGTGAGTGAATTGTGAGTCCACCAGCCGTGAGTGAGTGAACTACGAGTCCACCAACCGTGAGTAGGTGAACTGTGAGTCCACCAGCCATGAGTAAACTGTGAGTCCACCAGCCATGAGTGAGTGAACTGTGAGTCCACCAGCCGTGAGTGAATCAACTGTAAGTCCACCAGCCATGAGTGAGTCAACCAGCAGTGAGTGAGCGAACTGTGAGTCAACCAGCTGTGAGTGTAAACTGTGAGTTCCCCAGCCATGAGTGAGTCAACTGTGAGTTTACCAGCCATGAGTGAGTCAACTGTGAGTCCACCAGCTGTGAGTGAGTCAACCAGCCGTGAGTGAGTCAACTGTGAGTCCACCGGCCATGAGTCAACTGTGAGTCCACCAGCCGTGAGTGATGGAGTGAGTGTGTGGGGGGGGGGGGAGGGCAAGGGGTGGAGTGGGGGTGGTGAGGGGAGGAGGAATGACCAGGGGCGTCACAATGGGAACCGTCAGTCACGCTTGTGCAGTTGGGGGCTATGCACGAGTGGTGGAATATTGGAATTTGTGGCGAGGTGGAATACTGCGTTGGGGGACCAGGCCTCCCATGTGACAATGGGACCCAACGGGTCACACTTAGTCTAGTTGCATTTTTTAAATTGTTATATGTTATTTTTAAGCATTTTTTTTGCAGGCTTGTATTGCCACTACAAGTAGAAATTCCATTGTTCCATAGTTGGTACATAAGACAATTAAACACTCTTGAGTTCTTAGGGGCGGCACGGTGGCGCAGCGGTAGAGTTGCCACCTTACAGCACCAGAGTCCCAGGTTCGATCCTGACTATGGGTGCTGTCTGTACGGAGTTTGTACGTTCTCCCCATGACATACGTGGGTTCTCTCCGGGGGCTCCGGTTTCCCCCCCACACTCCAAAGACTTGGAGGTTTGTAGGTTAATTGGCTTGGTATTCAAAAAATGTAAAATTCTCCCGAGTAGGATAGTGTTAGTATGTGGGGATCGCTGGTCGGTGCGGACTCGGTGGGGCCGAACGGCCTGTTTCCGTGCTGCATCTCTAAACTAAACTAAACTAATCAGAGAGGAACAGTAAAACATTGGCACCCCTTAGTTAAGCTCCACGTGTATAAAATTCTCAAAGCTAGTATAATTTTCAAACAGTAGCGGGGTAAACATTGATGGATGTTCTTTCAGTACCACGTCAGAATCACGGCCAAAATTGAAAAAGATTTGCACAGCCAAGAACAGTTCAAGTCAAAAATTTAAAGGAAGAACAGATGGTTGCAGCATAAATCAGCATCGCTTCGATTTTGCAAACATAGTCTTCTATATTCTTACACAAAATCTTGCAGCATTTTCCATGTGTTGAGTGTGTGGATGATTGAAAGTGAAACGGTTTTTTGATGAAAGATCCAACGCTTCTTTTCGTTTTGCCTGAACTCTTCAGACTTTGAATGTCGGGGCATTCTACCACACTTGGAAAGTTCCCAGGTGAGGCAGGGCTCAGAAGATCAAACGTGGAGGGAAATCGATTGTAAGGAAGGCAAACGCAATGCTAGCATTTATTTCAAGAGGGCTAGAATACAAAAACCAAGGATGTAATGCTGAGGCTCTATAAAGTGCTGATCAGGCTGCATTTGGAATATTGTGAGCTATTGTGGGCACCGCATCTGAGGAAGGATGTGCTGGCGCTGGAGAGGGTCCAGAGGAGATTTACAACAATGATCCCAGGAATGAGTGGGTTATTAACATATGATGAGCATTTGACGCAACTGGGCCTGTACTCGCTGGAGTTTAGAAGGATGAGGGGAACACCTCATTGAAATGTACCGAATAGTGAAAGGCTTGGATAGAGTGGATGTGGCGAGGATGTTTCCACTAGCGGGAGAGTCCAGGACCAGAGGTCACAGCCTCAGAATTAAAGGACGTTCCTTTAGGAAGGAGATGAGGCGGAATTTCTTTAGTCAGAGGGTGGTGAATCTGTGGAATTCTTTGCCACAGAAGGCTGTGGAGGCCAAGTCCTTGGATATTTTAAAGGCAGAGATAGATAGATTCTTGATTAGTATGGGTGTCAGGCATGGGGAGAAGGCAGGAGAATGGGGTTAGGAGTCAAGTCAAGAGAGTTTATTGTCATGTGTCCCAGATAGGACAATGAAATTCTTGCTTGCTGCAGCTCGACAGAATATTTTAGGCATAAATACAGATCAAATCAGATCAGTGTGACCATATAATAATAATAATAATAAATTTTATATTTAATGGGCGCCTTTCATACAAAATCTCAAGGACACCTTACATAGTAATCGGAATAAAAACATATAATCGGAGTAAAACAAGTAATTAAAGACATCACAATGACACAAATTAAAAACAGAATTCAATCCAAAAACAGAAAATCAAAAACACAGTGTGAAGAGAGAGCAGCGGCAACCAATTCGTGCCAGCGTCCACTCTCCCTTCACGGCAGCCATCTTGGACACAGACCTACAAGACTACAGTTAGACAAAAAAAATAAAAAAATATACCATAGAATATACATATATACACACATAAATACACAGATAAAATGCAATAGGCTGTTATGGTTCATAGTTTGTTTGTTTGAAGGAGGGAGAGATAGATCAGCCATGATTGAATGGTGGAGCAGATTTTAATGGGCCGAATGGCCTAATTCTACTCCTTCTGACCGTCTGAACTGAATTGTGGAGACTGTCAGACCCTCGCCTTGATCCGATTATAATAAATGCACATTGAACAACTCTGCATACAAACATGCTGGTTAATTCCTCCATCAGTTACTTCCCCACCATCATGCGTCATTTGACCTTTCCGACCCTATAACATGAGACACATTTCAATTTGATGTCAGCTACAATGACAGAGACAGGCTTCAAATTAACTTGGAGGGCTTCATCCTTCATGGGTCACTGCCCAGGCCCCATTGACATCCATCTTCAGGAACCTGATTCCTAACATTATGGAGCTTGGGCCTAGAGCTTTCAACTGAAACAGTTGTTTGGTTTGGTTTGGTTTAGTTTGGTTCAGTTTAGTTTAGAGATACAGCGTGGAAACTAGGCCCTTCAGCCCACAGTTTTACCCTACACACTCGGGACAATGTACTGAAGCCCAATTAACCGACAAACCTGCACGTCTTCGCAATGCGGGAGGAAACCGGAGCGCCCGGAGAAAACCCATGCGGTCATAGGAAGAAAGGACTGACTCCGTACAGACAGCACGCGTGGCCAGGATCGAACAGGGGTCTCTGGCGCAGTGAGGCAGCAGCTCTACCGCTGCGCCTCTGTACCACCCCATGAATTTTGTCCTGAGTTAGCAGCCCACCTTCCCACTGAACCAAGCTGGGACAGTCTAAGCTACTAAGTATGTTGATGTCGGACCTCTACAATTGCAAGGTTTTCAGCTGATTTTTCTGGACTGAACTGAATTCAGTTGCTTGAAGTGAATGGTTGGTACGACACCCATTAGAAGCATAGAACTATAGAAAATAGGTGCAGTAGTAGGCCATTCGGCCCTTCGAGTCAGCACCGCCACTCAATATGAATATGGCTGATCATCCAAAATCAGTACCCCGTTCCTGCTTTCTCCCCATATCCTTTGATTCTGTTCACCCTAAGAGCTAAATCTAACACGTAACACCATTGTGACAACCCTGCTCCCTATCACACTTTGTGTAGGATTACACAAAGAGGATAGTATTACTAGGATAGTATTAGTATACATCACATTCCATGTTGTAACTAAGAGCCAGTTCGATGGGGACTCTTACACATCGGCGAGACCAAACGCAGACTAGACGATCGTTTCACGAAATACCTTCGCTCAGCCCGCCTGAAGCTACCTGGTCTCCCGGTTGCTGGACACTTTATTTCTCCTTCCCATGCCCACACCGACCTTTCTGTCCTAGGTCTCCTCCATTGTCAGAGTGAGGCTAAACGCAAATTGGAGGAACAATATCTCATATTTCGCTTGGGCAGTTTACAGCCCAGTGGTATGAATATTGATTTCTCTCACTTCACGTAGCCCTGGCATTTCCTCTCTCTCTAGCCCTCCCCCACCCAAGTTGCACCAGCTTCTCATTTTCACCCAACAAACAGCTAACAATGGCCTGTTCCCTTTACCATCGTTACTTTTCTGCATATCTTTCATTCATTGTTCTTTATCTCTCTATATCACCGTCTATATCTCTCAGTCCCTTGTCCCCAACCAGTTTGAAGAAGGGTTTCGACCAGAAATGTCATCCATTCCTTCTCTACAGAGATGCTGCCTGTCCCGCTGAGTTACTCCAGCTTTTTGTGTCTACCCTCCTCCAGAGATGCTGCCTGATGCGCTGAGTTACTCCAACACTTTGTATTTTACACTTGTAAGTCGTTCACTCGTTTAGTTCAGTTTGGTTCAGAGATAGAACGTGGAAGGTTTAGATGGATATGGGCCAAATGCAGGCAGATGGGACATGTTGGTCAGTGTGGGTAAATTGGGCTGAAGGACCTGTTTCAACACTGTATCTCTCCATGACTATAACAATGCAAGCATATTTAACTACCTGAAACTTCTCCTATCCATGTTCTCCAAGGATGCTGCCTGATCCGTTATTGTGTCTTTCCTTGCTAAAGGAGCAAAGGAAATAGGACATTTTTCAGGCCGAAACCCTTCTTTAGACTGATGAGAGGGGAGGGGGGGGGGGGGGGGGGGGTTGGGAAGAAGAAAGGAAGAGGTGGAACCAGTGGGCTGAGGGAGAGCTGAGAAGGGGAGGAGAAAGTAAGGACTACCCGAAATTAGAGAAGTCAATGTTCATACCGCTGGGGTGCAAACTGCCCAAGCGAAATATGAGGTGTTGCTCCTCCAATTTATGGTTGTCCTCACTCTGGCCATGGAGGAGGCCGAGGACAGAAAGGTTGAATTCGGAATCTACCTTCAATTTTCCAGCATCTGCCGTTCCTTCATAAACATTTCTCCGCAAGGTATGCCTACTTTGAAGAAGTTCTCCTCCTCTCTCCGACGAGTGTTCTGCAGCATCCTTTCTCACTGCGTATATTGTTCTTTATCTCTCTACATCACCGCCTGTATCTCTTTCGCTTCCCTTATCCCTTACCAGTCTGAAGAAGGGTCTCGACCCGAAACGCCACCCGTTCCTTCTCTCCAGAGATGCTGCCTGTTACTCCAGATTTTTTGTGTCTACCTTCAGCGTAAAGGCTTGGATTGGCTTCAGGGTTGCTGAATGAACTGTTCATTTTGGAGCACTCCGGGCTCATCCATTTGCCATGTGTTCAGGCTTTGGGTTTAGTCCAAAGAAACAGGGAGACACTAATGAATCCACAATTAACGCTATATTTTGTGCATATTCAGTAATGGACAGATAAATACAAATGAGTGGCTTCATTAAGCAGCGACAGGGAAGCTACAAGAACATTGTGCTAATGTCTATTTAATAAATGAAGAATGTTGCAGATTAATCAACATTGACGCAGATCTTCTCTGCAAACAATGGCTTATCTATCATGCACAGTTTTGTGAAAACTCTGCTTGCGCCCTGGAATAATTCATAGGAAGGAACTGCAGATGCTGGATTAAACCTTCTTTACAAAAGGCAGGAACGGGGTACTGATTATGGGTGATTAGCTATGATCACATTGAATGGCGGTACTGGCTCGAAGGGCCGAATGGCCTACTCCTGCACCTATTTTCTATGTTTCTACACATTTATTTGAGGTAAATACATTTTTGAATGATAGCGCAGTTGAGGGCCCCCAGAGAATTGGCAAAAATGAGTTGTGGACTGCACACAAAAAATGAGTTGTGGACAAAAATAGTCCTGCACCTATTGTCTATTGCAGTGGTTCCCATCCTTTTTTAGCTCATTGGGATCTTTTAATTTTTCTGTGGCCCCCCCCTGACATTATTACCGGAAAAAAAGTACTTCAAAATTATAATACCTTCCATAAAAATATCAGTGTCTATTAATTGCACATATATTCTCTTTTATTCTATTCCACAAACATCAAAAGTATTTCAACTGCATAGATTTAAATTTATTAGAACTGAAATTTAGGAGGCAACAGGGTGGTAACTCTGTGGTCCCCTTCATTGAACCTGTGGCCCCCTAAATCCCAACATTTTTCTGTGGCCCCCCCTGAAATTTGCCATGGCCCCTTTGCCATATGGCCCCAGGTTGGGAATCACTGGTCTATTGTCTATTGTCTAAACCGAAGATAGAGATAAAATGCTGGAGCAACTCAGCGGGACAGGCAGCACCTCTGGAAGGAAGGAATGGGTAACATTTCGGGTCGAGACCCTTCTTCAGACTGACGAAGGAGAGCACACAACAAGAGCTTTTCACTGTACCTCAGTGCATGTGACAATAAACTAAACTGAACTGAGCCAGGGATGCTGCCCGAACCGACGAGTCTGACGAAGGGTCTCGGCCTGAAACATCACCCGTTCCTTCCCTCCAGAAATGCTGCCTGTCCCTCTGAGATACTCCAGTATATTGAGTCGACTGGAATAATTGAATTGTTTTAGTATTAAAATTTGTGCGCTCAGCAGTGTTATAATCCTTTTCACTGCCTTATTCTTTCTGTAATCCTCCCGGAATTGTCGCAAGAGAAAATGGACCTGCACAGGGGATGATAACAGTTTATTTTTGCTCTGAGTTGGGGTTTTTTTTAATCGCTTAATGTAAGGCCGAATCTTTAGTTTTAACCCAGTACATTTCCTGTATCAGACCGGCCCCATCCAATGTTTTGAACGAAAAGCAATACTCTAATATCAGCACTGGCCAGTTTGTTCTTTTGGTGGTAAGATATAAATAACGATTATTGTAATGTCTGTCAGTGGAGTAATATGGTGAATCATAATGATCTTTCTACGCAGAACGGAGCCAAGCCAATGTACTAATTTTCTGGCTGTGTAATCTGACACAATGCCATGAACCTAATGACTCAGTGGAAAGAATGTTTTTTTTTCTTCCCCGCTTCTGTTTGGAAGCGGCGCTGAAAGCGATGTCGGAACTTGGCCCATAATCTTTTACTCCAACACTGCTTGTTGAAGTTAGAGATTTAACATTCCTTTGTGGATGTTCAGGCTGCTTTTTTTTTAAATTTCCCCGCACTTTCCAGCTCCTCGTCAAAGGGCCTTCTTCGGACTGTTGACCTCTCCTTTGATGCCACCTGCAGCAACCAGGAAAGAACTTAATGTGTAGGAAGGAACTGCAGATGCTAATTCACACCGAAGATAGACACAAAATGCTGGAATAACTCAGCGGGTCAGGCAGCACCTCTGGAGAGAAGGAATGGGTGACATTTTCAGGTCAAGACCTTCTTCAGGACCCAATGTAGGCATGGTTGGTGTCAAGTGGTTCTAATCCCTAAGAACTAGAGACCTTTCTTTCAGTTATCTAAAGATGGAACAATGTAGAAACAAGGAACTGCAGATGCTGATTTACATAGAAACATAGAAAATAGGTGCAGGAGTAGGCCATTCGGCCCTTCGAGCCTGCACCGCCATTCAATATGATCATGGCTGATCATTAAACTCAGTATCCTGTACCTGCCTTCTCTCCATACCCCCTGATCCCTTTACCCACAAGGGCCACATCTAACTCCCTCTTAAATATAGCCAATGAACTGGCGTCAACTACCTTCTGTGGCAGGGAGTTCCAGAGATTCACCACTCTCTGTGTGAAAAATGTTTTTCTCATCTCGGTCCTAAAGGATTTCCCCCTTATCCTTAAACTGTGACCCCTTGTCCTGGACTTCCCCAACATCGGGAACAATCTTCCTGCATCTAGCCTGTCCAACCCCTTAAGAATTTTGTAAGTTTATCGAGAAAAGATACAAAATGCCTGAGGTCAGGTTGCATCCTTGAAAAACATGGATAGGTGACATTTTAGATCAGGTCCCTTCGACACACACTTTTTCAGACTGAAGAAGGATCCTGACCTGAAATGTCACCAATCCATCATCTTCATCCTAACTACTATCTACTCATATGGCTTCATTTTCAGAAAGACTTTGATAAGGTGCCACAAGTTAGGCTGCTAAGGAAGATGAGAGCCCACGGTATCAAAGGGCAGATACTAGCATGGATAGCAGGTAGCTGGATGGCAGAAGACAAAGAGTGGCAATAAAGGGGGCTTTTTCTGGTTGGCTGCCAGTGACTAGTGGAATTCCGCAGGGGTCGGTGCTGGGGCCGCTACTCTTCACGTTGTATATTAGTGATTTGGACGAGGGGATTGAAGGCTTTGTGGCAAAGTTTGCGGATTAGATTAGATTAGATTATTATGGGGAAATTCAGATATCCTTGCAGCACACTAATAAAAATACAACATAGCATTCAAGAAGTTCAACACCAAAACACAAAAAGGCACAAAGTCCAGTCCCCATCCTCTTGTCCACCCAGAGTCGGGCCTATTGAGGCCTCCACAGTCGCCGCCACGGCGTCCGATGTTCTCGCCGGGTGATGATGCTCCGGAGTCGGGAGAACCCCCAGCGGCTTGGGGTGCCAGGAACGGCCGCCTTCCCACCGGAGACCGTGGCTTCCAAGCCAACAGGCCGCGCCGGACGGAGCTCCACACACTGGCGATCTCGGTGAGAGATCCCAGGCTCCGGGATGTAAAGTTCAGCGCTGCAGCTGGCCGCTCCACAGAACCGCGGCTCCACAATGTTCTTATCGGCGGTCCCAGCATACTGGAGTTCCAGCGCGGCGACCCAGGAAAGTCATCGCCCGCTCCGCAACAGCGCTCCAGCGCTGCGCCGCCGCCAAAGCTGAGGTTCTGGCCAGGTCCCCTCAGGGAAACGTCGCTCCAGGACCCTCTGGTAGGCCGCGAGGACAGGTCGAAGGCTCTGCTCGGATGAAGGCAGCCCCTCCGACCAGGTAGGGACTTGAAAAGCAGTTTCCCCCTTCCCCCCCACCACCCCCCACACATAAAAAGATTAGACCCCCTGACTACATACTAAAAATAATAAAAAGAAGTGAAAAAAACGGACAGCTGCAGGACAGGCAGCCGTTCAGGACAGCGCCTCCTCCGGATGATAAGAAAATAGGTGGAGGGGCAGGTAGTGTAGAGAAAGCAGGGACTCTGCAGAAGGACTTGGACAGGTTGGGAGAGTGGGCAGAGAAGTGGCAGATGGAATATGGTGTAGCAAAGTGTGGAGTCGTGCATCATGGAAGTAGGAATACAATCTTCCAGACTATTTTCTAAATGGGGTGAGAATTCAGAATTCGGAGGTGCAAAGGGAATTGGGAGTGTTGATGCAGGATTCCCAAAAGTTTAATCTGCAATCAGTAGTAAAGAAAGCAAACTCAATGGTCACATTTATTGCAAGAGGATGTAATGTTGAGGCTCGATCAGGCGCTTGTAAAGCCACATTTGGAATATTGTGAGCAATTGTGGATACCATATCTGAGGAAGGATGTGCTGGCTCTGGAGAGGGTCCAGAGAAATGTTACAAGAATGACCCCAGGAATGAGTTGGTTAACCTATGATGAGCGTTTGTCGGCACTGGGCCTGTACTCGCTGGAGTTTAGAAGAATGAGGGGGGACCTCATTGAAATATACAGAATCGTAAAAGGCTTGGATAGAGTGGATGTGGAGAGGATGTTTCCACTTGTGGGAGAATCCAGGACTAATCATTGGCTCAGAATTAAAGGACGTTCTTTTCGGGAAGGAGATGAGGATAAATCTCTTTAGTCAGATGGTGGTGAATCTGTGGAATTCTTTGCCACAGAAGGCTGTGGAAGCCAAGTCAGTGGATATTGTTAAAACAGAGATAAATAGCTTCTTGATTATTACAGGTTTCAGAGGTTATGGGGAGAAGGCAGGAGAATGGGGTGAGGAGGGAGAGATAGAGCAGCCATGACTTGATGGGCCAAATGGCCTAATTCTACTCCCATCCCTTATGACTTTATGATCTTTATACAGCCTTCCATGGCACTGTTTCAAAGAAGAGTAGAGATATTACCTCTGATGACCTAGCCAACATTTACACCTTCAATCAACATCATTGCAACAGGTTACTCACTGGCATCTGGGAACTGACTGTTACATTTATATTGTGCAAGTTCATCGGATCCTACACTCCTCCCAGTCGCACCTTGCTCTTCCCTCTTCTCCCCTCTCCCATCCGGCAAAAGGTACAGAAGTGTGTAAACGCATGCCTCCAGATTCAGGGACAGTTTCTTCCCAGCTGTTTTCAGGCAACCTACCACAACCAGAGAGCAGCGCTGAACTACGATCTACCTCATCGGTGATCCTCGGACTATCCTTGATCGGACTTTGCTGGCTTTACCTTGCACTAAACGTTATTCCCTTATCATGTATCTGTACACTGTAAATGGCTCGATTTTCTTTCTGCTGACTGGATAGCACGTAACAAAAGCTTTTCACTCTACCTCGGTGTACGTGACAATAAACTAAACTGAACATTACGACAATATCGACTTAATGAAAGTAGCTACCTGTTATGTATTGTGAAGGATACCGTATTTCTTTTTTTCACCATCTTCATATGTTCTCAAGTCATGGGGGCACAACTAGGCCATCTACTCCGCCATTGAACTGCTATACACCCCATTGGTGACCCTCGGAATATCTTTGATCAGACCTTACCGGCTTTACCTTGCACTAACCGTTATTCCTTTATCATGTATCCATACACTGTAAATGGATCGATTGTAATCATGTATTGTCTTTCCGCTGACCAGTTAGCACGCAATAAAATCGTTTTGGTGTACCTCGGTTATAAACTAGACTGAACTGAACTTAAACCCATGGTTCTTGATTTCCCTACTCTGGCTAAAAGACTGTGCATTTACTCCATCTATTCCCCTCATGACCTTATACACAAGATAGTGCTGGTCGGTGTGGGCAAGTTGGGGCAAAGGGTCTGTTTCCATGCTCATAACACTGGCTAGGTTCCTGAACATCGGCGCCCCCCAGGGTTGCGTTTTATCACCTCTTCTGTACTCTGTATACACACATTTTTGCTGTTCACACTCTGACTCTGTCTTGTTATTTAAGTTTGCAGATGACTCATCTGTGGCAGGTCTTATTACCAATAACATCGAAACCGTTTACCGTAGTGAAGTAGAGGAGCTAGTAAGGTGGTGTGAGAACAACAACCTCATACTTAACATCTCAAAAACTAAGGAGCTGGTTGTTGATTTCAGAAAGAGGGCCACCCCCCTCCTCCCTCTCTTCATCAATGGAGAGGTGGTTGAGAGGGTCACCTCCTTTAAGTTCCTCGGGACCACCATACATCAATCCCTATCATGGGAGCTCAACACTAGTCTCATAATCAGTAAGTGCCACCAGCGACTCTGCTTCCTGCGGCAGCTCAAGAAATTCAGGGTCAGTCGACCAGCCATGACCCACTTCTATAGGTCTACCATAGAAAGCATACTCACATTCTCCATGCTTGTCTGGTATGGTCACACAACCTCGCAGGATAAGATTCGGCTGGAGAGAATAGTGCGCCGAGCTTCTAAGATCATCGGTTGCAGCAGACTTCCCTCAGTGACATCACTTTACTCAACAAGACTCACCAGAAAGGCCAAAAAAACCATAGCAGACCACTTTCACCCGGCACATTACCTCTTTAATCTCCTCCCATCAGGAAGGAGATATAGAAGCATTAAAAGTAAAACATCTCGCTTCAGAGACAGCACCTACCTCCAAGCCATCAGATATTTGAATTTGCACTAATCACTTTGCACTTTCTTTTGCACTTGCACCTACACTTAACATGACGCTGCTGGGTACTGTCCTTCCTGTATATATTGTCCTTCGTACGGTATTGTCTGTATTATTTATTGTGGTGTATGTGGTGGTTGTATTGTACTGTATTGTATCTGTCTGAGAGCGAACCAAGACACATTCCTATTAACTTGTTGACATGGCAATAAATTTCTTGAATTGAATTGAATTGAATAAGATCATAAGTGATAGGAGCAAAATTCGGCCATTTTGCCCATCAAGTCTACTCTGCCGTTCAATCATGGTTGATCTATCTCTCCCTCCGAACCCATTTCTCCTGCCCCCTCCCCATAACCTCTGACACCCGCACCAATCAAGAATCTATCTATCTCTACCTTGGCCTCCACAGCCTTCTGCGGCAATGAATTCCACAGATTCACAACCCTCTGACAAAAAAAAAATTCCTCCTGATCTCCTTCCAAAAAGAACATCCTTTATTTCTGAGGCTATGACCTCTAGTCCTAGACTCTCCCACTAGTGGAAACATCCTCTCCACATGCACTCTGTCCATGCTGTATGACTCGATGACTCTATGAGACTCAGGGGCAGGTTCTGTTCTGCTGCATTTAATCACTGCAGCTCTGCTCTTTCTTGGAAGCTGCGCGTGTCATTCGCAACATATGTACTGAATGCAAATTGGAGCCTGCCGAGTCCAATATTTGTAAATGGATGCAGCTGAATAGCTCAATCAAAATTACATTATACTGCATTCACTCATGGCTCAGATATATCATTTCAACTGAGACCTGATGTGTTTCCCGTTGACAGTATTTGTATAAGATGGACATTTTACTTAAATGAATACAGCAAAACGCATCACAAAAAGTTGGGGTCCATGTTTAAAAATAAACAAGATTTATTCGGATGCGTGGCGACTAACACAGAGTGATTGAGTGATTGATTTATCATTCAGCTGTAGAGTTGCACTTACCCACGAATAGTGTTCGGAGGGATATGGACCAGATGTTGGCAGGTGGGACTAGTGTAGGTGGGACATATAGCTGAGAATAGTGAAAGGCATGGATAGAGTGGATGTGGAGAGGATGTTTCCACTAGTCGGAGAGTCTAGGACCAGAGGTCATAGCCTCAGGATAAAAGGACGTTCTTTTAAGAAAGAGACGAGGAGGAATTTCTTTGGTCTGAAGGTGGTGAATCTGTGGAATTCAATGGATACTTTTAAGGCAGAGATAGATAGATTCTTGATTGGTGCGGGTGTCAGGGGTTATGGGGAGAATGGGAGAATGGGGTTAGGAGGGAGAGATAGATCAGCCATGATTGAATGGCGGAGTAGATTTGATGGGTCGAATGGCGTAATTCTGCTCCTATCACTTATGAACAATGCTTGTGGTGAGGCACAACATTGTTGGACTTGTGGCTTAGGCTTGTCTCACACTTCGAAACATTGAATATTAACCTGCAATCTTCTGCTGATGTAGATGTGCCAATAATGTTTAAGGTGAGAGGGCAAAGGTTTAATAGAGACTTGAAGGGAACAATTTACACTCAGGGCAGTTGGGATACGGATATAGTGGGCAGAGGAGGTTCAAAGATTCAAAGGTTCAAAGGTTTCTTTATTAGTCACACATACCAATTGGTTTAGTGAAATGCTTCGTGCCAATGCAGCACATAAAAAAAGAATACAAACATAACAATAATAAAGAATTTTAAACATAAAAACATCCCCCCACAATGGTTCCCATTATGAGGGAAGGCACAAAGTCCAGTCCCCATCCCCATGCTCACCCATAGTCAGGCCTATTTTGGCCTCCGCAGTCGCCTTTACGGAGGCCCGATGTTCCAGGTCGTTCTCGCCGGGTGATGTAGCTCCGGCGTCGGGAGAATCCTAACAGCGGCATGGGACACCTGGAACGGCCGCCTCCTTACCGGAGACCGCGGATTCCGAAGCCGACAGGCCACGCTGGATGGAGCTTCACCACTGGCGATCTCGGTGAGAGATCCCAGGCTCCCAATGTAAACTTCAGCGCCGTTGCCCGCGTCTGGCCGCTCCACAGGCCACGCCTCCGCGATGTTTCTTATCGGTGGGTCCAATAACCTTGTGGGTCCTTGTGGGTGGCACGGTGGCCCAGCGGTGGAGTTGCTGCCTTACAGCGCCAGAGACCTAGGTTCCATCCTGACTACGGGTACTGACTGTATGGAGTTTGTAGGTTTGATCTCCGAGAGTGGAAAAGCAGGGGGTTACATGAAATTAGAGAAATCAACGTTCATGCTGTTGGGTTGTTCACAAGTTATAAGAGTAGAATTAGGCCATTCGGCCCATTGAGTCTACTCCGCCATTCAATCATGGTTGATCACTGCCTCCTAATTCCATTCTCCTGCCTTCTCCCCGTAACCCTCAACACCCGTTCTAATCTAGAATTTGTCTATCTCTGCCTTAAATATATCCACTGATGGCCGCCATAGCTCTCTTTGGCAATGAATTCCACAAATTAACTACCCTCTGACTAAAGAAGTTCCTCCTCACCTCCTTTCTAAAAGAGCGCCCTTTAATTCTGAGGCTGTGACCTCTGGTCCTAGACTCTCCCACCAGTGGAAACATCCTCCCCACATCCACTCTATCTATGCCTTTCATTATTCTGTAAGTTTCAATGAGGTCCCCCCTCAAACTTCTAAACTCCAGCGAGTAGAGGCCCAGTGCTGTCAAACGCTCATCATATGCTCATTATATGCTAACCCACTCATCCTCATACCCCACAATTTGTCCAAGCAAAAGATGAAGGATGGGATGGAGTCACCTGATCTAAATCCCAGGTGGGGCGGTCACAGTGGCGCAGCGGTAGAGTTGCTGCCTTGCAGCGAATGCAGCGCCAGAGACCCGGGTTCGATCGCGACCACGGGTGCTTGTCTGTACGGAGTTTGTACGTTCTCCCCATTACCTGCGTGGGTTAATTCCGAGATCTTCGGTTTCCTCCCACACTCTAAAGACGTACAGGTTTTGTAGGTTAATTGGCTTGGTAAATGTTTTTTTTAAATTGTCGCTAGTGTGCGTAGGATATTGTTAGTGTGCAGGGCGGAACTGGTGGGCCGAAGGGCCTGTTTCCGTGCTGTATCTCTAAACTAAACTAAATCCAGTAGTGGTCGGGAAGGGAAGGATGGGGGTTGATTTGTGCTGTTTGTGTGACGAGCTGTAACAAGATAAAGCATTTTAATCGCTAGCTAGGTAGAGTTGAAGAAATATATTCTGCAAACAAAAATTTGGCAGTAATTCCTCGTGTTCTTATTGCAGATACATTTTGTTTTACTTCTCACTGTTTGAATTTCCATCTGGTAACAATTAATTAAAAAACAAACTTGGGATTTTGTAATTTATTGAGGTCAGTGACCTTGTTGTTATATTAATAGAATTCACAAGAAAATGCATGCTCTGGAACCTTCAGCAGACGGGACCTGTCTGAAGAAAAATGCCAACCCGAAATGTCGCCTATCCATGCTCTACAGATGCTGCCTGACCTGCTGAATTACTCCAGCCTTTTGTGTCTGCGGTTTAAACCAGCATCTGCAGTTCCTCCCTACACACTCAGTCTGAGGAAGGGTCTCGACCTGAAACGACACCTATTCCTTTTCTCCAGTGATGCTGCCTGACCCGCTGAGTTACTCCAGTCTTTGAAGGTACTAAGTGATAGGAGCAGAATTAGGCCATTCGATCCTTCAAGTCTACTCCGTCATTCAATCACAGCTGATCTGTCTCTCCCTCCTAACCCTGTTCTCCTGCCTTCGCCCCATAACCGCTGACACCCGCACCGATCAAGAATCTATCCATCTCTGCCTTTTGTGTCAATCCTTGTCCCCTACAGAAGTTGCCTGACCCGTTGAGCTACTCCAGCACTTTGTAATTTGCCGGCATATTAATCAACTCGAATGCCCAGGAACGAGGAAGATTGCAAACAGTAGCGAACACTGCCCAGTGCATCACGGGTGCTGACCTCCCCCACCATCGAAGCGATTTACTGGAGTTGCTGCCTCAATAAGGCAGCCAGCATCAACTCTCAGTTCACCCCTGCCATCGGGAAGAAGGTACAGAGCTCCGCTCTGAGGACTTGTTCTTACTAACTGTACCTAAAGTCCGTACTGAACTGGGGAAAAGGGCATTTAGTTATGCTGCTCCCTTCGCATGGAACCAGCTGCAGAATGAACTAAAACTTAAGGAGCTGGTTTCTATAAACAGATTTAAATCCCTTCTTAATGATGTTGAAGCGGGCTCTTCTGTCTGTACATGCTTTGTTTGATGATGTTCTGACTGTGACTCTATTTATATGTTCTCTGTTGTTTTTTTTAAATTATTTTCTGTAACTGTGGAACTGTGCTGCTGCCTGTCTTGGCCAGGACTCTCTTGTAAAAGAGATTTTTAATCTCAATGAGACTTCTCCTGGTTAAATAAAGGTTAAATAAAAAATAAAAACAGGAGCCTGAAAACTGTAACGTCCAGGTTCAGGAACAGCTTCTTCCCTAGCATACTGTCGCAGGTACTATCACAACATTTAAGAAACAATTAGACAGGTGCTTTGATAGGACAAGTTTGGAGGGATATGGGCCAAACGCAGGCAGGTGGGACGAGTGTAGATTGGACGTGTTGATCGGTGTGGGCAAGTTGGGCTGACGGGCCTGTTTCCACACTGTATCACCTTATGACTATGACTTTATGCCTCATCTTTGTGCCTTACAACTATCGAGTTGCTACAACTTGATCGTGGTACATTGGATTATATTTGCAGCCCTCCTTCTTTTTATTGAGTCCACACACAAGACTAGAAGTTGTTCAGCCAGAGCCGAACACACCTCTTGGCATCTGCACACAATGGTGTCTAACTTGCGCTTGTTGTGCTTCTTGTGCGTGGTGGTGGAAAAATTGGTGGAAACAGGGCCCGCGACGTGAACGCTCATTCCTTGACCCCGTCCTTATGATTTCTATAGCCTTTAAACTGAATGTCATAAGGTCATAAGTGATAGGAGTAGAATTAGGCCATTCGGCCCATTATGTCTACTACACCATTCAATCATGGCTGATCTATCTCTCCCTCCTAACCTCACTCTCCTGCCTTCTCCCCATAACCTCTGACAGCTGTACTAATCAAGAATAGCCCCTGCCTTTAAAGGATGATGTTCGGAAGGTATAATGAATTCCCCAGCCTGAAAACAATTCAAGGTTAATTCATGCAGCAATATTTATTTGAGATTTAACCATCAATTTGACATGTTAACTTCTTTGGCACCTTATGAGCCAATGGGACATTACTCTGTTAACAGCATATATTATGCTGCAGACTGTAACTCAGCGGGTCAGATACCATCTCTGGAGAAAAGAATTCGGTTCGAGACCCTCCTTCAGCCTGAGAGTCAGGGAAGAGGGAAACGAGAGATATTCTGTAGGTGGTATAGAGAGGTGTGGAACAAATGAATGAAAGATATGCAAAAAAGGAACAATGGTAAAGGAAACAGGACATTGTTAGCTGTGGACTAACGAATTAAGGGCCTGCCCCATTTGGTGATTTTTTTGGCGACTGGCGGCATCAGTGAATGACGTATCAGGTTACTGTGCGGTGATGACGTGGCGGTGACGCGGCCTGATAACGTATGACGTGCGGTGTTTTTTCAAGTGTCGCAACATTTTTTTTGTTGCCGCTGGATTTTGAAACGTTCAAAATCTTTTGGCAACACTGGTATGACGCCAGGAAAATCGCCAAGTGAGACAGGCCCTTTACGGACAATGAGACTCAACAAGACGACTTTGAAGCTAGTACGACTTGGGTGGGGGAGGGATGGAGAAAGAGGGGATGCAAGGATTACTTGAAGTTAAAGAAATCAATATTCATACCACTGGGTTGTAAGCTGCAGTAGTGTTTTTTTGCAATCACAAAGAAAAAAAAAAGATCTTGTTCCTTTTAAACTTTTATTAGTTATGAAACTTTTAATAGTTTAAACGATTAAACGTTTAATAGTTCAAACGATTTGAGCTCGGTAATGTTACACCATTGCAGTGTAGAGCTGTGTACCTGCTGGGTGGACCACTGTTCTGGGTTATGATTCACATCATAATTTTCATAATCTCATATTCATATTCATATTCAGATTCAGATTCAGATTCAAGTTTATTGTCATTGTGCAGTGTACAGTACAGAGACAACAAAATGCAGTTAGCATCTTCCTAGAAGAGCGACATAGAATATGAGCAATAAATAAATATATTTGCGTGTATACAGTCATAGTAGTGCAATTATTTTTTTCCTGGTGGAAGGAGTGTCCGGGGGGGGGGGGGGGTGACTGGCAATCACCGAGGTACAGAGTTAAGTAGTGTAACAGCCGCAGGGAAGAAGCTGTTCCTGGACCTGCTGGTCTGGCAACGGAGAGACCTGTAGCGTCTCCCGGATGGTAGGAGGGTAAACAGCCTATGGTTGGGGTGAGAGCAGTCCTTGACGATGCTGAGCGCCCTTCGCAGACAACGCTTGCTCTGAACAGACTCAATGGCGGGGAGTGAGGAACCGGTGATGCGTTGGGCAATTTTCACCGCCCTCTGCAATGCCTTCTGGTCGGAGACAGAACAGTTGCCATACCATACTGTGATACAGTTGGTAAGGATGCTCTCGATGGTGCAGCGGTAGAAGTTCACCAGAATCTGAGGAGACAGATGGACCTTCTTTAGTCTCCTCAGGAAGAAGAGACGCTGGTGAGCCTTCTTGACCAGTGTTGAGGTATTGTGGGTCCAAGAGAGGTCATCGGAGATGTTGACCTCAGAAACCTGAAACTGGAAACACGTTCCACCTCCGTCCCGTTAATGTGGATGGGGGTGTGCGTGCTGCCCCTAGACTTCCTGAAGTCTAAAATTAGCTCTTTGGTCTTCTTGGAGTTAAGGGCCAAGTTGTTGTCAGCGCACCATGCTGCTAGGAGCTGGACCTCCTCCCTATAGGCCGCCTCATCATTGTTGCCTATTTACAGTATCTAGACCCAAGGTTCAGTACAATGCTTATTCCCTGCAGGTGGTCAGTTGTTCATTCCAATGTTTACAATCTAATAATAATAATAATAAATTTTATATTTGGGCGCCTTTCAGAAATCTCAAGGACACCTTACAGAGATTAACAAGAATAATAAAACATATAATCAGAATAAAATAAATAATAAAAACATCACAGAGACACAAATTAAAAACAGAATTCAGTCCAAAAACAAAAAAATCAAAAACACAGTGTGAAGAGAGAGCAGCGGAAGCTAAAGCGCGCCAGCGTCCACTCTCCCTTCCGACAGCCATCTTGGACAAAGACTAACAGGTTTACTTACAGACAAAAAAATTATCCCCCCACAATGGATTACCACTGTGGGGGAAGGCACAATGTCCAGTCCCCATCCCCAGTTCACCCAAAGTCAGGCCTATTGAGGCCACCGCAATTGCCTCTACGGAGGCCCGATGTTCCTGGCCGTTCTCACCGGGTGGTGTTGACCCGGCGTCGGGAGAGTCCTCTCAGCGGCTGGGCCACCTGGAACGGCCGCTTCCTGACTGGGGACCGCGGCTTCCGGAGCCGACAAGGCCGCGCCGGTTTGGAGCAACCAGGCTCCCGATGTTAAAGTCGGCGCCGCCCGCTCCGCTCCGCAGACCCGCAGCCTGGAGGTGTTGATCTCGGCGGTCACAGCTCACCGGAGCTCCAGCGCGTCGATCCAGCGCGGCGACCCAGGCAAGGTATCACCCGCTCCGCTCCACGATAGCGCTCCAGCGCTGTGCCGCCACCGAAGCCGAGGTGCTGGGCGGTCCCCGCCAGGAAACGGCGCTCCAAGCCCGCTGGTAGGCCACGAGGACGGGTCGACGGGCAGCCCGGAGAAAAAGCTGCCTCACCGACCAGGTAGGGACCTAGAAGTAGAATTGCCCCCTACCACCCACATTGAAAAGTCCATTTCTCCAACGGACGAAACACAGGACTTACTCAAAACTTTTTTTAAAAAGCGAATTAAACGGTTAGCAGCCGTTCCCCAAGATGGCTCCTCCTCCTCCACAATCTAATCTTAATGGTGTCAATTTAGTTTAGTTTAGTGTAATTTAGTTTAGTTTAGAGATGCAGTGCATAAAGAGGCCCTTCAGCCCACCTTGTCCACGTGGACCAGCGGCCAACCCGTACACTAGCACTACCCTACACACTATGGACAATGTACAATTTTACCGAAGCCAATTAAACTACAAACCTGTACGTATTTTGAGTGTGGGAGGAAACCGGAGCATCCGGAGAGAGCCCACGTGGTCACGGATTCGATCCTGACTACGGGTGCTGTCTGTACGGAGTTTGCATGTTCTCCCTGTGACTACATGGTTTACTCCGGGTGCTCAGGTTTCCTTCCACACTCCAAAAATGAGAAAGAATAAGTGGATTAGTCCTGTACATTCTGAATTACGCAGATGAAAGGTTATCCCATTGAAATATTGTGGGCTGAAGGGCCTGTTGCTGTGCTGTTCTGTTGTATGTTCAATGTTCCCATCCATGATTTAATGGGTCAAGGACATTAGTGGCTTAATTTACTTCAGTTTAGTTTAGAGACACAGCATGGAAACAGGCCCTTCGGCCCATCGAGTCCACGCTGACCATCGATCACCCATTTACACCAGTTCTATGTTTTTCCATTTTACCCAATGGGGGAAATGTAACCTGCAAACCCGCACGTGTGGGAGGACCCGGGGAAAATCCACGGGGTCGCAGGGAGAACGTGCAAACTCCACACTGGCAGCACCCGAGGTCAGGATCGAACCTGGGTCTCTGGCGCTCTGGGGCCTGTATCGCTCTATTTCGAAGGTCTAAAGCAAGGCTGCCTGAGGCGCTGTTTGGCGGAGGCCTTCCGAGGTGCGGCAGAAAGGGGGATCCCAAGGTGGGGTAGGCGGAGGGAGGAGAGATGGGGGAGGGGGAATGGGAGGGGGAGGGGAGAGGAGGAGGGAGAGGGGGGAGTAGGAGGGGGAAAGTGGGGAGTGGGAAGGAGGAGGGAGAGAGGGAGGGAGGGAGGAGAGAGGGGAAGGGGTGGAGAGGGAGGGAGAGGGAGAAGGGGAGGAAATCAAACCAGCCATGATCTTAATGAGTAATGGAACAAGCACATTGGAGGTGGGTAATGCGGTGTATAGGATCAGTGGCCTACTTGTACGCCATTTCCTATATTCATGTTTTCTTTTGTCTTAATGAAGAAAGTTGAGCCGAGATGTAATTGAGCTGTATAAAATTATGTGGCAAAGATAATGTGTGTAGAAAATAATCCATTTATCATGTCAAAAGCATCGATAACCCTGGGGACATAACATTAAATTAATTGGTGGAGGAGTTAGACAGGAGATGAAACAAATCTCTTTTTTTTTCATCTTGAAGCTCCTGGGGATCTGGAACTCAATGTTTGCAAGGATAGGAGAGGAATAACTCTCATTTCATGTAATGATGAGTATATTGACATGCGCGGAAATCGCCCTAACCTATAAGGCTACTGACCAAAAATGGAAAGCAAATTACTCTTCCTGGGTTGCCAAGATATAATAGCTGAGTTACCTCCTATTAACCAGTGATTTTTCAATGATTTTATGGTCCTAAATCAAAGAGGGAGCCAAGCAGATAAAGACAGCGGGATGTGTTATTCTAGTTGCTCATCCTTAGCTCATCCTAGCTTAATTTAGATCAGAGATACAGTGTGGAAACTGTAAAAGGATTTCAATAGCAAAACCAATAGCAACACCAATAGCAAAAGGATTTGAGTATAGGTGCAGGGAGGTTCTACTGCAGTTGTACAGGGCCTTGGTGAGACCACACCTGGAGTATTGCGTACAGTTTTGGTCTCCAAATCTGAGGAAGGACATTCTTGCCACAGAGGGAGTACAGAGAAGGTTCACCAGACTGATTCCTGGGATGTCAGGACTTTCATATGAAGAAAGACTGGATAGACTCGGTTTGTACTCGCTAGAATTTAGAAGATTGAGGGGGGATCTTATAGAAACTTACAAAATTCTTAAGGGGTTGGACAGGCTGGATGCAGGAAGATTGTTCCCGATGTTGGGGAAGCCCAGAACAAGGGGTCACAGTTTAAGGATAAAGGGGAAATCTTTTAGGACTGAGATGAGAAAAACATTTTTTACACAGAGAGTGGTGAATGTCTGGAATTCTCTGACACAGAAGGTAGTTGAGGCCAGTTCATTGGCTATATTTAAGAGGGAGTTAGATGTGGCTCTTGTGGCTAAAGGGATCGGGGTATGGAGAGAAGGCAGGTACAGGATACTGAGTTGGATGATCAGCCATGATCATATTGAATGGCGGTGCAGGCTCGAAGGGCCGAATGGCCTACACCTGCACCTATTTTCTATGTTTCTATGTTTCTATGAAACAGGCCTTCAGCACACCGAGTCCATGCCAACCATTGATCATGCGTACTCTAGCTTGATGTCATCCCACTTTTACGTCCGACACGCTCGGGGCAATTTACAGAAGCCAATTAACCTGTAAACCTGTAGGTATTTGAGCTGTGGGAGAAAAGCTCCCTCTTTAGTTAGTGGGGGGCTTCTTAATCTGTGGAATTAAGAAGGCCGAGGAGGCCAAGTCAGTGGATATTTTTAAGGCTGGGATAGATAGATTCTTGATTTAGTACAGATATCAGATGTTATGGGGAGAAGGCAAGGGATTGGGGTTAAGAGGGAGAGATAGATCAGCCATGATTGAATGGTGGAGTAGACTTGACGGGCCAAATGGCCTAATTCTGCTCCTATGCCTTATGACCTTAAACTGGAGCTCCTGGACAAAACGCACGTGGTCACGGGGAGAACGTACAAACTCTGCAGAGACAGCACTCGTAGGCTGTATCGAACCCAGGTCTCTGGCGCTGGGAGGCTGCAGGTCTACCACTGTGGTACCCAAATGATGGGTTGTTGGTTAGAAGATTATGTTTTCAAGTTGATGATCTCAGTTTGGATCTAAAGCACAAGGGGAAGTTGCAAATGGAGCCGAGGTGAATCAGGCAGTAGTTTAGTGTATTATTGTCACGTGTACTGATGCACAGTGCACAGTAGAGAGCATATTGAGTGGTTGCACCGTGGCCTGGTTCGGCAACTTGAACGTCCAGGAGCGGAAAAGACTCCAAAAGGTTGTGACCACTGCCCAGCCCATCACCGGCTCTGACCTCCCCACCATCGAAGGGATTTTGTCGAAGTCGCTGCCTCAAAAAGGCAGCCAGCATCGTCAGAGACACACACCATCCCGGCCACACACTCATCTCAGCACTGCCATCAGGTAGAAGGTACAGGAGCCTGAAAACTGTAATGTCCATGTTCAGGAACAGCTTCTTCCCTACAACCATCAGGCTATTAAACACAACAACAAATAAGCTCTGAACTACAACAGACTATTATTATTATTGGACTATAATTGTTTTTTGAGTATGTGTGAATGTGTCTATATACACACTGAACTCTTATTTTTCTCTCTGGCTTATGTACTATGGTTACATATTCTGTCGTGCTGCAGCAAGTAAGAATTTCATTGTTCAATCTGGGACATTTGACAATAAAACACTTGACTCTTGAAAGCTTTTATTTGCATGGCATCCAGTCAAAGAAAAGACTATAAATGAGTACAACCAAGCCGTCCACAGTGCACAGATGAAGGATGAAGGGTACAACGTTAAAACCCCTGTCCCACGGTACGAGTTCATTCCAAGATCTCTCCCTAGTTTGCCCTGATTCGAACTCGGAGATTTACAGCAATGGCCACTCGTCGGTACTCGGGGCTCTCGTGGACATTTTTCAACATGTTGGAAAATCTTCATGAGTCTTCCCGTGCTTACCTGCCATGAGCGAGTCTTCCCGAGTACCTGCCGTTAGCGTTACGAGCCGCTAAGAGACGTCCCCGAGCTCCGACGTACCCGCTATGTTCATTCTCCGAGCTTACCACAAGTTTGATTTTTTTTTAAACTCGGGAGAGCTCTTGGAATGAACTCGTACCGTGGGAAAGGGCTTTTAGTGTGCAAGTGCCCTAGCTTATGGGAGGTGAGAAATTCCTGTGTGGAACTCAATGTTTGCAAGGACAAGAGAGGAATAACTCTCATTTCATGTAATAAGTATATTGACAAGCATGGAAATCTCCCGAACCTAAAAGGGTTCTGAGCAAAAATGGAAAGCATTTTGTTGTCCTCTTAGGGAAAAGCAAATGTTGTCCTCTCAGGAAAACATATTTCTAACGAGCGGAAAAGGATTATTCTACTCTTGCTGTGGTCTACGCAGGATAAATAAGAATGGAAATAAATACAGTAGATAATTCAAGGGCAAACAAGGCCAGCGAAGATTATACTCCCAGAATTGTAACACTTCCAGCCAGACTTTCAATGCGATTAGAACACCTTGAAATTGGATATTGTTTATGTTACTCTCTTTAGAATACTTTCATAAATATTCTGAATGTTTAAAAGATTCCTCTTTGGTTACTGTGTAGATGCTGTTTAAACCGAAGATAGACACAAAAAGCTGGAGTAACTCAACTGGACAGGCAGCATCTCTGGAGAGAAGGAATGGAGGATCTCAACCTGAAATGTCACCCATTCCTTCTCTCCAGAGATGCTGCCTGTCCCGCTGAGTTACTCCAGCGTTTTGTGTCTACCCTCTTTGATTACTGTTCTCTGATCACCTTAATAACAGATGGGTTGAAAATGCCCTCTTAGTTGAATTTGGAATTCATTTTCTCAAAGATGAAATTATCTTGAATATATCTTTTCAACTCATTTCACACTTCGCCTCTGGACTCCTGCTGCATCAATTATACAGCACAGTTGGACCGGATAATTTTTATACTGTGAAGGTTTAGGTAATAGTTTCGGGTGATTTCCGAGCTGTTGATAGAACTCACTAGTGTGGCCCAAATGCCATCATCAAAGAGAAACGGTCTTGTCAGGAAAAGCTTTTTCAGTGGCATGGTGGCGCAGCGGTAGAGTTGCTGCCTTCAGGGCCTGTCCCATTTGGTGATTTTTTTCGGCGACTGTCTGCATTGACTGACGTATCAGGTCACCGAAAAAGTCGCAGCGTGATGCGGCGTAATGCGGTGGTGATGCGGCGTGACGCGGTGGTGATGCGGCGTGACGCGGTGTGATGCGGCGTGACGCGGTGGTGATGCAGCGTGACGCGGTGGTGATGCGGCGTGACGCGGTGTGATGCGGCGTGACGCGGTGGTGATGCGGCGTGACGCGGTGGTGATGCGGCGTAATGCGGTGGTGATGCGGCGTGACGCGGTGTGATGCGGCGTGATGCGGTGGTGATGCGGCGTGACGCGGTGGTGATGCGGCGTAATGCGGTGGTGATGCGGCGTAAAGCGGTGGTGATGCGACGTGACGCGGTGTGATGCGGCGTGACGCGGTGGTGATGCGACGTGACGCGGTGGTGATGCGGCGTGACGCGGTGGTGATGCGACATGACGCGGTGGTGATGCGGCGTAACGCGGTGGTGATGCGGCATGACGCGGTGGTGATGCGACATGACGCGGTGTGATGCGGCGTGACGCGGTGGTGATGCGACATGACGCGGTGGTGATGCGACATGACGCGGTGTGATGCGGCGTGACGCGGTGGTGATGCGACATGACGCGGTGGTGATGCGACATGACGCGGTGTGATGCGGCGTGACGCGGTGGTGATGCGGCGTGACGCGGTGTGATGCGGCGTGACGCGGTGTGATGCGGCGTAATGCGGTGGTGATGCGACGTGACGCGGCGGTGACGCGGTGTAACGATGTATTGACGTCTCCTCAAGTGTCGCAACATTTTTTTTGTCTCCACTGGATATTGAAATATACGAAATCTTTCGGCGACCCTGATACGTCAGTCAATGACGCCGGCAGTCGCCGAAATAATCGTCAAGTGAGACAGGCCCCTTACAGCTCCAGAGACCCGGGTTCGATCCTGGCTGCGGGTGCTGTCTGTACGGAGTTTGTACGTTTTTCCCGTGATCTGTGTGGGTTTTCTCTGAGATCTTCGAATTCCTCCCACACTCCAAAGACATGGTTAATTGGCTTGGTATAAATGTAAATTGCCCCTAGTGTGTGTAGGATAGTGTTAATGTTAATGTGTTAATAGTGTTAATGTGTGGGGATTGTTGGTCGGTGCGGACTCGGTGGGCCGTAGGGCCCGTTTCAGCCTTGTATCTAAACTAAACTAAACTAAACTAAGCAGGTTGCTGATTCTGACCGGGATCGTTTGGATATTTTAATTTTTTTAGGTTTAGACATCAGACTTTAGAGATACAGCACGGATACAGGCCCTTCAGCCCACCGGGTCCATGCCAACCAGCGATCCTCACACTCTAACCTACACACACTCGCAACAATTTTACAACTTACCAAAGCCAACTAACCTCCAAACTGGTACACCTTTGGAGTGTGGGATGAAACCGGGGCACCCAGAGAAAACCCATGCAGGTAACAGGGAGACTGAACGTGCAAACTCCTTACAGACAGCACCCGTAGTCAGGAGCGAACCCGGGGCTCTATCGCTGTAAAGGGCCTGTCTCACTTTCACGACCTAATTCACAACCTTTTTTACTCGTGGACATTTTTCATTAGGCTAGAAAAACGCCCCGACCTACTTGATGCCACGAGTACCTACGACTAGAATCATGACCTACCTACGACCTCCTACGATCTCCTACGACTTCCTACAACCTCGTGACGACCATGCTGCGAGTATGAGTCAAGGGCAAACTCGGCAGAGGTCGTGAATTAGGTCGTGAAAGTGGGACGGGCTCTTAAGGCAGCAAATATTGTTGGACTGCCCAACTGCTGGCTGTTTGCACATTACACGTATATACAAGGGCACCTCTATATCTCTCACCATTACCACCACTGCCCCACTCTGCTGCCCCACACACAACCCTCAATTTATGCAAACAGTGTGAGAACTCTGCAAAAAGTGACAGGATCTATTATTTCTCAATCAACAATGAATACTTCAAATTCTTCCTGAAGAAAATCCAAAGGGAAGCGATTTATTTTAGATTTGGTCTTGACTTATCTGACCTTAAAAATGCCTATTCATACCACAGCAGAGCAGGTTTTATTATTGTCTGCAGGCCGCTCGGAATTGTGATCATTCAAGTTGTAATTCATAACGTACTACATGTTGTATCTGAAATTGTAATCATATTCACCACAGGCATAGAAGAAGGTGATCGGCTTTTCAGGTTGAAACGAGAAATATCCGGCTTTTTTCTTTAAAGCTGCAGTCTCCTGTTTAATTTACCACATCAGGAGTCTACTTTCAAGGTTTCAAAGAATTCATTGTAGGAACCGTCTATTTACAAATAAAACTCCTAATGCCCGCAGTATGTTTCAGCAGTTTTTTCTTTCAAACTATTACATTGAGGTATTTGTGAAATTGCCTTTTATCTTCAGGCACTTTTGTCATGTAAATTACTGTAGACAATAGACAATAGACAATAGGTGCTGGAGTAGGCCATTCGGCCCTTCGAGCCAGCACCGCCATTCAATGTGATCATGGCTGATCATCCCCAATCAGTACCCCGTTCCTGCCTTCTCCCCATATCCCCTGACACAAAGCTGGGTGGCAGTGTGAACTGTGAGGAGGATGCTATGAGAATGCAGGGTGACTTGGACAGGTTGGAGGAGTGGGCAGATGCATGGCAGATGAAGTTTAATGCGGATAAATGTGAGGTTATTCACTTTGGTAGCAAAAACAGGAAGGCAGATTACTATCTAAATGGCATCAAGTTGGGAAAAGGGGAAGTACAACGGGACCAGGGGGTCCTTGTACATCAGTCTATGTAGACAGCGCTGAAAGCATCACACGAACATCACACTTGGACGGCACAGTGGCACAGTGGTAGAGTTGCTGCCTCACAGCGCCAGAGACCTGGGTTCCATCCTGACTACGGGTGCTGCCTGTACGGAGTCCGCATGTTCTCCCCGTGACCATGTGGGTTTTCTCCGGGCGCTCCGCTTTCCTCCCACACTCCAAAGGCATACAGCGTTGTAGGTTGATTGGCTTTGGTAAGTGTAGGATAGCGTTTTTGCGCGGAGATCGCTGGTCGGAGCGGACTCGGTGGGTGAAAGTGCCAGTTTCAACACTGAATCTCTAAGCTAAAAATATCCAATGTTTCATACGTTGCGATTATTTGCCTTACAAACTCCCCTCGGCAAGGCCAGCAGCATAATCAAGGACGAGTCACCCCCTGCCCACTCCCTCTTCTCCCCTCTCCCATCAGGCAAGAGGTACAGAAGTGTGAAAAAGCACACCTCCAGAATCAGAGACAGTTTCTTCCCAGCTGTTATCAGGCAACTGAACCATCCTGCCACAACCAGAGAGCAGTGCTGAACAACTATCTACCACATTGGTGAACCTCGGACTATCCTTGATCAGACTTTGCTGGCTTTACCTTGCACTAAATGTTATTCAATTTTCATGTATCTGTACACTGTAAACGAATCGATTGTAATCATGTATTGTCTTTCCGTTGACTGGTTAGCATGCAACAAAAGCTTTTCACTGTACCTCATTACACGTGACAATAAACTAAACTAAAAACATCTACACCAAGCATCATTTGTTGCTCGGATACTTAGAACAATCCATTTAACTTGCTTTCCCAGTCACATGCATAACTCTTAATTTGAATCGTTTTTCCCAATTGATAGATTCACTGGCATACAATCACAGAGTCTAATTACAATGTGGTTTTGGATTCTATTTTGACATAAAGTATAAACACTCTTCTGATACTTGTTGACAATGTTTCCACGTATTTTTGTATAATTCAAGATTTAGTCTTTTGAGATACAGCGCGGAAACAGGCCCTTTGGTCGACCGAGTCCGTGCCGACCAGCGATCCCCCCGTACACTAGCACTATCCCACACACAAGGGACAATTTTAACAATTTTATCAAAGCCAATCAACCTACAAACCCGCACGTCTATAGTGTGTGGGAGGAAACCGGACAAACCACAGGCGGTCATGGGGAGAACATACAAACTCCGTACAGACAGCACCCGTAGTCAGGATCGAACCAGGGTCTCTGGTGCTGTGAGGCATCGCTGCGCCTCTGTGCTGCCCTAAAGATGCCATGATCGTTGTAATCTGTACCGTCAAACCTAACACCAGTCAACTGTGGTTGCAGACAAAATGTGTAGGAAGGAACTGCAGATGCTGGAAGACAGACACAAAATGCTGGAGTAACCCAGCGGGACAGGCAGCATATCTGGATGGAAGCAACGGGTGGTGTTTTGGGTCGAGACCCTTCTTCAGACTGGTTGCAGATATGGGTATTGTATTTGTGCTGGAAGAAACTGCAGACGCCTGCTTAAACCGTATATAGACAACAAGAGCTAGAGTAACTCAGCGGGACAGGCAGCATCTCTGGAGAGAAGGAATGGTCTGAAGAAGGGTTTCGGCACGAAACATTGCCTATTTCCTTCGCTCCATAAATGCTGCCGCACCCGCTGAGTTTCTCCAGCAATCTTGTCTACCTGAGAAGGAACGGTTGCTGTTTCGGGTCGGATCTGAAGAAGGGTTGTCGACCCGAAGCATCACCCATTCCTTCTCTCCAGAGACGCTGCCTGTCCCGCTGAGTTACTCCAGCTCTAGTTGTCTATCTTAGGTATTGTATTTGCTGGCTGTTCATTCAGACTGTTCATCCTGCCACTGGGGAACTACTTCACCGCTTTCTATAAGTGATCCTCAGGAGATTTAATGGAAGAAGGCGTTTTGCGTAATCATCCACGGTGAGTCATAGGCTACGAAAAAATCTCAACTCGACAAGGCTAACAAAGCAATAATGTTCTCGAGATATTGTGCAGGAGCATTTGGTTAAACCAGCTGTGTCCAGTCTGCAACTCTTCAGACTCAACAGGATTTTAATTCTCTTTGCTGTGTGGCAACAGCACAAAACATCTCACTAGAGTGATCCATGGCACTTCTTGTACCTGCAGATTGGGTCCTCTGTAAGTTATTTTAATGCTCTTTGTTGATTCTCTATGACTGAACCTAAAAGGGCCTGTTCCACTTGGGCGTCATTTGCGCGTCATGCAGATGGCGCGCGAAGATTTTTGCACATCCCAACATCCTGGGGCGCCGCGCGCGACCACGTGTCACTGCCTACATCACCACGCACCGTGCACACCATGCGCGCATCACGTGCGCGTCACAATGCGTAAATTATGTCGCGTAAATGATGCCCAAGTGACACAGGCCCTTAAGTATTGCATTTAACTTGGTCAGTAATTAAAATCTCTAGGGTGGACAAAACTGCAGTTGTTTAAAGTGCTTTATAAATAAAGTTATTATTATATTATTAAAAGTGCTGGAGAAACTCTGCGGGTGCAGCAGCATCTATGGAGTGAATGAAATAGGCAACGTTTCGGGCCGAAACGTTGCCTATTTCCTTCGCTCCATAGATGCTGCTGCACCCGCTGAGTTTCTCCAGCACTTTTGTCTACCTTCGATTTTCCAGCATCTGCAGTTCCTTCCGAAACAATTAAAATCTCTGACTAGTTCATTGCAGCCTATGTAACTTTGACTAGTTACATGACTAGTTGCTGACTAGCCGTTGGCTAGTTACTGTAACTCCAACTAGTTACACGACTAGTTACTGACTAGTCGCTGACTAGTTACAGTAACTACAACCATTTACGTGGCTGGTTACTGACTAATCACTGGCTAGTTACTGTAACTACAACTAGTTACAAGACTAATCAGTGACTAGTTACAGTAGCCACAACTAGTCACATGACCAGTTACTAACTAGTTATCACAACTATGGCTAGTTACTGACCAGTTCCATGTTTGTTTACCGTGATGCTTGACCCGTTGAGTTACTTGAGCAGTTTGGTTTTCAGCTCCAGATGCCAGCATCTGCAGTCACCTGTATCCCCACTGACTGAACAGAACTTGACAGAACCAGGGAGAGCGTTTAAGAACAAAGTACATAATTTTAGCAACGAACATCTGAAATACTAAAGACCCTTTGTCCTTGGGTGAGCCCTTCCTTCCCCTTGCCATATCAAATGAAGACTTCCTTCTTTCCGTTTTGTGGTTAGATCACAGTGGGCTGCAGCTATATTTGGAGGCAATTCATACTGCATCAACTGTGTAGCATGTCAAAGAGGGAGGTCACGTTGGCGCAGCAGTAGAGTTGCTGCCTCACAGCGCCAGAGACCCGGGTTCGATCGTGACTACGGGTGCTGTCTGTACGGAGCTTGTACGTTCTCCCCGTGACCTGCGTGCGTTTTCCCCGGGATCTCCGGTTTCCTCCCACTTTCCAAAGACGTGAGGTTTGTAGGCAAATTGGCTTGGTATCATTGTAAGTTGTCCCTAGTGTGTGTGTGTGTGTGCAGGATAGTGTTAGTGTGCGGGGATCACTCTGTGGGCCGAAGGGCCTGTTTCCATGCTGTATCTCTAAAATTAAATTAAACTGAAAGAGGAGGGGTGCAATTATTTTGGTCACAGAGTTCCAATGAATGCAGGAATATATTTGGAGACACAAGGAACTGCAGATGCTGGTCTACATCTGCGGAGTGAAGGGTATGTCCCATTTGGGCGTCATTTGCGCGTCACACAGGAGGCGCGCGAGGATTTTGAGAATCCTCAAATCCTGGGGCGCCGTGCGCTACCGTGCATCACTGCAAACGCCACCACGTCTCACCATGCGCCATGCGCGCGTAATGCACGCCATGCGTCCTTTATACAGCATCTCCGGAGAAGAGTCAGAACCCGAAACGTTGCCTGTCCATGCTCTCCACAGATGCTGCCTGACCCACTGAGTTACTCCAGCACTGTATAGAAACATAGAAAATAGGTGCAGGAGGAGGCCATTCAGCCCTTCGAGCCAGCACCGCCATTCATTGTGATCATGGCTGATCGTCCCCTATCAATAACCCGTGCCTGCCTTCTCCCCATATCCCTTGACTCCACTAGCCCCTAGAGCTCTATCTAACTCTCTCTTAAATCCATCCAGTGACTTGGCCTCCACTGCCCTCTGTGGCAGGGAATTCCATAAATTCACAACTCTCTGGGTATCTTTGTTTCCTTGTCAGTTATTTGTTATGGACCTGAGTTCAGTTTAGTTTATTGTCACGTGTACCGAGGTCCAGTGAAAAGCTTTTGTTGCGTGCTAACCAGTCAGTGGAAAGACAATACGTGATTAGATTTGAGCCATTTACAGTGTACAGATACATGAGTTCATGTAGTTGATAGTGGTTCAGGACTGTTCTCTAGTTGTGGTAGCATGAATCCGTTGCCTTGATGAGGCAGCGTGAGATATAAATGGAGTCAATGAGAGGGAGGTTGGTTTGTGCGATAGTCCGGGCTGCATCTACAATTCGCTGCATTTTCTTGTGATCTTGGATGGAGCTGTTCCCAAACCAAGCTGTGATGCTTCCTGATAAAATGCTTTCTATGGCGCATCTGTAGAAGTTGGTGAGAGTTGTCGGGGACAAGCCGAACCTCCGAAGTCTTCTAAGGAATTCGAGGCGTTGGTGTGCTTTCTTGGTCGTTGCTTCAATATGGGTGGTGTAGGAGAAGTTGTTGGTAATATTGACTCCTAGAAATTTGAAGTTTTCGACCATGTCGACTGCAACTTGCAATTGTTACTGCAAATAAGGTCATGAGATCATAAGGAGTAGGAGTAGAATTAGGCCATCAGCCCATCGTCTACTCCACCAGTCAACCACGGCTGATCTATCTCTCCCTCATAGCCCCATTCTCCCTGTAACCTCTGTAACTAATCAAGAGGGGGGGTCTTATAGAAACTTACAAAATTCTTAAGGGGTTGGACAGGCTAGATGCAGGAAGATTGTTCCTGATGTTGGGGAAGTCCAGAACAAGGGGTCACAGTTTAAGGATAAAGGGGAAATCTTTTAGGACTGAGATGAGAAAAACATTTTTTACACAGAGTGGTGAATCTCCGGAATTCTCTGCCACAGAATGTAGTTGAGGCCAGTTCATTGGCTATATTTAAGAGGGAGTTAGATGTGGCCCTTGTGGCTGCTTCTCCAATTTGCGGTGGGACTCACTCTGGCCATGGAGGGGGCCCAGGACTGAATGGCCAGATTCTGAATGAGAGGGGGAGTTGAAGTGCTGAGCCACCGGGACATATGTGGGGGAAATAAACTGCACCCTAGCTGATGGCTTCTCCAGTTCAGAAGCTTGATATCAAAGGGGAAGGAGGGGGGGTGGGAGGGTGGGGAGGGGGGGGTGGGGTGGGGAGGGGGGTAGCTGTTCCTGAGTCTGGTGGTACAGCTCTTTGAGCTGCTATAGAGTTGCTGCCTTACAGAACCAGAGACCCCGGTTCGTTCCTGAAAATGGGTGCTGTCTGTACGGAGTTTGCATGATCTCCCTGTGACCGCGTGGGTTTACCCCAGGTGTGCTCCGGTTTCCTCCCACACAGCAAAGATGTGCAGGTTTGCAGGTCGATTGTCATTGGAAAGAAACCAATTGTCAATTGTCGCTAGTGTGTAGGATAGTGCGAGTGTACTGGGTGATCTCAGGTCGGTGTGGACTCGGTGGACTGACGGATCAGTTTCCGTGCTGTATCTCTAAACGCTAAAAGTCACTGATTCTAAGCCGACCATCAATCACCCATTCACTCTAGTTCTATGTTATCCCACTTTCTCATCCACTCCCTACACACTAGGGGCTGTATCTCTAAAGTCTACAGTCTAAAGTCCAAACACCAACATCCTCCGCAGAGACGGAGGCCAGCATGTAGAATGCCAAATAGATGAGTGTTTGCAACCGTTTTCATCCAGAATTTTAAAGTGGATAATTCATCTCAGCCATCACCGAGGCAATTTTTTAGCCGTTTTTCTTTGTTCGACGTGAAATTGAAAAATCTTTGAGAACACCGGATCCAATCTATGGGATTGAGAGTGATCAGAGCTACAGTGCTGCATATTAGTATCCCTTCACTTGACGTTCCAGCTAAAGTGGTCCAAAATGATCATAACTCAAACACCTGACAAGAGGGGAAAAGAATCACGAGTCCCCTGTTTAACTAAAGTGGCTCAAACGTTATAGAACAGGTTACTACCCTGCCATCTATTCTTGTTCAGCGGCAGGGTGGCACAGCGGTAGAGTCACTGCCTTACAGCGCCAGAGAACCGGGTTTGATCCTGGCTGCGGGTGCTGTCTGTACGGAGTTTGTACGTTCTCCCTGTGATCACGTGGGTTTTCTCCGGGTGCTCCGGCTTCCTCCCACCCTCCAAAGGCATACAGGTTTGGAGATTAATTTGGCTTGATAAAATTGTAAATTGTAAATTGTAAATTGTAAATCGCTGGTTAGCGCTGTTTCTCTAAATTCTGTACTCACTGGAGTGTAGAAGCACACAGAGCAGACAGAAACATACAGAATAGTGAAAGTCTTGGATAGAGTGGATGTGGAGAGGATGTTTCCACTAGTGGGAGAGTCTCGGACTAGAGGTCATAGCCTTAGAATTAAATGACTTTCTGTTAGGAAGGAGATGAGAAGGAATGTCTTTAGTCAGAGGTTGGTGAATCAGTGGAATTCATTGCCATAGAAGGCTGTGGAGGTCAAGTCAGTAGATATTTTTAAGGCAGCGATAGATACTGTAGACTCTTGATTAGTACGGGTGTTGGAGGTTATGGGGAGAAGGTAGGAGAATGGGGTTAGGAGGGAGATATAGATCAGCCATGATTGAATGGTGGAGTAGACTAGGTGGGCCGAATGGCCGAATTCTACTCCTATTCCTTATTACCTTATGACCTTAAGTATAAAATATAAAGTCTAAAAGGAACAAGGCAAAGTAAAAGCAAAAAGACCATTGACTTCAAGCAGAATTTCACTGAGTAGAGTGAAGGGGAACCTTTGCAAAATGGAAGTCAATGGATCTCAAGAGGAAAACATGCCAATGGCCAAAGGCCCATGAGAGCAGATGAAGGTGATCGCAACGACCGGAGAGCCAAACATCTCGGGCCAATGACTGCAGTTGCTCCTTAGGATATTGTCCTTGGCCCGAACATCTGCTGCTGCTCTATCTGTGACCTTCCTTCCAGCGTTCCAGCAAGACGTCAGAAGGAGAGGAGGTTGCTAGATTGTGCTACCTTTCATTCCATTTGAAGTTCTATTAGGAAGGAGATGAGAAGACATTTATTTAATCAGAGAGTGGTGAATCTGTGGAATTCTTTGCCACAGAAGGCTGTGGAGGCCAAGTCAGTGGATATATTTAAGGGTGAGATAGATAGAAACATAGAAACATAGAAAATAGGTGCAGGAGTAGGCCATTCGGCCCTTCGAGCTTGCACCGCCATTCAATATGATCATGGCTGATCATCCAACTCAGTATCCTGTACCTGCCTTCTCTCCATACCCCCTGATCCCTTTAGCCACAAGGGCCACATCTAACTTCCTCTTAAATATAGCCAATGAACTGGCCTCAACTACCTTCTGTGGCAGAGAATTCCACAGATTCACCACTCTGTGTAAAAAATAATTTTCTCATCTCGGTCCTAAAAGACTTCCCTCTTATCCTTAAACTGTGACCCCTTGTTCTGGACTTCCCCAACATCGGGAACAATCTTCCTGCATCTAGCCTGTCCAACCCCCTAAGAATTTTGTAAGTTTCTATAAGATCCCCCCTCAATCTTCTGAATTCTAGTGTGTACAAGCCGAGTCTATCCAGTCTTTCTTCATATGAAAGTCCTGACATCCCATTTGATGGGAAATCCTGCAGAAAAACAAATTGTCTCTGTTCGTCGGTACACTGGACAGCAATAAACCTCCACATCCTCTCCATAAAAATTGAAAAATTAAATTTAAGGGCAATATTAAAATAATCCTTTTTTTTTTACGGTTTTGATTTTTTTTCCTAAAAAAGCGAACAGTAAATTTTGACCCATAAATTAAATGTAAAGTTTGATCATAGCATTATTTATAAAAATTGTTTGGAAAAAGTTTGCTTCATTTTTATTTTTATTATAATATTGCAATTGTAATAAAAATCAAATGAAATCTTCAATTTCATTGTGAGCGATATCACAGTTCAATAGCAAATTATGCTGAGGCAAAACATACTGAATTAATTAAGTTTCCATGGAGTTTTATAATTCCAATTTTGTTGCTTGCAGCATGAAGATCTGGCTTGCGTCTGCTCTCATGGAAAAGAAAAAACCCGCTGCGTTCAGTGCTGGCTCCCGTGATATTAAAAATGTCCTTGTGTTAGGAAGGGTGTAATGAACCCCAAAAATTGATCCCAATGGAAAGGTCCAAGGTTCATAAGTGATAGGAGCAGAATTAGGCCATTTGGCCCATCAGGTCTACTCCGCCATTTAATCATGGCTGATCCATCGCTCCCTCCGAACCCCATTGTCCTGCCTTCTCCCCAGAACACTGACACGTGTGACACTCAGACTAATCACAAAATCTATCTTCGATTAAAGGTGGTTCGAAGGTCTCCAATGAAGTACATGGTAGGAGTTCAGAACCGCTCTCCAGTTGGTGAGAGGATGGTTCAGATGCCTGATAACAAAATTACGCCATTCAGCCCATCGAGTCTACTCTGCCATTCAATCATGGCTGATCTATCTCTCCCCACCAACCCCAATCTCCTGCCTTCTCTCGCCTTCCGTCTTTTCTCCATAACCCCTGACTCCCGTACTAATCAAGAATCTATCTACCTTAAAAACTCTGCCTTAAAAATATCCATTGACTTGGCTTCCACAATTTGGCATGGCATTGGGCAAGATGAGAGGAGTTTAAACTCTTAAGCGGCCTTTTCACGGGGCGATTTGACGCAAGAGTTAACCGGAGTTTAACATCGTGGGAACCTCGTGCGATAACAGTGCGGCATTCGTGGACCACCGTGGACCACCGTGGCGCTAACGGCAGGTCATCGTGTAACTTGGTCACTCGGGAGAAAATTCAAGAAAGTTTGAATTTCTCCAAGAGTGACTTGTACACTTGTGGTTGAGTATTGCAACATTATATGGACGTAGTGGCCAGTGCGATATCCGTAATAACTCTTGCGGGTACCGTGGGAACTCCTGCGAACGGTGAACCCGGAAGCTGGACAGAGGGAACAGAAGGTGAGTAAAAATTATCTTATGTGGGATTGAATTTAAAAAATAAATAAAAATAAAGATTTGCATCCGCATATGGACATCAACTTATTCATGAGTTATGTTAATGAGATTCAAAAAAATAACTATAATCTTTAAAAGGGACTTTAAAAGGGACTTTACTGAAAGGTTACGCATTTTTATGGTCCGTGAGAAATTTTTCACATGTACTTCTTTGAGAGATACAGGTCGGAGTCCTCCGGTCCAGGGGTCCGGAACGCTACCAATCAATGTTGTACAGAGACCCGTGAACTGTACATGCTGGTTTAAACCGAAGACAGACACAAAAAGCTGGAGTAACTCAGCGAGTCAAGCAGCATCTCTGGAGAAAGAAAGCTGATGTTTCGGGACGAGACACATCTTCAGACTCAATTCCGATTAGGCTGTCTGAAGAAGGGTTCCGGTGTTGGGGGAGTCCAGAACCAGGGTCCCAGTTTTACAGTCTACCGTGGGAACTCTTTAACTCAGTAAAGTAAAGTAGCCTTTATTGTCATATCAGCGCACAGGCAGCAGTTGACTGTTGCTCTATTCAGTTTCCCAGGGGGTCGGGACGGGACTGGAGTTGGGAGAGAAAGGTGGGGGAGTCGAGGGAGAGGAGGGGGAGACAGATGGGGGTGTCTTCATTTACTGACGGCGGGTGTCTGTCACTGAAACAGGCAGGTGAGATTTCACATCCACCTTGTGTGTGCCTCTCTCTCTCTCTCCCTCCCTCTTACACAGGCTGAGAGACTCTGCCTCTGTGAGTGTACGTCTCTTTCTCCCCCTCTCCCACACACAGTAAGACCGAGGTACTGTGCTCAGTCCATCTGTGTCTCCCACATACACAGTAAAATATGTCTCCAAATGAGCCAATTCAACCAAGGGAGGATATATATAGTGTGTGAAAAAAAAAGTTACATCATTTGTGTCACGTGTAGTTCACGATGTTCATTCAAGATTTAACGGGAATGCTCGGGAAACGGACAAGTCACTCGCACAAATAGCAGAAATGCCGAGTACCGTGGGAACTTTATCTACTGCCGTTATATCGTGCGAGACTCGTGCTGGACCACGACCTCTTCACTCTGGTGACATCTTGCGTCAACTCGCCCCGTGAAAAGGCCGCTTTAGATTAGAAGAATTCAGCTGTACGATTTGAAATATGTAATATCTTATCTGTTATCAATTTGCTTATCCCAATTTTCTACACTTACTATTTTCAGAATCAACATATTGGTCTACATAATGATGAAGACAAATAATATTTCACCATATGCCATTCACCATTCACCAAGACTAATGGTTGTGATGTTATAACATTAGGGAACATTTTCTTTCTCTATTTTAAAATCTGTGATTCTTCATCGCAACTAGAATACTGTTGCACACATCCTATAGTGATCTCACTCCAATTGGCAGGTACATGGATATTCTGGATATTATGGAAGTTCATCATTTCTTAAATTCTGGACTTTTCCTACCTTCAGCCCCCCCCCCCCTCCACCCCCACACCTGCAGTCTAGAAAAGTGTTCCAACCTGAAATGTCACCCATCTTTTTTCTCCAGAGATGCTGCCTGACCCGCTGAGTTACTCCAGCACTTTGTGAATATCTTTATGCTGATAGAATCATAGTCATATAGGCCCAATTGCTACAATCTCACCAAAATGTCTATCTGAGCTCGTCCCATTTGTTTGTGTTTAGCCCATATCCCTCTGAATTATTATGCACGGTGGCACAGCGGTTGGACACAGCGCCAGAGACCCGGGTTCGATCCTGAAAAAGTTGCCCCTCAGATTCTTATTAAACCTTTCCCCTCTCACCTTAAATCCAGTGTTTTTGATTCGACTTCCCTGGATAAATGACTCAGTGCATTCACCCTATCTATTCCGCACATGATTTTGTACACCTCCATAATATCACAAGACCGTAAGAGATAGGAGCAGAATTAGGCCATTCAGCCCATCACGTTTATTCCGCCATTCAATCATGGCTGATCTATCTCTCCCTCCTAACCCCATTCTCCTGCCTTCCCCCCAGAACCTCTGACTTATTTAGACTTCGTTCCTCCCACACTGTTGAGTGCATTGGGCAGCAAGCCATCGCCATTCTGATCGGTCATGTGCGACGTTTTCTACCCTCGATAGGCTTGGGCCCAGGGCTTCCAAATCCTACTGGAATGTCCGCCTCCGTGTGAGTTTTGGTCGGCCTCTTTTCCTTCTTGCGTCAGGTTGCCATGTCATTGCTATTCTAGGTGACTTCTCAAACTCTCAGTAGCTGGATAAGTTCCCACTCTGGTACAAGGTCCTGACATTCCAGCTAGCTATTCTCATAGCTGTTTTGGCAGAGAAGCTGTTACTCTTTAACGGGGCACAAGCGTCTCGGAGGCTTTGGCCCGAGCCCGTCTTACTTGTAGGGGGGCGAGCTCCTTTTCTCATGCCTGTTTCCAGCATAGTTTATGCTTGCTGTTTCCGTAGTGGGTTTGAGGCTTTACGGGGTACAGATGCTAGCCCTGCGCCCAACCCTCCTCCTTGTCCAGGCTTGGGACCCACACTGGCTTGGGGTGTCCATAATCAGAGTACCTCTGAAACCCGTACTAATCAAGAATCTATCTATCTGTGCCTTAAATATATCCAGTGACTTGGCCTCCACAGCCTTCTGGCAAAGAATTCCACAGATTCACCACCCTCAGACTACAGAAATTTCTCCTCATCTCTTTCCTAAAAGAACGCCCTTTAATTCTGAGGCCTCTAGTCCTAGACTCTCCCACTCGTGGTCCCCCCTCATCTGCCTGCGCTCCAAGGAATAAACCCTTAGCTTGTCCGACCTCTTCTTGTAGCTCAAGGCTCGGCAACACCCTCGCAAACATTATCTGCACTCTTTCCAGCTTCAATGCATCCTTCCTTCAGCAGGGTGACCAAAATTGAACTTCGAATGTGGCCTCACCTCACCAATCTGCACACTTCATGTCATGTAGAATTGGGCACGGTGGCGCAGTGGTAGAGTTGCAACTTTACAGCGCTTACAGCACCAGAGACCCGGGTTTGATCCCGACCACGGGTGCTGTCTGTACGGGAGTTTGTACGTTCTCCCCGTGACATGCGTGGGTTTTCTCCAAGATCTTCGGTTTCCTCCCACACTCCAAAGACGTACGGGTTTGTAGGTTAATTGGCTTGGTATAAATGTAAAATAATTCTACCTGTGTGTGTCGGACAGTGTTAATGTGCGGGGATCGTTGGTCGGTGCAGACTCGGTGGGCCAACGGGCCAGTTTCCACGTTGTATCTCTAAACTAAACTAAACTAAACTACCAGCAGCAGTGACGTGACAGATTGGAAAGTTTGATCTGTGACCGTGACGATTTACATGTGTTTAGCGTCATGGTGTGAGGGGTGTATTTATTGGCATCTTTATTTGATTACTTTTCCAATTCCACTATACCATTCGCAATGTTAATACTGTAAACCGCAAGGCCGATACATTCCCAGCATGGAGCCTTGCTTGCGCGAAGCCATGAATATGATTTTCATGGTTCCAGATGACAGAATTTAACGCGTACAAGAACATTGCTGTGAGATTTGGACCATTCTTGGGCGCTGCAACTGAAGCTCAAAGAACAGCCTCCACTCCACTCACCAGAGCACATTGTGCTTATCTCAAATGAAAGATATTTCAGATACCAATTCTTTCCTGCCGCAAAACTGCTCCACGACTGCGTAAGTCAAGCTGCTTGTGTGAAGTTACGATGGAAGAAGGTGCAGGATTAGGCAAAGTTTATCTCCAGACCCCTCATCTAAAAGAGCTTGGTGCTGCTGGTATAATATTACAGCATATCTCGCCCAAAGCAACAAGTCATGTTTACTAATGGTCTGTCAGCATCGGTCCATACCTATAAATGCAACAGAAAAAAAAAATCAGTGGCGTTATAAAACCATGAGAGGAATAGAATCGCGTAGATGCACGCAGTCTCTTGCCCAGCGTAGGGGAATCGAGGAGCAGAGGCCATGGGTTCAAGGTGAAGGGGAAAAGATTTAATAGGAATCTGAGGGGTAACTTTTTCACACAACGGGTGGTGGGTGTATGGAGCCAGCTGCCAGAGGAGGTAGTTGAGGCTGGGACTATCCCATCGTTTGAGAAACAGTTAGACGGGTACATGGATAGGACAGGTTTGGAGGGAAATGGACCAAACGCGGGCAGATGGGACTAGTGTAGCTGGGACATGTTGGCTGGCATGGGCAAGTTGGGCCGAAGGGCCTGTTTCCACGCTGGATCACTCCATAACTCTTTGTGCCACAATAAAGTTCAATTCAGTTCAGTTTAGTTTATTGTGGCGTGTATTGTTGGCATGGGCATGTTCAGCTGAAGGGTCTGCATGATTCAATGACCCTATGAATACTTATAAGGAGTATCTATATATTCTTTCTGCAGGATAAGGCTATCCCATCCATCAAAACCCTGCCTGTGGTCATTCTGCCAAATGTTCTGGTCTTGTTGCTGTTGAAGCCTCTCGGTATTAATTCTTCGCCAGTAAAAGATTGCTCAGTTTTAGTGCAGTGAACGACAGGAGTTCAAGGTGGGAATATGCGGCCATTTATTCTAAACCAAACTTAGTTTATTGTCATGTGTACCGAGGTACAGTGAAAAGCTTTTGTTGTGTGCTAACCAATTAGCGGAAAGACAATAGTGTCTAGAGGATTTATTGTCATGTGCCCCAGATAGGACAATGAAATTCTTGCTTGCTGCAGCACAACAGAATATTGTAAGCAAAAATACGGAACAGTTCAGTTCAATATACACATAAATAAACTGATAAAGTGCAATAGACTGTTACAGTTCAGAGTCTGTTTGTTGGCGATTTTAATAGCCTGGCGGCTGTGGGGAAGTAGCTGTTCCTGAACACAGATGTTGCAGATTTCAGGCTCCTGTACCTTCGGCCCGATGGTAGCAGAGAGATGAGTGCGTGGCCAAGATGGTGTGGGTCCTGGATGATGTTGGCTGCTTTTTTGAGGCAGCGACTGCGATAGATCCCTTCATTGGTGGGGAGGTCAGAGCCGATGATGGACTGGGCAGTGGTCACAACTTTCTGCATTCTTTTCCGCCACTGGACTCTCAAGTTGCCGAACCAAGCCACGATGCAACCAGTCAGCATTCTCTCGACTGTGCACCTGTAGAAGTTCGAGAGAGTCCTCTTTGACATACTGACTCTCCGTAATCTTCTCAGGAAGTAGAGGCGCTGATGTGCTTTCTTTATAATTGCATCAGTGTATCCATGCAATACATGATTACAATTCGAGCCGTCTGCAATGTACAGATATGTGACAAAGAGAATAACAAGAGTAACGTTTAGTGCAAGACTAACGTTTCGGGCAATCCAGTCAAGTCTGATCAAAGATAGCCCGAGGGTCACCATGAGGTGGATAGTAATTCATCATTGTTCTCTGGCTATGGTAGGATGGTTCAGTTGCTTGGTAACAGCTGGGAAGAAACTGTCTCTGAATCTGGAGGTGTGCGTTTTCACATTTATACACCTTTTGCCCGACTGGAGAGGGGGGTAGAGGGAGTGGCCGGGATGCGATTCGTCCTCATTTCGTCCGTGACTGCCATGTATTACACACTATTTGTATTGTGGCCTTTTCCCAAAGTGTACTAGAAATCTATGAAAGTCTTGAATCACATCAGGGTGTTCCAAAGTTTGGACTGAATGTTTCACAAGAACACTTTTAATTAAAATATTACAAGTTCAAGTAATTGAAATATGGTTGGTTTTGAAAAATCAATACAGTACTGGGATCAAGAGATGATATGTAATTATGCATAATAGTATAATTATAATTCTGAAAGACAAACAAAACTAAATTCTTAAGTGAACAAGACACTCCACTATATTGAAGGCGACACAAAAAGCTGGAAAACTCAGCGGAACAGGCAGCATCTCTGGAGAGAAGGAATGGGTGAAGTTTCAGGTCGAGACTCTTCTCCAGACTAGTTAGGGAAAATGGAAACGGGAGATATAGACGATGATGTAGAGAGATAAAGAACAATGAATGAAGGATATGCAAATAAGTAATAATGATAAAGGAAACGGGCCATTGTTAGCTGTTTGTTGGATGTAAACGAGAAGCTGGTGCGACTTGGGTGGGGGAGGGATAGAGAGAGAGGGAATGCCGGGGTTACTTGAAGTTAGAGAAATCTAAACTTATACCACTGGGCTGTAAGATGCCCAAGCAAAATGTGAGATGCTGTTCCTCCAATTTCCATTTAGCCTCACTCTGGCAATTGAGGAGACCTAGGACAGAAAGGTCACGTGGGAATGGGAAGGAGAATTAAAGTGTTTAGCAACTGGTTGCTACATTACCTTTCCTATCCATGAACCTGTCCAAATGTCACTTAAATGTTGTAGAACCTGCCCCAACAACCTCCTCTGGCAGCTCGTTCCATAAACCCACTACTCATTGTGTGAAAAAATTGGGTCTTTGCCTCTTATTAAATCTCTCCCCTCTTACCATACAGAACTATCAAATATATACTTAGCTTGGAGGAGATTTGTAAACCAAAGGAAATAGCGGTTGGCTTCTAATTTTGCAGTACGAATATCGCAATGTCAATTATCTTCATCTTGTTGTGTCCAACCATTTCTTTCTGCCGTGCAATCTGCACTGCGATGATACAGGAGAAACAATGTCAAGATTTGGGATGTTCAGAACACCTGCAATCTACTATTTGAAAACCTATTTGGCCTTTTTCTTGTGCTTTTAATGTAACTGTCTGATGGGAAGGAAAGATTGGAAAGCAATTTGATCCAAACACTTCATTAAATCCCCTTCCATTTTCCTTGAGTGACTTGTCCGTTGATGAGACCGCTGTTCTGCCACCAGTGTGGTAGAACTGTGTTCATTGTGAGATTCAGTAGCTGGATCAATTAAGGAACTGGGGAACCCACCGGAAGGCTCGTCGATAGGTGTAACTGGGCGGGAGCTGGAGACGTCAGACGCGAGGAACGAGGGCCGTTGGGAGGGTGAGCCGGGATAATACCTCCAGCGCCTTCAAGGGTGGTTGCAGGAGGCATCCCGGGACACAAAGATGTGCGGGCGAGGAGAGGGACAGCGGTTCGCGGGAACCGCTCCCGTACATCGAGCACGCGGGCCGACTGGACTTTGGACTTTGAATAATGTCGCCAAAACAGGGCAGCACCCGCGTGTGTTATATATGCAAAAATAATTTTACTTTGCAGTTGTATATGTGAGAAATAAAACAATAGACAAAAGGTGCAGGAGCAGGCCATTTGGCCCTTCGAGCCAGCACCGCCATTCATTGTGATCATGGCTGATCATCCCCAATCAGTACTCCGTTCCTGCCTTCTCCCCATATCCCTGGACTCAGCTATCTTTAAGAGCCCTATCTAGTTCTACGACTGTACGACTCTACGACTCTACTAAACTAAGACTGATTTGAAATAATTAAAAGATCAATAAACAATAGAAAATAGGTGCAGGAGTAGGCCATTCAGCCTGCTCGAGCCAGCACCGCCATTCAAAGTGATCATGGCTGATCATCCACAATCAGTACCCCGTTCCTGCCTTCTCCCCATATGCCTTGACCCCGCTATCTTTAAGAACTCTGTCCAGCTCTCTCCTGAAAGCATCTAGAGAACCAGCCTCCACCACCCACTGAGGCAGAGAATTCCACAGACTCACAACTCTCTGTGTGAAAAAGTGTTTCCTCATCTCCGTTATAAATGGCTTACCCCTTATTCTTAAACTGTGGCCCCTGGTTCTGGACTCCCCCAACATCGGGAACATGTTTCCGGCCTCTAGTGTGTCCAAACCCTTAATAATCTTGTATGTTTAAATAAAATATCCTCTCATCCTTCTAAATTCCAGCGTATTCAAGCCCAGCCGCTCCATTCTCTCAGCATATAACAGTCCTGCTATCCCGGGAATTAACCTGGTGAACCTACGCTGAAGTCCCTCAATAGCAAGAATGTCCTTCCTCAAATTCAGAGACCAAAACTGCACACAATACTCTAGATGTGGTCTCACTGGGGCCCTGTACAACTGCAGAAGGACCTCTTTGCTCCTATACTCAACTCCTCTTGTGATAAGGCCAACGTGCAATTAGCTTTCCAGCTCATCACTATTGACAAATCTGGAGGAATACAGTAGTAAAATATATGTTCAAAGCAAGCTGAGAAACTGGAGTAACATTGAAATAATGATCTGGTTATTTTGGTATGCAGTGATGGTATGTATGATATTTATTCCAGGATAGATAAATAGATAATTTAGTTTAGTTTAGTTAAGTTAAGAGATACAGCATGGAAACAGGCCCTTCGGCCCAATTTGCCCCTGCCGACCCACATGCCCCATCTACACTAGTCCAGACTGCCTGCACTTGGCCTGTAACACTATAAACCTGTCCCATTCATGTCCCTGTCCAAATGTCTCTTGAGCCAGCCTCCACTCCGGGAACAATTCACAGAAGCAGATTAACCTACAAACCCGTACGTCTTTGGGATGTGGGAAGAGACTGGAGCAGTCAGAGAAAGCCCACGAGGTCACAGAACGTAAAACGCCGCAGAGGCAGCAGTGGTGGTCAGGATTGAACCCGGGTCTCTGGCGCTGTAAGGCAGCAACTCCACCATTGCGCCACTGCGCTGCATTGTACCACTGGGGTATTGTTGGGATAAATAACTTCAGCAGTTGTATGAGTAACAGCCGTATGTAATACAGGTATCATGATGTCAATCGCTCGGGGAACTTTATGCTATTCTGCTGAGTCTTGGACTGCAGTCAGTCTAAAAAAGCCCATAGCTGAAGAAATGAGGCATTTAGACTGCAGTTGTAGTACATTTAACGGATTCTAGTTGAGTGGGTGGATGAAAAGAGGTGACAACAAATGGACAAGAAACAAAATCATTGCAGAGAACAACCGACACGGGGATTGGTTTTGGTTCCTTGCGGAATTGGAGTTGTACATTTCTTGTAGCTCCATGGAGACTTCGAGCTCCAGTGCACACTCAAGGTCTCTTCTCGTCGTCTTGAGATTTTAGACGAGCCAGTGAAAGCCACTGAGGCGAAAACTCACGAGAAATCTCGCTTTCTTCTCTTCGAGCATCCGCAGAAATGTTTATTCCTGGAGCACGCTGCAATGGAAAATAACACAAAGATACCCAGAGATACCTACAGAAGTCACATCGTTAGTTTAGAATTCTGGATTATTGATTTGGAGAAGTGACCGAAAGAAAATTTAAGAGTCAGGAGAGTGTTTTATTGTCATATGTCCCAAACAGAACAATGAAATTATTATTTGCTGCAGCACCACAGAAGATGTAAATATAACAGTCTCTAAACAAAATAATAAACAATAATAAATCTTGAATTGAAGTGTTTGTTTCCATGTACAGTTAGAATTGCTGGTTGGATGAACTATTTCAGCTGCCGACAACAGAAGCCATTATTATAGATTTTTAGTTTAGTTTAGCTTAGAGATGCAGCGAGTCCCACCGGGTCCGCGCCGACCAGCGATCCCCGCACGTTAACACTATCCTACACCCACTAGGGACAATTTTTACATTTACCAAGCCAATTAGCCTACAAACCTGTACGTCTTTGGAGTGTGGGAGGAAACCGAAGATCTCGGAGAAAACCCAGGCAGGTCACGGGGAGAACGTACAAACTCCGTACAGACAGCGCCCGCAGTCGGGGTCGAACCTGGGTCTCCGGCGCAGCATTCGCTGTACGGCAGCAACTCTACCGCTGCGCCAATTTGGAAATCAGGAAAATTGAAATGATTCCATTAGCTGAATCAATAAAAAAACATTCAAAGGAGGTGCAGGATGTGGTGTCTCATCTTTAGTGTAGTTCAGAGTGAAGATGGACATCACTGCAGTAATGGAGGGAGTTTTGATGGAATTACTATGGAACTCCATGGAATGGAGTGTGTGGAACGGAACTGCAGTCGCTATTTTGTACCAAAGTGCTGGAATAACTCAGCGGGTCGGGCAGCATCTCTGAAGAAAAAGGATAGGTGATGTTTCAGGTCGGGACCCTTCTTCAGACTGAAAGTATCAGGGGGCTGGAGTAACTCAGCTGGTCTGGCAACATCTCTGGTGAAAATGAATAGGTATACTATAAGTAAAGAGGAGCAAAGTTTAAAGAAGGTATGCGGGGTAAATTTTTACACAGTGTGTGGTGAGGACTTTGAACATGCTGCTAGATATGGTGGTGAAGGCAATTAAAATAGTGAGGCTTTCAGATAGACACATGGATATGCACGGAATGGAGGGGCATGGATCACGTGTAGGCAGAGGAGATTTGTTTAACATGGTATCATGCGACGGTTCAGGTTGAGACCTTTCTTCTTTAACTTATTTAGTTTAGTTTGACAATAGACAATAGGTGCAGGAGTAGGCCATTCAGCCCTTTGAGCCAGCACCGCCATTCAATGTGATCATGGCTGATCATCCCCAATCAGTACTCCACTATTTTTAAGAGCCCTATCTAGCTCTCTCTTGAAAGCATCCAGAGAACCTGCCTCCACCGCCCTCTGAGGCAGAGAATTCCACACACTCACCACTCTGTGAGAAAAAGTGTTTCCTTGTCTCTGTTCTAAATGGCTTACTCCTTATTCTTAAACTGTGGCCCCTGGTTCTGGACTCCCCCAACATCGGGGAACATGTTTCTTGCCTCTAGTGTGTCTAATCCCTTAACAATCTTATATGTTTCAATGAGATATCCTCTCATCCTTCTAAACTCCAGAGTGTACAAGCCCAGCTGCTCCATTCTCTCAGTATATGACAGTCCCGCCATCCTGGGAATTAACCTTGTAAACATACGCTGCACTCCCTCAATAGCAAGAATGTCCTTCCTCAAATTAGGGGACCAAAACTGCACACAATACTCCAGGTGTGGTCTCACTAGGACTCTGTACAACTGCAGAAGGACCTCTTTGCTCCAGAACTCCTGGTGGCTCAGCACTTCAACTCCCCCTCCCATTCCCAATCCGACCTCTCTGTCCTGGGTCTCCTCCATTGCCAGAGTGAGCAACACCAGAAATTGGAGGAACAGCACCTCATATTCCGCCTGGGTTGCTTGCGTCCGGCGGACATGAACATTGAATTCTCCCAATTTTGCTTGCCCTTGCTGTCTCCTCCCCTTCCTTAACCCTCAAGCTGTCTCCTCCCATCCCCCCGCCCTTGGGCTCCTCCTCCTCCCTTTTTCCTTCCTTCTCCCCCCCCACCCCCTATCAGTCTGAAGAAGGGTTTCGGCCCAAAACGTCACCTATTTCCTTCGCTCCATAGATGCTGCTGCACCCGCTGAGTTTCTCCAGCTTTTTTGTCTACCTCTTTGCTCCTATATTCGATTCCTCTTGTTATAAAGGCCAACATGCCATTTGCTTTCTTCACTGCCTGCTGTACCTGCATGCTTAGTTTGGTTTAGTTTAATTTATTATTGTCATGTGTACCGAGGTACAGTGAAAAACTTATTTTGTTGCGTGCTATCCAGTAGTCGAAAAAATGATACATGATTATAATCAAGCTGTCCACAGTGTCTAGCTACAAGATAAGGGAATAACGCTTAGTGCAAGATAAAGTCCAGTAATGTCCGTTGTAAGATAGTCCGAGGGTCTCCAATGAGGGAGATGGTACCTCAGGACCGCGCTCCAGCTGGTGATAGGATGGTTCAGTTGCCTGATAACAGCAAGGAAGATGCTGTCCCTGAATCTGGAGGTGTGCGTTTTCACATTTTTCTACCTCTTGCCTGATGGGAAAGGGGAGAGAGGGAGTGTCTTGTACAGGTGCTGTCTAGGTTCGATCTTTACCTTGACCGCTGTCTGCGTGGAGTTCGCACGTTCTCCCTACAACCACGTGGGTTTCCTCCCACATCCCAAAGATGTGCGGGACTGTAGGTTAATTGGCCTCTGTAAATTGCGCGTTGGGAGTGGATTCGAGAGTGAAATAACATGGAACTAGTGTGAACGGGTGATCGATGATTGGCGTGGACTCGGTGGGCCGAAGGGCCTGTTTACATGTTGCATCTACACATTAATATATATGCCTACACTTAGAGACAGATAATTCAGTAAGTGATACATTTTTTTATGGGGTGCTGTTGTGTGTTATACTATTTGAAAGGAAACTAAGTAACACAGAACACCACAGGAGGTCTTTTTTTCCCTTGTGACCACTCTGCCTTCTGTCATGGGGTAGACTGGAAGGTAACGCTGAAGTTTTATAAGGCGCTGGTCTGACTGCATCTGGAGTACGGTGAGGAAATTTGGGCAGCATAACTGAGGAATAATGTGCTGTCGCAGGAGAGAGTCCAGAGGAGGTTTTACGAGAATGATTCCAGGAATGAGTGTGTTAACCTATGATGAGCGTTTGCCGGCACTGGGTCTGTACTCGCTGGAGTTTAGAAGGATGAGGGGCGACCTCATTGAAACTTACCGAATAGTGAAAGGCTTGGAAAGGGTAGATGTGGAGAGGATGTTTCCACTAGTGGGAGAGTCTAGGACCAGAATAAATGTTTGTATTTTTAGAAAGGAGATGAGGAGGGATTTATTTAGTCAGGGGGTGGTGAATCTGTGGAATTCACTGCCACAGACAACTTTGGAGGCCAAGTCGTTGGATATTTTTCAGGTGGACATCAACAGATTCTTGATTAAATTAAATTAAATTAAATTTCTTTATTTATATAGCACATTTTTAGTCAACTTGCATTGACCCCAAAGTGCTTCACATAATTACATTCACACACACAGGCAAAGGTGGGTGAAGTGTCTTGCCCAAGGACACACACAGGCAAAGGTGGGTGAAGTGTCTTGCCCAAGGACACAACGACAGTATGCACTCCAAGCGGGATTCGAACCAGCTACCTTCCGGTTGCCAGCCGAACACTTAGCCCATTGTGCCATCTGTCGTACGGGTGTCGGGAGTTATGGGGAGAAGGCAGGAGAATGAGGTTGAGAGGGAAAGATAGATCTGCCATGATTGAATGGAGGAGTAGACCTGTTGGGCCGAATGGCCTAATCCTAGAACTCATGAGCTTTTGAACTTTGAACTCCTGTGCTTGGAGTCTACCTGACAGGTCCTCCAAATGAATTCACTGCAGGTCGTTCAGACAGAAGGTCCTGCTTTCTGGCATTTCATCAGCCACTTCAATATATTAATTGTCACAACTTGAAGTGGAAACCTTCCTGCTGGTTTGAAATTGAGATACGCTGATACACAAGTGATACTACGTGCCGAGTGTGAGGACGTTTGTGTGATCTGTCACAGGGTGCTGTGTCAAATTACTTCTCTCTCCATTGGTGAGCCTGGTAATGTTCACAGCTCCTCTTGGGTGGAGATTTCCAACGTAATCACAGCTACGAGTCTACTAATTAGAGCTGGCTGTGACAGCCAATGCTACTTAACACCAGCGTTTAGTTCTTTTTGGCACGTTGCTGAAATATTACAATTAATAGTCGAATATTACAATGTGTTGCTACCTTGGGTTCAAACAATGAAATACAGCTGTATTTAAAATGTTGTAGACAACAGCAATGAAAAATACAAATAACCAACAATATAATTCTTATTCTATTCTGATCTTTCACCGTTGTAGATAGAAATGCTCAGTATAATCAAGTACAGTATCCTGAGTGAATTTCTGAACACACACGGAATATACACACACACACACACACACACACACGGAATATACACACACACACACACACACACACACACACACACACACACACACACACACACACACACACACACACACACACACACACACACACACACACACACACACACACACACACACACACACACACACATATATATATATATAGTCTCATCTTGACCACTTCCTGTCTGCGTTGTATATTGATTTTAGAAAAAAAAACGCTACCATATATCGCTATGATATTTGGCCATCTTGCTCACAGTCCTCCTCCGCTGAGCAGGCCCCGGGGATTTTTCCCATCGATGAAAAATAAAAAAGTTATGAGCGTTTAAAAAACCTTGAGATCCTCTCGCCTGTCAATCACTGCGATGAAGGTAACGCCCCTTCCGGGGGGGGGGGGGGGGGGGAGCAGGATGCCTGAACATGACTCAGTCACTCTGCAAGATCGCGAGGGAGAGGCCACGACTTTCATTCTAGGCTGTGAATCAACTGAGTCTGCAATGTACTTGCAATAAATGATTTGTTAGCCCTTAATGACAATGAAATTAGTTGTTTGGCCTGCCCTGTGCTTGAAACTGCAATGGAAATGAAATGAAAATGCAATCAGCTGTTCAGCCTGCCCAGTGCTTTAAACTTCAATGGCAATGGAAATGAAATGAAAATGCAATGAGCTGTTTGGCCTGCCCTGTGCTTGAAACTGCAATGGAAATGCAAATTAAATGAAAATGCAATGAGCTGTTTGACCTGCATTGTGCTTGAAATTGAAATTGAAATGAAATGAAACGAGTTGTTTGGCCTGCCTGAAACCACTAATTTTAGCCCACAAGGCCCCTATCAGCCGAGAAACCAGTCCCTTTTGCCCATATTAGCCCAGGGGGAGCATTTTGGCTCAAAAGGCCCGTGCCAGGCTAGGAAAAGTCCAGAAAAAGTGCCTTTCACTGAGATTTCAATCAGATATATTTTTTAAGAGCCCCTTCGGCCCATCAGGCCTGTACTAGCACAGGAGCGGTCCCTTCGGCCCATCAGTAAGCATTTCCCCCTGCAAGTATTAATCCTCACCCCAGTATTTTTCTCCCTTCCTTCATTGGCTCCATGTGAGATCCAGGCTAGGATAGACTTTCCTCCTTCATTGATGTGATCTGCAGAAAAAGATGAAACATTTCTAAAATTGATTCTCCACCCTCTCCTCCCTCTCAATCACGGAATCTCTCACCTATTTTGGGCAGAATTTCTGGCAGTTTCTGAGCTGCCAGCCCACCAGGCCTAAGTGACTGAGCTGCCAGTCCACCAGGCCTGAGTGACTGAGCTGCCAGCCCACCAGGCCTGAGTGACTGAGCTGCCAGCCCACCAGGCCTGAGTGACTGAGCTGCCAGTCCACCAGGCCTGAGTGACTGAGCTGCTAGCCCAAGAATCCATTTGGCCCTCAATGTCCATACTAGCCCTCTGGAAACCAGTCCCTTTGGCCCACAACACCCATACTAGCGCTCCAGCATATATATACTGTACATGTGTATGTAGGATGAAACTGCAGATGTTGCTTCATGCCTAAACTAAACTAAACTAGTTGAGTTGATTTTGATTTTGTGTGAAAAAATCAGTACACAGGAATGGGGCATTTTTTGTCATTCTTTGATGAGGTGAAATTCTACTTATCTTCGTATGTTTAAGAAACGGAAAGTTCTTCACATAATTTTAACGCAAACTCTCTTGGAATGGACATTGGATTTTTTTAAATTTATCAGACACTGCCAGAACATTGCACGCGTGGAATTACTTCATTTGTTCAGGATTTGCAAAATGGAACTGAACTTTATGCAAACATTGGCCAGCATTCCCACTTCCCTTACAATGAAAATAACATTGTCACTGGCAGACAACCCTCCGCTTAGCACCACAAACAATACCTCATGAAAAAGTTAATTGTATTTGATTAAGGGCCTGTCCTGCAGTACGAGCTAATTCAAGAGTTCTCCCGAGTTTCCCCTGATTCGAACTCTGAGAATTACGGTAATAGCCGCTCGTAGGTGCTCAGGGCGCTCGTGGGCATTTTTCAACATGTTGAAAAAACTTCACGAGTCTTCACGAACTTACCACGTTTCCCGAGTACCTGTCGTTAGCGTTACGAGCCGCTAAGAGACGTCCCGAGCTCCGACATACCCGCTCCATACATTCTACGTGCTTACCACGAGTTTGATTTTTTTTAAACTCGGAGAGCACTTGAATTAACTCGTATAGTAGGACAGGCCCTTTAGTATAACTATTTAAGTTTCTAGCAGTTCATGGTGGTTTAGAGACACGGGAGAGGTATAATTAGTGGGTCAGAAGTGTATTGGTATTGTTACTCTCTAGGTTGGACAGCTGAGTTTAGTTCAGTTTCGTTTAATTTAGAGATACAGCACAGAAACAGGCCCTTCAGCCCACCGAGTCCACACCGACCAGCTATTCCCGTACACTAACACTATCCTACACACACTACGTACAATTTACACACTTATACCAGGCCAATTAACCAACAAACCTGCACGTCATTGGAGTGTGGGAGCAAACCCGGAGAAAATCCACGCAGGTCACGGGGAGAACGTACAAACTCCGTACAGACAGCACCCGTAGTCGGGACCGAACCCGTGTCTCCGGCGCTAAAGACAACAATCTTTGGAAGATGGACACAAAAACCTGGTGTAGCTGAACGGGTCAGACAGCATCATTGTAGAAAAGGAATAGGTGACGTTTCAGGTCAAAAGCCATCTTCAGACAGAGAGTTGAGGGAAAGGGAATCCTTGGAATATATGTTTTCAAAACCCAAACCTTTTTATTTGCAGAGCACCAGTCGCTGGCTTGTTAAACTAATTGACAAATCCACCTGAGTTAATATTGAATGGACAGCAGAGTTAACAGAGAATAGGCAGGTTGCCCCCGAACACCAGAGGAAGCAAATTAATGGAACTCATTAGTTCAAGATCGCTGTTGATTGAGTGGAGTTGCACAATAATTGAGAAGCAATTTTCTCATCAGTCCAGGGCCGACACTGTTGTTTGTATCCATGCCTCTCGCTCAGTATTGCAGCAGCAGCATCACACTGCAGCTCTTTATCATTTGCTGCTTTGCTTGGTCTCATTAAGCACTGGTTGAGAGCTGGCTTGTGTCAATGTCGGAGATTCCTTCGAGGAAATGGAACGGGCAGCACTATTAACAGTGACGTCAGCCCTCACTGATTTATTGTGGTAGGAAGAAACGGCAGATGCCGGTTTAAACCGGAGGTAGACACAACATAGAAACATAGAAACATAGAAAATAGGTGCAGGAGTAGGCCATTCGGCCCTTCGAGCCTGCACCGCCATTCAATATGATCATGGCTGATCATCCAACTCAGTATCCCGTACCTGCCTTCTCTCCATACCCCCTGATCCCTTTAGCCACAAGGGCCACATCCCTCTTAAATATAGCCAATGAACTGGCCTCAACTACCTTCTGTGGCAGAGAATTCCAGAGATTCACCACTCTCTGTGTGAAAAATGTTTTCCTCATCTCGGTCCTAAAAGATTTCCCCCTTATCCTTAAACTGTGACCCCTTGTTCTGGACTTCCCCAACATCAGGAACAATCTTCCTGCATCTAGCCTGTCCAACCCCTTAAGAATTTTGTAAGTTTCTATAAGATCCCCCCTCAATCTTCTAAATTCTAGCGAGTACAAACCGAGTCTATCCAGTCTTTCTTCATATGAAAGTCCTGACATCCCAGGAATCAGTCTGGTGAACCTTCTTTGTACTCCCTCTATGGCAAGAATGTCTTTCCTCAGATTAGGAGCAACAAGCTGGAGTAACTCAGCAGGACAGGCAGCATCTCTGGAGAGAAGGAATGGGTGACATTTCGGGTCCGATGAAGGGTCTCGACCTGAAACATCACCCATTCCTTCTCTCCAGAGATGCTGCCTGTCCTGCTGAGTTACCCCAGCTTTTTGTGTCTATCTTCACTGATTTATTTCTTTTTTTATTTTTAATATATTTTTTTATTAAAGGTAATCAATTACAATGCTTCAAACAACTTTATATCAAATTAATTCAATTTGCATTAAGTAAAACACTAGTAATACTTATCTACTGTTTTTTTAGAAATAATGATAGAGAAAGAATAGAGAAAGAATAAATCATTAAGAGAGTGATTAAATAATAATTTGATTATATATAAGAAAGAAAAGAGAAACGAAAAAAAAAAAAGAAAAAAAAAAAAAAAAACATTTTTAGTAACCACAATATGTATTATTAATAACACTACTACAAGTGATAGTATCAATAAAGACATATATGTAATTCCAATATAAAAATGAATTATTCTCACCAAATCCCGCAGGGTGCACGTCGAGCTGTGTTGCCAAGAACAGCTACTTCTCTAAATACTGTATATATGGAGACCATATCTGTTCAAAAGAATTATACCTGTCCAATAGGACAAATCTAATTCTTTCCAGATGTAATGTCTCCATCATCTCTGTTGCCCACATTTTGGTTGTGGGGGATAATGTTCCCTTCCAAAATTTCAATATGATTTTTTTTCCAATTATTAAACAGTAATCAAAGAAATTTCTTTGATTTACTGTAAGTGATAGATGTAAATCCGGAATTCCAAATATTATTAGCTTTGGGTTAGGGTCCAATTTAACTTTGATGACTTCAGAAATAACTTTAAAGATTTCTGTCCAGTAATAATTCAATTTAGGACATGTAACGAAACTATGTATTAAATTTGCCTCTGCTTTCTTGCACTTATCACAAATAGCGGAGAGATTCGGAAAAATACTATTTAATTTAGTTTTCGAATAATGTAACCTATATAATACTTTAAATTGTATCAGTATATGTCTGGCGTTTAATGAACACCGGTGTATTCGTTGTAGACTTTCTTCCCAGTTTTCTTTTGTTATAGCCAATCCCATTTCATTTTCCCACGCTTGACGATATACTTCCGTTATTGGATTCTCCTTATCCAAAATGATGTTATATATATAGGCTATTAATTTTTCTGTATTTGGATATAAATTAAACAGTTCATCTAACAATCCTGCTTCTTTATTTTTATAATCTTGTGTATTGGATTTAATATAATCTCTAATTTGTAAATACCTAAACAAATGTTGTGGAGACAATCCATAAATATCTTGTAACTCCTGGAATAAAAGAAATTTTCCTTTTCTATACAGATGTTCTATCCTTGTAATTCCTAAATCATCCCATTGTTTAAACCCCCCATCTAATATAGCAGGTTTAAACGATGGATTATTCATAATTGGTAATCTAAATGAGAGATTATCCAAGTGTAGAGTCTTAACTATTTGTTTCCAAATACGTCTATTATTATATATTATTAGGTTGTCTTTATAATATTTTTTTTGTACTTCCGTTGGTGCAAAAATTATCGAACCTACATTGAAAGGTAGACAGTCCTCCTTTTCTATATTTAACCATGTCGGTTCATGATCCATATTTACCCACCAGAAATTCATATTCTTAATCTGAACAGCCCAAAAATAATATAAAAAGTTTGGAAGTGCTAATCCTCCATTTATCTTAGCTTTGCATAGATGTTTTTTATTTATTCTGTGATTTTTATAATCCCAAATAAAGCTATTGACAATATTATCAATTTTTTTTAAAAAAGTTTTCGGAAGAAAAAAAGGAATAGCCTGAAACAAATATAACAACTGCGGTAGAAATACCATCTTTATGGCACTTATTCTACCAATCATGGATATAGGCAGTGTTTTCCAATATAAAATATTTTTTCTAAGTTTATCTAATAGTTGAGGATAGTTGGATTTTATTAATGAGTTATGAGTTTTAGTTACGTTAATCCCTAAATATTTAAGTTTGTCTGTAACTACTTTTAATGGGTATTGTTGTAATGTATTAAGATTTATTCCTGTTATTGGCATAATCTCGCTTTTATCCCAATTAATCCTATACCCAGAAAATGCACCAAACTTAGTTATAATGTTTAGCAGGTTGGGAATACTAATTTCCGGTTTTGTAATATAAATCAAAACATCATCTGCATATAAAGAAATTTTATTAATTGTTGTATCAGTATTATAGCCATATATTTCAGGTTCAGATCTAATTTTTTCCGCCAATGGTTCTATCACCAATGCGAACAATAAGGGTGATAACGGACATCCCTGTCTGCATCCCCTAGAGAGTTTGAATTTGGCTGATAAAATTTGGTTAGTCAAAATTCTTGCCATAGGATTCGAGTATAAAATTCTTACCCATTTACAAAATCTATCCCCCAATTGAAACTTTTCCATTATATTAAATAAATACATCCATTCCACCTGATCAAACGCTTTTTCTGCATCTAGTGATATAACCGCTAGTTCCGTATCTCGTATTCTTTTTGAATATATAATATTAAACAAACGTCTGAGATTATGGGATGAGTAACGTTTTGGGATAAAACCTGTTTGATCATAATGTATTAATTTAGAGATCACTAAACTTAATCTCCTAGATAAGACCTTAGTTAATATTTTTTGGTCTGTATTTAAAAGGGCAATCGCTCTATATGATCCAGGATCTTCCAAATCCTTATCTACTTTAGGGATGAGTGTAATTGTGGATTCATTTAAAGATTCTGGTAATTTTCCTTGGTCATATGCATATCTATACATTATTTGTAATCTTGGGGAAATCAGATCTTGAAATTTTTTATAAAATTCTGCACTCAGGCCATCTGGGCCCGCTGCTTTTCCGTTCTTAAGCGAACTAATTGATTCTATAATATCTTTTACTGTTATTTCAGCATTTAACAATTCTCTACCTTCCTGATCTAAGCTATTGATTTGACATTCTTGTAAAAATATTTCCATACTATCTGTTTGTCCTGTTAGTTTTGACGAATAAAGATTTTTATAATATTGTAAAAATCTATCATTAATATCTTTTGGAGTAATTAATATATTTCCATACTCAGATCTAATTCCGTGTATCATCTTCTCATCTTCTAATTTTCTAAGCTGTCGTGCTAGTAATTTTTGTGGCTTATCTCCAAATTCAAAATACACTTGCTTAGTTTGTTGAAAAAGTTTAATCACTTGATTAGAATATATTTTATTTAATCTATATTTTACTGATGCAATTTTATTACTTAACTCTTTGGAAGGCTGTTTTATATTTTCATTATCTAGACGTTTTATCTCATTTTCTAAATTTTGTTCTATTTTTCGATTTTCTTTATTGAGATGTGCTTGTGCGGATATTATTGCGCCACGCATGAATGCCTTAAATGTGTCCCAAAATAGTGATGGAGAAGTTTCAGGATTATCATTAGTTTCAAAAAATAATTTAATCTGATCCATCACATATTTACAACAGTCATTGTCCTTTAATATCTGAGGGTTAAATCTCCAGGTAGTAGTTTTATTAGATATATCTTTTAATTTTATCTTAAATGTTAATGGCGCATGATCCGAGATGATAATATTATGATATTTTGCATCATACGTAAAAGGAAGTAATTTAGAATCTATTAAAAAATAATCTATCCTCGAATAGGTTCCATGTACGGGCGAGAAAAAAGAATATTCTCGTCCGGATGGGTTATCTAACCTCCAGATGTCTTTAATATTAGATGTATTGATAAAAGCATTTATGAGTTTACTTGATTTCGAGGCAGCTTTCCTTTTTGCGGATGATCTATCTAGATAATTATCTAAAGTACAATTTAAATCACCTCCAATTATTAAATTGTGTTGAGTGGATATAGGAATATTATTAAATATTTTCTTAAAAAATAATGGATTATCAAAATCAGGGGCATATATATTCATTAAAATTACCTTTTTTGAATATAATTCCCCTGTAATTATTACATATCTGCCTTCTTTATCCTCTATAATAGAACTTTGTATGAAAGGTATACCTTTGCGAATAATTATTGCAACTCCTCTAGATTTATGAATAAATGTAGAATGATACACCTTAGAAATCCATTTAGCTGTTAATCTATGTTGAGCATCTTTTTTAAGATGAGTCTCTTGAAGGAAAATGACATCTGTCTTCAATCTGTTCAACTGAGCTAATACCTTTCCCCTTTTAATTGGTTCATTAATTCCTTTTACATTCCAACTGCAGAAGGTTACTCCATCACCCCCAGTCTTCACCTTTATATCATGCATTTTACTATTAGGGCGGTTTTTTTTGGAGTAGCCTTCTTGACTCACCCAGCTCCCCGTTGCACCCGGACATCAATCCAATGAGAATTTCTTTCCACCTTAATCCACATCTATGTCTTCTTAAACTAAATACACAATATCCTTCACATCTACATTCAAATAATATATAATATAAGATCAATAAAAAACAAAAACAATAAGAAATATCAATAATAAAAAAAAAGTAAAGGGTGTTAATAGGGTGCTCAGAAAAAAAAGAAACTACACTTGTATAGTGTGTAGTATGTGAAGGTGAAAGCCACACTAACGTGGCCATTAATCACTGATTTATTTCTTGGTGTGAATTATGGGTTCTTGGAACAAAATAGTGATGGGAATTAAGAAATGTCCAGCATAAGCCACGAGTCAAGAGTCATGAGTGTTTCATTGTCATATGATTTCCCCCCCTTCCCCGCCCAAGTCTATTTGGAGACTACTTGGGGCTGTAGTTTAGTTTAACACTACAGCTCTGAAACAGGCCCTTCAGCCCACCGAGTCCGTGCCGTCCAGCGATCCCCGCACACTAACACTATCCTACACACTTCTTCTTCATCTTAAGCCCTTTGCTCCTCTAGGGAGCATAGGCCATTGACAAATGTCCTCCAGCTCTCTCGGTTGTTGGCAATTCTTTCGAGATCTCCCCAGTTGAGCCCACTCTCAGACATTCCTGTCTGGACACCTCTTCTCCAGCTGTTCCTGGGGCGACCTCTTTTCCTTTTTCCTTGGGGGTTCCATTTCAGGGCTTGCCGGGTGATGTTTGTGGCAGGTTCCCTGAGGGTTTGTCCAATCCAACTCCATCTTCTCCTTTTAATTTGTAAGTCATTGGGCTCCTGGCTTGTTCTTCTCCACAGGTCCACACTGCTTACTTTGTCTCTCCAGTATTCTCCTAAGGCAGGTCTTAATGAATGTTTGCAGCCTGTTTGTAGTGTGTTTTGTTGTTTTCCATGTTATCCTACACACACGAGGGACAATTTATAATTTTTCCAAAGCCTTTGGAGTGTGGGAGGAAACCGGAGATCCCGGAGAAAACCCACGCTGGTCATAGGGAGAACGTACAAATTCTGTACAGACAGCACCCGTGGTAGGGTTTGAACCTGGGTCTCAGGCGTTGTAAGGCAGCAACTCTACCGCTCCACCACCGTGCCGGCCACAATCGAGTGTTGCTTTTGTCAATTTCAGAGATGACTTGGAGGAAATAAAGCAGACAGCGCCATTAATAGTGACGCCAACCTTCACTTGTTTATTTCTTGGTGTGAAGTAAATGTACAGCAGAAACCAAGAGTCAGGAATGCTTTATTGTCATATGTTTCCCCCCCCCCCTCCACTCCCCGCCCAAGTCTATATAGTTCGGTGCAGGACGGAACTGCAGATGCTGGTTTACACCGAAGATAGACGCAAAAGGCTGGAGTAACTCAACGGGTAAGGCGGCATCTCGGGAGAAAAGGAGTAGATGATGTTTTGGGTCGAGACCAGACTGAGAGTCAGGGGAAATGGAAACAAGAAATATGGAAGGTAAACAGAACAAATTAATAACAGATATGCAAAAAGCAACAATGATCAAGGAAAGGTGGAGCCCACAATGGTCCATTGTTGGCTTGGGGTAGGTGATAACAAGTTATATAAACAGTGAAACACAACAGATGACAGTGAAACTAGTACGACGACTAGGGTGGGGGAGGGGTGGAGAGTGTGGGGATGCATGGGTTACATAGTTAGAGACCTCAATACTATTGGGGTGTAAGCTGCCAAAGCCTCTTAGGGAATGCAGTGTTTAATAGCCTGATGGTTGTGGAGAAGGAGCTGCCCCTGAAACTGGACATTAAAATTTTCAGGTAATAACAAAATGTTGTCTCAGTTGATTGATGAAATTGGAATTGATCAATTCCAATTTCAGTGGTATTTAGATTTTCTATTATTATACTGAGTGATAGACACAAACTGGAACTGAGAATCGATCAATCCATTTAGATTGGTGTAATGACCACGTCATTGTTCCTATAAGATTGTATTGAGATACATTGGCTGATTAATTGCTTTTTCTTAATTATTTAATTAGAGAGAAAATCAATTGAACAGCGAGAGAATGTTGCAAAGAGTTGAACAATCTTCCAAGATGGCGACTAACCCAGGCGACTATTTGCGTACAGAAGCAGATCTACAATCACATGTTACAATCGCTCCACACTCTTAAATCTTCACTCCTACAGCAACATTTCTTAATTCAACTATGATCTTCTTAAACTGCTTTATCATGTATCCATACAATGTGAAAGGCTCGTTTGTGATCATATATTGTCTTTCCGTTTTAAAATCTCTCCCTGCACGGGAGACCCGACCTTTTCTTTGTCGGGTCTCCGTTGTCGTTGGGGCTGCAACGAGGAGCGGCCTCCAACAGGAAGACCGGGGGCTCTGGTGCCGACTACTCACCTCACCGTCGCGGAGCTGGCCGAGTCCAGAGCGGGTGGAGCTGTGGTGGACGCTGCTGCGACCCGACCCCCGGAGATTCGGTGGCTGCAACTGCGGGTTTGGCGGGCGGCACCGGGAGCCCGCGGGTCCCTGGAGGGAGACCGCTTTTCGGGGCTTCCGCAGCGGCGACTTCTCCCGCCCGAGTTGCGGGGTTGAAGAGCACCTGGAGCGGGGCCTTACATCACCGCCCCGCGCGGCTTGGAATGGCGGCGGGTCTCTGCGAGCGCACGCCGGGGGCTCTAACACCAAGACCCGGTGTGCGACCTTGCATCACCCGGCGTGGCTTTAATGGCCACGGGACAATCGCCATCGCTCGCCGGGGGCTTTGACTTTGACTCTGACATCGGGAGGGAGAGTGCAGTGGAGAGAGAAGTTTTTTTGGCCTTCCATCACAGCAATGTGATGGATGTTTATGTAAATTATGTTGTGTCTTGGGTCTATTTGTTTGTAATGTATGGCTGCAGAAACGGCATTTCGTTTGGACCTCAAGGGGTCCAAATGACAATAAATTGAATTGTATTGTATTGTATTGTATTGTATTGTATTGTTGTCTTTCCGTTAACTGGACAGCACGCAACAAAAGCTTTTCACTGTACCTCGTTACACCTGACAATAAACTAGACTGTTCAAATTGTTCAAACTGCTCAGAAAAGTAAAGTAACGGTAAAGTAACTTAGGAAACCTGAACGGAAACCTCTGGAGACTTTGCGCCCCACCCAAGGTTTCCGTGCGGTTCCCGGAGGTTTTTGTCAGTCTCCCTACCTGCTTCCACTACCTGCAACCTCCGGCAACCACCTGCAACCTCCGGGAACCGCACGGAAACCTTATGTGTGGCGCAAAGTCTCCAGAGGTTTCCGTTCAGGTTTCCTAAGTGGGACAGGGGCATTAGGAGAAGAAATTGTTTTTTTGTTTAGTTTAGTTTAGAGAGACAGCGCGGAAACAGGCTCTTTGGCCCAACGAGTCGGCACCAACCAGCGATCCCCGCACATTAACACTATCCTTCACACACTAAGGACAATTTTACATTGATACCGAGCCTAATAACCTACAAACCTGCACGTCTTTGGGGTGTGGGAGGAAACTGAAGATCTCGGAGAAAACACACGCAGGTCACGGGGAGAAGGTACAAACTCCGTACAGACAAGCACCCGTAGTCGGGATTGAACCCGGGTCTCCGGTGCTGCAAGCGCTGTAAGGCAGCAACTCTACCGCTGGGCCACCGTGCCGGGGATGTGCTGGGGATATTTGTACAGAATGGATGTCAATCAAGTTAAACTCAAGTACAATAGGTAGAGCAAAGGGGAAGATACAGAGTGCAGAATATAGTTCTCGGCATTGTAGAATATCATAGACAAGGTCTAATGTCTGCAATGGGGGAGAGTAGATTTGGACAGTACCCCGACTTCTCTCCTCTCCCATCGGGCAAAAGGTATAGAAGTGTGAAAACGCACACCTCCAGAGTCAGGGACAGTTTCTTCCCAGCTGTTATCAGGCAACTGAATCATCCTACCACAAGCTGAGAGCGGTCCTGAACTACTATCCACTTCATTGGAGACCCTCTGACTATCATTGATCGGACTTTACTGGCTTTATCTTGCACTAAACATTATTCACGTTACTCCCTTCATCATGTATCTGTACTCCGTGAATGGCTCGATTGTAATCATGTATTGTCTTTCCGCTGACTGGTTGGCACACAACAAAAACTTTTCACTGTACCTCGGTACACGTGACAATAAACTAAACTCAAACTTATGGAAGGACCGTTCAGATAAGTTCAAGGTGAAGGGAAAAGATTTAATAGGAAACAGAGGGGTAACTTTTTCACACAGAGGGTGGTGGGTGTATGGAACAAGCTGCCAAAGGAGGTAGTTGAGGCTTGGACTATCCCATCGTTTAAGAAACAGTTGGACAGGTACATGGATAGGACAGGTTTGGAGGGTTATGGACCAAGCGCAGGCAAGTGGGACTAGGGTAGCTGGGACTTTGTTGGCCGGTGTGGGCGAGTTTGGGCCGAAGGGCCTGTTTCCACACTGTATTACTCTTTGACTATGATAACACAGGGGAAGAAGCTGTTCCTGAGTCTGGTGGTGCGTGCTTTCTAGTTTCTGTACATTCCGCCAGACAGGAGCAGGGAGAAGAAGGAATGGCCTTGAGGATTCCCCACAATGAATGGCATGAGGTGAAAAAGATGACCGTTAGACATTACATTAACGATTCAAGTGCAGTAAGAAACCACTCTACTCACCTTGCTGTAGATAGAGCTCTTGTTAATCTGCTCTGCTGTCAGTAGGGCAGAGTACTTGACTGCAGGAAAACATATTTCTTGCAACAAGGATGCAATGTTGGATAAATGAAATGACTTCGCAGGGGTAGCTCAGGCAAGGCTCCTACACCTCACATTAATTGTTTAGCAGGATGAGGGGAGACATCATTGAAACTTAAGGGCCTGTCCCACTTGGCGATTTTTTTCGGCGACTGTCGGCATCATTGACTGACATATCAGGTCATCGAAAAAGTCGCGGCGTGATGACGTATTGGACAAGTGGCACAGGTCCTTTACCGAATAATGAAAGGCCTGGATAGAGTTGATGTGGAGAAGATGTTTCCACTAGTGGGAGAGTCTAAGAACAGAGGTCAAAGCCTCCGAATGTAAAAGACGTTCCTTCAGGAAGGAGATGAGGAGGAATTTCTTTAGTCAGAGGGTGGTGAATGTGTTGACTTCATTGCCACAGAAGGCTGTGGAGGCCAAGTCAATGGATATTTTTAAGGCAGAGATAGATAGATTCTGGAGGACATGGAGAGGTGACATTTCGGGTTGGGACTCTTCTTCAGACACTGAAGAAGGGTCGCGACGTGAAAAGTCACCTCCCCTCGTCCTCCAGAGATGCTGCCTGACCCGCTGAGTTACAGTGTCTGAAGAATTTGTCCCGACCTAAATCGCCACCTATCCTTTTCCTCCACAGATGCTGCCTGACCCGCTGAGTTGCTCCAGCACTTTGTGTCTATCTTTGCTTCCATTATATGTTTGGATATTAGACTTCAGATCAAAAGCAAAATCAATTTATCTTTGGTTCTTTAGACCTATCATGATGAAGGTGGCAATGATTTTGTTATGGATATCTGTAGGAAGAAACTGCAGATGCTGTTTTACATTGAAGATAGACACAAAATGCTGAAGTAACTCAGCGGGACAGGCAGCATCTCTGGAGAGAAGGAATAGGTGATGTTTCGGGTCTAGAGTGTGTGGGGGGGGGGGGATGAGGGGGGAGGGGAGGAAGATTTAATAGGAGATTGAGGGGTAACTTTTTTACACAATGGGTGGTGGGTGTATGGAACCAGCTGCTGGAGGAGGTAGTTGAGGCAGGGACAATCGCAACGTTTAAGAAACATTTAGACAAGTACATGGATCGGACAGGTTTGGAGGGATATGGGCCAAACATGGGCAGGAGGGACTAGTGTAGATGGGGCATGTTGGCCGAAGTCTTCATGCTGTAAGATGCTATGACTCTATGACACCACCTGGAGGGTTAATAGGAACTGCAGGTAAAAGTTGACACAAGTGGAATGTGAAGTCACATGGTGGATGATTGATGCATTACTTTGTAACCTATTTTGCAGTGGACGACTTTGACCCATTTACCTATTTTAAGATTTACTACAGTCAAAACTTACTGCGAACACAAATTAGAACATCGTAAATCTTAAATAGGTGAATCAAAGAAATCCGTTGCAAGATGCATGGAAAAGCAATCACTCACTTTGCTATTTCTATCTAACTGTGAGTTCATTTTAGCTACAAATAATGGAAGATGTTTGCTCTTGGTCAATAGCAGAAATATATTCCGTACATAAAATGCTAACACAACGTGAATTTGCAGAGTCCTTCAAGTAGATTAATAGCCCAAGATAAGGAAGTGGTTACATTTAAAGACCAGTCATCCAAAGACCAGGACAATGAATAGGTATATATCCCATCATAGGTGAAGGTGCATTTAAATTCTAGTTTAGTGTAGTTTAGAGATACAGCGTGGAAACAGTTCAGCCACAAAATGTTGGAGTAACTCAGCGGGACATGCAGCATCTCTGGAGAGAAGAAATGGGTGATGTTTCAGACTATCAGTCTGAAGAAGGGTCTCGACCTGAAACGTCACCAATTTCTTCCTTCTCTCCTGAGATGCTGCCTGTCCCGCTGAGTTACTCCAACATTTTGTGTCTATCTTCGGTTTAAACCAGCATCTGCAGTTCCTTTCTACACTTGGAAACAGTTGAGTTTAGTTTATTGTCACGTGTGCCGGGGCACAGTGAAACGTTTTTGTTGCGTGCTAATCGGTCAGCAGAAAGACAACACGTGATTACAATCGATCCATTTACAGTGTACACATACATGATAAGGGAATAATGTTTCGTGCAAGGTAAAGGCAGCAATGTCCGATCAAGGATAGTCTGAGGGTCAATGTGATTAGGCTTCAGATGTTGAGAGTTGAAGTACGGACAGATTTGAGAGGAGATTAAGGTGATTGTTAAAGTAAGAAATGTTGCTGTAGGAGTAGACAATTTAGAGTGCAGAGCGATTGTAATACGTGTTGGTAGATCTGCTTCTGTGGCCAGCGAGCAAATAGTCCCCTGGGTTGGGCGCCATCTTGGAAGCTCCACCGAAGTCACATGGTCACTTGGAAGCTCCACCTCCACAGAGTGTCTCCGAGGATCCTCCAGTGCTTCTACGCAGCGGCGGTGGAAAGCATCTTGTCCGGGAACATTACCATCTGGTTTGGGAATTGCTCTGCCAAGGACAAGAAGGCTCTGCAGAGAGTAGTGCGTTCGGCCGAACGCACTATGGGAACTTCACTTGCCCCCCTGCAGGAACTATACATCAGGAGGTGCAACTCCAGAGCCAACAATATCATGAGAGACCCCTTCCACCCCTGCAACGGACTGTTCCAGCTGCTACGGTCAGGCAAACGCCTCCGTTGCCATGCAGTGAGAACAGAGAGCTTGAGAAGGATTTTCTTCCCAGAGGCCATTCGGACTGTAAACGCCTATCTCACCAGGGACTAACTCTACTGAACGTTTTTCCTTCCATTATTTATTATGTAAAGGTATATGTGTGTTATGATTATGTTTATAGTTTGTTTGGTTGTTTGGTTGTTTGTCTTTTGCACAAAAGTCCGCGAGCATTGCCACTTTCATTTCACTGCACATCTCGTATGTGTATGTGACAAATAAACTTGACTTGACTTGATCTGCGCTGACCAGCGATCCCCGCACACTAACACTATCCAACACATGCTAGGGACAATTTACAATTATACCAAGCCTATTAGCCTACAGACCTGTATGTTTTTGGAGTGTGGGAGGAAACAGCAACATCCGCAGAAAACCCACACAGGTCACGGGGAGAACGTACAAACTTCGTACATGCAGATTCAAACCCGGGTCTCTGGCGCTGTAAGGCAGCAGCTCTACCACTGCGCCACCATGCCGCGCCTGATGCTATTCTTAAAATCTGGAATCTGAAGATTAAGCTGAAATGCTTATACATCGCAAAAAAAAACCAAGTGATGTCCTTCGAAGGAACGAAGAGTCATCTTTCTTTATGTGTGATTCCAGGCTCACATAGAATGATAGTGGTCGATTGTTGACTGTCTAAAATAGCTGATCAAGCAGTTTTGGTGCAAGGCAATAATCACAAGCCTTGATGGTGACTCCCAGATCCTGGGAAAGGATTAAGATCAACTTTATCTCCTGGTTGCCGAAGACTTTAACTCCCCTTCCCATTCCCACACTGATCTTTCTGGCCTCGACCTCCTCCACTGTTATAGTGAGGCCCAGCACAAATTGGAGGAACAGCACTTCATATTTCGCTTGGGCAGCTTACACCCCAGCGGTGTGAACATTGAATTATCTAATTCCAAGTAACCCTTGTATTTCCTCTCTCTCCATCCCGCCACCACCCTGGTCAACGTACTAGTTTCACTGTTGTCCTGGTGAGCTTCACTGTCTGTATAACTCATTATCATCTATCCCACAGCCAACAATGGACCATTGTGGGCTCCACCTTTCCTGATCATCGTTGCTTTTTGCATATCTTTCATTCATTTGTCCCATGAACCATCCAAATCTCTCGTTTTCCTTTCCCCTGACTCTCAGCCTGAAGAAGGGGTCTCGACCCGAAACGTCACCTATTCCTTCTCTCCAGAGATGCTGCCAGACCCGCTGAGTTACTCCACCATTTTATCGACCTTCAGTGTAAACCAGCATCTGCTGTTCCTTTCCACACACATGAAAGTAATTCAATCAACTTGCACACCTGTCCCATGTGAGGCTGTGGACACAAAATGCTGGAGTAACTCAGCGGGACAGGCAGCATCTCTGGAGAGAAGGAATAGGGGACGTTTCGGGTCAAGACCCTTCTTCAGGCTGAGAGTCAGGGGAGAGGGAAACGAGAGATATAGATGGTTCATGGGGAGAGAACGAAGGGGTGACGATTTATATCTATCTTAAGGTCATAAGTCATCAGGTCATAAGTGATTGGACAGTGATAGGAAGGACATTCTTCTCATAGAGGGAGTACAGAGAAGGTTCACCAGACTGATTCCTGGGATGTCAGGACTTTTATATGAAGAAAGACTGGATAGACTCTGCTTGTACTCGCTAGAATTTAGATGATTGAGGGGGGATCATATAGAAACTTACAAAATTCTTAAGGGGTTAGACAGGCTAAATGCAGGAAGATTGTTCCAGATATTGGGGAAGTCCAGAACAAGGGGTCACAGTTTAAGGATAAAGGGGAAAAATTTTTAGGACTGAGATGAGAAAAACATTTTTTACACAGAGAGTGGTGAATCTCTGGAATTCTCTGCCACAGAAGGTAGTTGAGGCCAGTTCATTGGCTATATTTAAGAGGGAGTTAGATGTGGCCCTTGTGGCTAAAGGGATCAGGGGGTATGGAGAGAAGGCAGGTACAGGATACTGAGTTGGATGGTCAGCCATGATCATATTGAATGGTGGTGCAGGCTCGAAGGGCCGAATGGCCTACTCCTGCACCTATTTTCTATGTTTCTATGATAGGAGTAGAATTAGGCCATTCGGCCCATCAAGTCTACTCCGCCATTCAATTATGGCTGATATATCTCCCCCTCCTAACCCCATTCTCCTGCCTTCTCCCCATATCCCCAGGCACCCGTACTAATCAAGAATCTATCCATCTCTGCCTTAACAATATCCTTAGACGTGGCCTCCACAGCATTATGTGGCAAAGAATTCCACAGAAATTCTTCTTAGAAAAGCAGGCAGTGGGTATTTTTTTAATTTTGATTTAGTCTGCAGTCACAGCTAAATGGTTATAGGAGACTGAACTCTCCTGGCTCGCACCAAACAAGGATTATTAGTGATGGTTATTAAAGTGAAACAGCTTCAGGGCAAGGTAAAGATAAATGTTAACTTAAAAACAATATGTCAGACGCCTTCAGCCTTTTGCTGAATCATTTGTGTATTAAACCTTTTAACTTCACCTTAATCTTGGTCCAACATCTTTAGTTTTAACCACAATCTAAATCTTTTGTATTTTTTATTTGAATCCAGCTGAGAAAGAAATATTTTAGATGTTCTTCGGCAAAACAGGCTGACATTGATAATTAACTCAGCATGAAGAATCGGGAGGTTTAAATGCAAAGTCTGGATTCATTCTGACTCCGAGCTAGAAATGTTTAGAGGCATCATGGATTTGTGTGAAGGAATTCATCTTCAGGACAGTTTCTACCAGACAAGATTCCACTGGACATTTTCTAGGGCGGCACAGGTGGCGCAGCGGTAGAGTTGGTGCCTTACAGCGCCAGAGACCCGGGTTTGATCCTGACCATGGGTGCTGTCAGCATGGGGTTTGCACGTTCTCCCATTGATCGTGCGGGGTTTCTCCGGGTGCTCTGATTTCCTCCCACTTCCCAAAGACTTGCAGGTTTGTCGTTTATTTGGCTTCCGTAAATGTGTAGCGTAGAACTCGTGCACGGGGTGATTGCTGGTCGGCGCGGAACCCGGCGAGCCCAAGGGCTTGTTTCCACACTGTATCGCTAAATTAAACTCAAAAATATAAGAAAATAAAGAGATCTAAATGTGATCAAAGGCCAATCTTACTGGGCTGTGTAATCATTTAGCAGAAGTCAAATTAAATCAGCCCCTTTTCAATAAAATTCTCAGGTACAGTATAGGAGCAAAGAGGTCCTCCTGCAGTTGTACAGGGCCCTAGTGAGACCACACCTGGAGTATTGTGTGCAGTTTTGGTCACCAAATTTGAGGAGGGACATTCTTGCTATTGAGGGAGTGCAGCCTAGGTTCACGAGGTTAATTCCCGGGATGGTGGGACTGTCATAGGTTGATAGAATGGAGCGACTGGGCTTGTATACACTGGAATTTAGAAGAATGAGAGGGGATCTTATTGAAATATATAAGACTGTTAAGGGATTAGACACGCTAGAGGCAGGAAACATATTCCCGATGTTGGGGGAGTCCAGAACTAGGGGCCACAGTTTAAGTTTAAGGGGTCAGCCATTTAGTACGGAGATGAGGAAAAACTTTTTCACCCAGAGAGTTGTAAATCTGTGGAATTCTCTGCCTCAGAAGGCAGTGGAGGCCAATTCTCTGGATGCTTTCAAGAGAGAGTTAGATAGAGCTCTTGAAGATAGCAGAGTCAGGGGATATGGGGAGAAGGCAGGAATGGGGTACTGATTGTGGATGATCCGCCATGATCACAGTGAATGGCGGTGCTGGCTGTACGGGCCAAATGGCCTGCTCCTGCATGTATTGTCTATTGTCTATTGTAAAATTCAAAGACATTGGGGAGATACCGTATAGGTAGAACATACCTCTGTGTTGAAAATGGGGACGGACTCTTTAACGTAGAGCTGCCTGGATTGCAAGGTACATTAAGGACAGCAGAAAGTAAACAAAGGGAAGTTTATGAAAGTCCCCTGATGTTTAATACCGCAGGAAACCAAGAACATTAGAAGTGTAGGAGTGACATTATAAAGGAACATTAGGAAACAGAGTAGCATCTTGAACAATACTGACAGATAAAATCAAAAGAAAATCTAAAGATGTATTGGATGCACAATAAGGAGATTAAGAATAGCTAAGGAAAATACAGATTCCATTAAAAAAAAAAAAAAAAGATAATTGTATTTGTGCAGTGTCAGTTTACTTCGGAGACACGTGAGTGATTCCGTGAAGAACCCGTTCAGCACGCATGCGCGGCATTACGTCCAGCAGAGCAACAGCGGCACAGCGGGAGTCAGGCGCTCCCGCTACGGAGGTGAAAGAACGGACCGTCAGGTAAGCTGACGTCGGCTTTTTCTTTCACAGGGAGCCTTCTGCTGTCCGGCAGAGAAGAAAGGCTCTACAACAAACCTGTCCCCCGCTCGACTCCACGGAGGAGCGTCCATCTGGGGGGGGGGGGGCAGCAACAGAACAGACCTGTCCCCCGCTCGACTCCACGGAGGAGCGTCCATCTGGGGGGGGGGCAGCAACAAGGCGGTAGGACCGCTTACCCGGCGCCCCGCTATCCCGACACCGTGCCGAGCCCAGCCCCGCTAGCGCCTGAGCAGCGGGCTGGAAGTAACGCCACGGAGGCGTCCGACCGGTGGCTCCGACTTACCAGACGGGACGTCTTTCCACCCGCACGGGGGGAAAGACAGCCGCCTGAACAGACCTGCCCCCGCTCGACTCCACGGAGGAGCGTTCCATCTCGCGGGGGCAGCAACAAGGCGGTAGGACTAGCAATGTTACAAAATTTTGAGATTTTAAAAATCAAGTCTGCAATTTATCCCATCAGATAAAGCATAAAAATAAGTTTAATTTGACACCTAATTCACTTTCATATCTCAAGTATTTAAAAAGTTATGGCCATTTTCATACTGGGAAATGAGCATCTTGTTCCCTATTGATTTTCTATGGACATAACAAAAAAGCTGTGATCGTGAACAGTCAAAAGCCCATAACTTTCTTAAAAATTAAGAGAACTGAATGAAATTTTCAGTTATCATAGATTGAAGCATTCTGAAACAAATATAAAATAATCTTACTTGGATGACCTGAAATTAAAGCATATAATTAGTTAGTTACCTAATTGTAGCTAATTTCAGACTTCAATTACTAGATCTAAACATCTATCCATTTCTTAATAAATGATTAACATTTTTAAATAGCCTAAATGTCTAAATAATATTCACAAATAATTCACAATAAAACATGATTTTTAAATCTCATTTACATTAATTTATAGACCAAATGGAAGGAATGTTGTGTTCAATTGCTGTAAATTAAAGTCCATTTAAATCAGCTTTCCAGTGGGATCCTGTGGACGCGCTGGTTTAGAACGTTCACATTGCAGTAGATTTGTGCCCCAAATACCGAGAAAAATACTGCGGGATATAATGGGCCCAAAATGAGCTACTCGCAATATTAAACTTTGTATAAAGGGATCTTTAGAAGCCCTTTTTAATGTAAAATATACAACCTACCTTCTGCTATTTGCTTTATGAGACCCTGCGGTTGCTGGTGTTCGCGGGTTTAGAGGTTGATTTTTAAACTACTATAACTATTATACGTGGCCTTTAAAACTAATAATAGCTTTTGCGACGGGGTCTTCCAGCGATTTTTCGTTAATAATTAACTAGGCTGAACATCTTCGATTTGAACAGCCTAGAGAAAATCGCGTTTTAAAACCGCCCCCCTCTAAACGGTGCCAAAATCGCGCACACCCGCAGCGGCAGATTTTCAGCGATGCTTCAGGTAGGCTTTGCAACATACCTAGTAGGACCGCTTACCGGGCGGTCCGCTACCCCGACACCGCGCCGAGCCCAGCCCGCTAGCGCCTGAGCAGCGGGCTGGATGTAAAGCCAAGGAAGAGGCGTCCGGCCAGTGGCTCCAACTTATCGGACGGGGACGTCTCTCCACCCAGGCGGGGGAGAGACAGCCGCCTGAGCCGCTGGAAGCGGCTCTTGGAGCAGGAGCTCCAGCGAGGTGTACCCCAGGAGGGGCGCTCTCGCAGAGGGGGGTCAGGCACTCCCTCCACAGTACCTTGTGCACTGTCCATTGCTTCCTCCTTTCCAGAGGATAGCTTTGGTGACCAGGACTGGGCTGGTCAAGAACAGGGGCAATGGCTGAAGATCTCGGGAGTATGCAAGGGGTGCAGGAACAGGAAGAGCTGCTAGGTGTGGTGGACAGCTACGTGGAAACCCCACGTGCAGGAGGCCGTTAAAAGCCTGACGACAGCCATCACATCGTTTTTTCCTCGTTCCATGGACAAATACGGAGATGACCACAACCCTCGTAAACAAGTCATAAGACCTGCCATAAAACCCTACATTGCGGGGTTGTGCATACCCCAGCCACTGAGCCAGACCCACTGCTCTTTGGCAAAAACCTCACAAAGCATATGAAGGACATGCAAGAGGTTTTACAAAACTTTCGGCTCATGAGGGCAGGGCCGGGACGAGTAACCAAAAACCGTAATTCCTACGCAGCAGCACCCCATCGCGTCCATCAGTCAACGTCTACCATATCGAACTGATGAAAGCTCGGGGTCCGCATTCTATCACCTAAAGTCTTCTTTAGACCAGGGCCCAGAGCGGACCCCATGGAAAATGTGCCACCCCCCAACGTCACCGCCACGTCAGACGATGTGCAACACTCGTTGGACCGGCAGGAAACAGAAGAATACCCATAACCATGGTGGTAGGTGGGTCTGGTTCCTACCAGTATATAGAGTAATACTAACACATGGGAGTCTATCACGAGTGATCAGTATATACTCAATGGCATTAGTGAATACAAATACAATTCATACTAGAAAAATTGCCACCAGGTCAACATTCACCCCAGAGGGTATTTTTCCCCTCTCCGTTAAAGAAACAAGAGGGACAAGCTGAACTGGTGAGAATAATTACAAAGGGTATCATGGGAAAACCTGAACCCTTGCAATTCGTATCAAATATATTCACTAAACCCAAAAAGATGGTGGATGTCGCATCATCATTGACTTAACTTCACTAAATATGTTTGTTAAGTATATACATTTCAAAATGGAACCGGTTGTTACTGCCAAACAACTAAATTCCAAAGGATACTTCATGGCAAGCATTCATCTTAAAGATGTTTACTATTTAGTACCATTCACAAGGATCATTGCAGATACCTGAAATTTACCTGGATGGGGCAGCTATAGCAGTTTAAAGCGTTACCCAATGGGTTCACATCAGCCCAAGAGTGTCACCAAGACACTAAAACCAGCTCTGGCAATATTCAGAAGACAAAAACATATTGTCATGGCATATCTTGATGATATCCTAAATGGTAGGCAAGACCATGAATTTGACTATGTTAGCTGTTCAGCTACCAAACAGTTATTCGAAACCCTGGGGTTGTCTTACATCCAGATAAATCTAAGTTGAAGCCATCCTCTATCATTGACTACTTGTGCTTCACAATTAATTCAGTCTACGTGACTGTAACATTGCCAAAAGACAACATAGTTGAATTGGCACAATCATGCAACAATTTAATGGTCAACAAACTACCAACTACTTGACAAGTAACAGAGTAATTGGGAAAATGGTAGCAGCAACTTATTACAACTTAATCTTTATCAACACTTGAGTAACTTTAAACACTCATGCAAACAATTGACTTTTAATAACTTCTCATTTACTTTACTAATTCAACATCACTTCTTAAACTAAATCACAAAAACTGATCACTTGGAGTCAGATATTACCCATATGAATGAATTGGCCAGATTCACTCTGTTGGTAGGTGTTGTTGCTTGAGTGTTAATAAAGATTCAGTTGTACTAAACTAAACTAAAATAAGTCTGAAGAAGGGTTTCGGCCTGAAACGTTGCCTATTCCCTTTGCTCCATAGATGCTGCTGCACCCGCTGAGTTTCTCCAGCAGCTTTGTCTTCCTTCGATTTTCCAGCATCTGCAGTTCCTTCTTAAACTAAACTAAGTTCCACACGTGAGTTTTTACCCTATGGAGGTAATGGGGTCAACAGCGCCAAAATGGTGCCTCTTGTATATGGACTCAGTGGGCTGCCGTGTGCATTCTGTACTGACTGAGGCGATTGTGTAGGGGGATCGTCTTGTGAGCTGTACGCAAAAAATGCGTTTCACTGCACCTGGTACACGTGACAATAAAGAAACCGTTGACCCATTACAAATATGGTTTGTGTGTAGGAAGGAACTGCAGATGCTGGTTTAAACCGAAGATAGACACAAAAAGCTGGAGTAACTCAGCGGGACAGGCAGCATCTCTGGAGAGAAGGAATGGGTGCCGTTTTGCATCAAGATTAATTTGGGTGGTACGGATAAACAGGGACCGTCAGCATGAACTCACTAATGGGCAAGGATTTTTGACGGACTTTTTTCGTTTAGTACAGTTTAGTTTAGAGACACAGAGAGGAAGCAGGCCCTTCGGCCCACCGGGTCCGCACCAACCGGCAATCTTCTATCATTCACACACCGGGGACAAATTACATTTATACCAAGCTGATTACGTCTTGGGTGCGTGGGTGGAAACCGGATCTCCCGGGGAAAACCAACGCAGGTCACGGGGAAAACGTGCAAACACTCTACAGACAGCAGCTGTAGTCAGGATCGAACCCGGGTCACTGGCGCTGTAAGGCAGCAACTCTACCGCTGCGCCACCCGATTGAATATTTTGAGGAAGTAACATGGACAATAGATCAAGGCATGTTTCATGTTGTTTTCAGACTGGGGTTGTTGAGAGAACCAGCTTAGATTTGATGAACTAGATGCCGTCCTTCCGTGTTGTAAAACTGGCCGTGTACCTGACAGGGAAGAAGAAATCTCTGGAGCTCAGGATGATATAGATAGCCTGTTAACCTGGAGAGAACAGTGGCAAATGAAACGTAATTGAAAAACGGTATGAGGTGATGCATTTCAGGACATTCAACAAGATGAGGGTCAACATGATGAATGGTAGGATGCTGAAGACCATGGAAGAACATATAAATAAATGGAGGATATGTAGGAAGGAATTGCAGATGCTGGTTTAAACTGAAGATAGACACAAAAAGCTGGAGTAGCTCAGCAGGTCAGCCAGTATCTCTGGAGAAAAGGAATTGGTGACGTTTCGGGTCAAGACCCTTCTCCAGACTCTTAATAATCCTATTAGTTTCAGTGTTGCAAGCTTAGTTTCACTATCTGTATCCACTCGTTATCACCTTTTCCACAGCCAACAATGGACCATTGTGGGCTCCACCTTTCCTTGGCCATCGTCGCCGGCTTTGATTTGTTCTTTTCACGCCTTTCATTCATTTGTTCTTTGTACTCTTTCATACCTCTAGTTTCCCTCTCCCCTGACTCTCAGCGATCCCCGCACATTAACACTATCCTACACACACGAGGAACTATTTTTCATAGTACATTTTACACCAAGCCAATTAACCTACAAACCTGTACGTCTTTGGAGAGTGGGAGGAAACCGGAGATCTTGGAGAAAACCCACGCATGTTACGGGGAGAACGTACAAACTCCGTACAGACAGCACCCGTAGTCAGGATCGAACTTTGGTCTCTGGCGCTGTAAGGCAGCAACTCTACCGCTGTGCCACCGTGCCGCCCCAGGTAGGAAGGACTTCAAGGTTTTGATGAAGGGACTTTATTAGAATGGTACAAAAAGTGAAGAAATATTTGGTTTAAAACAGCAAATGCTTAAGAAGGGACCAGGGGAAGCGTTTTGTACAGATTCAACAGTGGCCTCGAAAAGGCGATTGGGTAAAGAGATGAAGGAAATATAATTCAGGGATATACTAAGTCAAAGAATAAGAAGAATTAGATTACTCTTTGATAACTCTAGTTTGGTCTCCACAGACTGGATGGTTCCAGGAATGGTTCCAGATTTTTATGATTCTTAAATCCCAACATTTTAGGACATTGCATTATCATCTCTATCTCAGCTCATGCTCCTGTTTTTTATGCCAGTTAATGCATTTTAAAAATAATTTAATCAAGCAACAATAAAACCCTGCTGAAAATTCTTTTGGCCTGAGACTTATATCTGCACTAAAATTCTATTCACTTGCTAGACCATTTTGAAAGCCAAGTTTTAATCTTTTACCTGTGGGCGGCACAGTGGCGCAGCTGTAGAGTTGCTGCCTCACAGCGGCAGGGGCCCAGGTTCGATCCTGATCTCGGGTGCTGTCTGCACGGAGTTTGCACGTTTTCTCCCTGCGACCTCGTGGGTTTTCTCCAGGTGCGCAGGTTTCCCCCCACATTACAAGGGCCTGCAGGTTTGTAGGTTAATTGGCTTCTAGTGTTTGTAGGATAGAACTAGTGTATGGGTGATCGCTGGTCGGCACAGACTCAGTGGGCCTGTATCCACGCTGTAACTCTAACCTAAATAAAATACTCCAGAGTATTGTGACTCATATCCTGTTGAGTTAAAGCTCTCAGTGGAAGATCTCAGCAAGTCGGAGTACAAGGACAAGAGCAATCCTTGAATGAAAGGAAGGAATTTAAAAATTATAAAAACCTATTCCATCTGACATTTGTTTATAGGCTTGCGTGAATGCTGTATTGATAAATTTGGATTCAATCAATACATTTCAAAATAGCTTGTAAATTATATAAAAGCTTGTCATAAAACAGATGCTATTTGAAATAAAATCCAAACCATGCACAATGATCAGACAAGGGTAGCACCAGGTCACTGGGAGAACGTACAAACACCATACAGACAGCACCAGTAGTCAGGATCGAACCCGGGTCTGTGGCGCTGTAAGGCAGCAACTCTATGGTGCCGCTGTTAGATGGATTATATTGTACGGTTTCGGGAGATATGATGATAAAACACTCTTCACTCAATTTCGACACTGGAGATGGGGTCGTGTCTGAATTCATGGGCTCCAGGGTTCTGAGGGTGGTCTGGAGTTAGTGTATGAACATGACATGGCTGCAATGGAGTGACCACCGAGAACCGGCCGACTTCTCACAAAATACCAGCAAGGAAGTTTAGGACAGAAAGCGTTATTGGTTTTTAATTTGGCTTCGGATTTTGGGGAGGGCAAAATAGTGGAGAACTTAAGGATGGCTCCAATAATTCAGAGAGGGGGGGGGCACGGTGGCGCACTGGTAGAGTTGTGCCTTACAGGTTCAAGCGTGACTACGGGTGCTGTCTGTACAGAGTTTGTACATTCTCCCCGTCACCTGTGTGGGTTTTCTCTGTTTCCCCCCACACTCCAGGTTTATAGTTTGGTAGTAATTATAAGTTGTTCCTAGTGTCCTAGTGTGTGAATGGTAACGTTAGTGTGCGGGAATTGCTGGTCGTGGCAGACTCGGTGGGCCAAAGGGCCTGTTACCGCACTGTATCTCTAAACTAAACTAAACTAAGTTGGGCAATTGGTTTAAGGGTGAGAAAAGCTTTGATTCAAGATTCAAGCGCGTTTATTGTCATGTGTCCAAAATAGGACAATGAAATTCTTGCTTTGCTTCAGCACAACAGAATATAGAAGGCATGAATACAGAACAGATCAGTGTGTCCATATACCATTATATAAATATATAAACATATGAATAAATAAAACAGATAAAGTGCAAATAAACAGATATGGGCTATTAATGTTCAGAGATTTGTTTCAGTTAAGTTTAATAGCCTGATGGCTGTGGGGAAGTAGCTATTCCTGAACCTGGGCGTTACAGTCTTCAGGCTCCTGTACCTTCTACCTGAAGATAGTGGGGAGATGAGTGTGTGGCCAGGATGGTGTGGGTCCTTGATGATGCTGCCAGCCTTTTTGAGGCAGCGACTGCGATAAATCCCCTCGATGGTGGGGAGGTCAGAGCCGATGATGAACTGGGCAGTGTTTACTACTTTTTGTAGTCTCTTCCTCTCCAGGGCGCTCAAGTTGCCGAACCAAGCCACGATGCTACCGGTCAGCATGCTCTCTACTGTGCACCTGTAGAAGTTAGAGAGAGTCCTGCTTGACAAACCGACTCTCCGTCATCTTCTCAGGAAGTAGAGGCGCTGATGTGCTTTCTTTATCTTTGATTATTTTCTTTGACCATTAGAACATAAAATATAGAAAAGTACCAGCCAGGAGCAGGCCTTTCGGCCCACAATGTCTGTGCCAAACACGATGCCAATATAAAATAATCTCATCTCCCTGTACTTCTTTTATTGTTTATGGTGGTGCCGACTGAATATTATGTTTATATACCTGTCGTGCTGCTGCAAGTAAGAAATCATTGCTATGTACCGGTATACGTGACAATAAAACACTCTTGATTCTCCTGACACTTGATTCTTAAAGATCCATACCCCACTATTTCCCACATAGTTATGTACCTACCTGAAAGCCTATTCAACAACCTCTATTGAATCAGTCTCCACCCCCCCTCCACACCCCGACCCTCCCCCACTGGCAGTGAGTTCCCCACCACTGAGCTCCATTTTCATAAATTACCTGCAAAACACATTCCTCGAGGCGGCACGCTGGCGCAGCGGTAGAGTTGCTGCCTCACAGCGCCAGCGACCCGGGTTCCATCCTGAGCAGTCAAAGGGGGCTGTCTGTACGGAGCTTGTACGTTTCACCCCGTGACCTGCGCGGGTTTTCTCCGGGTGCCCGACACCAGCAACTATCCAACACACACTGGGGACAATTTACAATTTTTACCGAAGACAATTAACATAGAAAGATAGAAACATAGACAATAGGTGCAGGAGTAGGCCATTCGGCCCTTCGATCCTGCACCGCCATTCAATGTGATCATGGCCGATCATCCAACTCAGTATCCTGTACCTGCCTTCTCTCCATACCCCCTGATCCCTTTAGCCACAAGGGCCACATCTAACTCCCTCTTAAATATAGCCAATGAACTGGCCTCAACTACCTTCTGTGGCAGAGAATTTCACAAATTCACCACTCTCTGTGTAAAAAATGATTTTCAAAACATACAAACCTGCAAGTCTTTGGAGTGTGGGGGGGGAAACCGGAGCAACCGGGGGAAACCCCACGCATGTCACGGGTAGAACGTACAAACTCCATCCAGACCATACCCGTAGTCAGGATCGAACCCGGGTCCCTGGCGCTGTGAGGCAGCAACTCTACCGCTGCGCCACCGTGCCGCTCATTCGTCAGAGTATTATCCTGTCACATGAAGTCTCAGTTTTATATTCATATTGTTGCAAAGGGAATAATCACTGCTTTTACTAGATGCCTTCTGAACCACTGTGTTTGCAGTAAAGTGCATAATAGATGCCAAGCGATCTCATCCAGGAGCAAATTGAAATGTTCTAGTTGAAAGGCAAATTGAAATGTTCTCACATAATTAGCATATATTTTTCCCCAAGCCACAGCAATCTATTTTTCAATAATAGCACATGAGCTCTCAACACATTCCTACAGCGTCTCTTTGTCCACTATTTTAGTAAAGGCATTAGCTCCCTTAAAATTAATGGATTAAGGTTAATCCATTCACTATCCAGATCTTTGCAAGAAGGAATTCGATCATATCGTGCCTTCAGAACAGAGACGAACGAGGAATTTCTTCAGTCAGAGGGTGGTGAATCTGTCATGTATCTGCACAATGTGAATGGCTCAATTGCAATCATGTATTGTCTTTCTGCTGACTGGATAGCACGCAATAAAAGCTATTCGCTGTAGCTCGGTACACATGACAATAAAGGAAAGAAAACTGAAAATCTGTGGAATTCATTGCCACAGAAGGCTGTGGAGGTCAAATCAATGGATATTTTTAAAGTGGAGATTGACATATTCTTGTTTTGTTTAGAGATGCAGCACGGAAACAGGCCCTTCGGCCCACCGAGTCCGCACAGACCCGCGATCCCTACACTATAACACTATCCTACACTCGAGGGACAATTTTACAGTTATACCAAGCTAATTAACTTACAAACCTGTACGTCTTTGGAGTGCGGGTTTGGAAGATCTCGGAAAAATCCCTGGCAGGTCACGCGGAGAATGTACAAACTCCGTACAAACAGCACCCATAGTGGGGATCGAACCCGGGTCTCTAAAGGGCCTGTCCCATGAGCAAGCAACTCCATGCGGCAAGCGCGACCTAAAGGGCCGGTCCCACCAGCATGCGCCTGCATGGGGCAAGCGCGACCAAACCAGAAGTGAGGGCCGCGCGGAGGTCGAGTGAGTGACCGCGCGGAGGTCGAGTGAAGTCCGCGGGAAGTTCACGTCCTGAAGGCTCAGCCCCCTCACTCTGACACTACCTGAGCCTTCATTCTACTGCTCGGTTTGAAGGAAGGGCTGGTGGCTGTTAGAATAAATAAATACTAATGTGCCCTTTTGGAACACAGGAGCAGTTCGTCAGTCAATGCAGGCAGTAAACTAATCTGTCCAAGTTACTGTCTCAATGAGACAACTTCATTGGCCAGGTAGCATGTAACAATTTGAGACCTTTGCTCATTGCTTGTGTGCTCTGGATAGCGGCACAATGGCGCAGCGGTAGAGTTGCTGCCTTACGTCGCCAGAGACACGGGTTCGATCCTGACTACGGGTGCTTTCTGTACGGAGTTTGAACGTTCTCCCTGTGACTGTGGGGATTTTCTCTGGGTGCTCTGGTTTCCTCCCACACTCCAAAGACGTGTCGTTTTGTAGGTTATTTGGCTTCAGCACCCAGTGTGTAGGATAGTGCTATTATACACCCTGTATGTCGGCATGGATTCTTTGGGCCGATGGGCCTGTTTTCATGCAGTATCTCTAAAGTCTAGTCTTTAGGTTGAGAGGGGCAAGATTAAATTTTTTTAAAAGGGGTAACCTTTTCACGTAGAGGTTGATGGATAATAATAATAATGGATGGGATTTATATAGCGCCTTTCTAATACTCAAGGCGCTTTACATCGCATTATTCATTCACTCCTCAGTCACACTCGGTGGTGGTAAGCTACTTCTGTAGCCACAGCTGCCCTGGGGCAGACTGACGGAAGCGTGGCTGCCAATCTGCGCCTACGGCCCCTCCGACCACCACAATCACTCACACACATTCACACACATTCACACACAGGCAAAGGTGGGTGAAGTGTCTTGCCCAAGGACACAACGACAGTATGCACTCCAAGCGGGATTCGAACCGGATACCTTCCGGTCGCCAGCCGAACACTTAGCCCATAGTTGAGGCAGGCACTATAACATTTAAAAGACACTTGTACAGATACATGAAAACGAAAGGCTTGGAGGGAGAAACATGGAATTACAATGTTGATTAATTCAGAAAAGAACTCAATGTAACTCATCAGGTCAGGCAGCATTTCTGGAGAACATGAATAGGTGGTGTTTTGGCTTGGGAGTCCAAAGAAGGGTCTGGACCAGAAACATCGCCTATCCACGTTCTCAGGAGTTGCTGCTTGGTCTGCCGATTTACTCCAGCTATTTCCAACATTTTGTGTCCTTTTAAGGTTGAATGGGGTATGGGCCAAATGCGGGCATATAGGAGTTCGCTTCAGTTTAGTTGATTGTCACGTGTACCGAGGTACAGTGAAAAGCTTTTGTTAGACTGGCTTAGTTGGGGCTTCTTGGTCGGCACGGACGAGTTGGCCTGTTTCCGTGCTGTATGACTCTATACACACAGATCAAGAAGAAAGCAGCATCGCCTGGTGCCTTGAAATAAAAAGCTGCAGATGCTGGATATGCACATCCACCGTGTCAGGTCTTTTTTTGACTGGCCAACATATTTCAGAAATGAGCATGGTTTACTGCTGCAAATGTCTACACACTGCACCTGGTAAAAATGCAAGCGATCACAACCCAAAAAACAAATCAATTGCACTGTCACCTGGGTAGGATTTGCACAGTTGATGGCAACGTCAAATAAACTAGCTGGGCTTAGCAAACGCAGCAAAGACACATTGGTGTTGTTGCTAGATGTGTAACTCTTGCCAGGATCAAGAGGCAGTAACACTTATAGACAATAGACAATAGACAATAGGTGCAGGAGTAGGCCATTGGCCCTTCGAGCCAGCACCGCCATTCAATGTGATCATGGCTGATCATCCACAATCAGTACCCTGTTCCTGCCTTCTCCCCATATCCCCTGACTCCGCTATCTTTAAGAGCCCTATCTAACTCTCTTGAAAGTGTCCAGAGAACCTGCCTCCACAGCCTTCCTGAGGCAGAGAATTCCACAGAACTCACAACTCTCTGTGTGAAAAAGTGTTTCCTCATCTCCGTTCTAAATGGCTTAACCCCTATTCTTAAACAGTGGCCCCTTGGTTCTGGATTCCCCAACATCGGGAACATGTTTCCTGCCTCTAGTGAGTCCAAACACTGAATAATCTTATATGTTTCATAAGATTCCCCTCTCATCCTAAATTCCAGAGTATACAAGCCCAGCCGCTCCATTCTTTCAACATATGACAATCCCACCATCCTGGGAATTACCTGGTGAACCTATGCTGCACTCCCTCAATAGCAATAATGTCCTTCCTCAAATTTGGAGACCCAAAACTGCACACATACTCCAGGTGTGGTCTCGCTAGAGCCCTGTACAACTGCAGTCTTTGCTCCTATACTCAATTCTTCTTGTTAAGAAGCCAACATCCCATTCGCTTTCTTCACTGCTTGCTGTACCTGCATGCTTACTTTCGCTACCATTGCATCTCAATCTTATACTTGTGCTGTCCTTTGTGCCAGGGCTAGACGGTCGGAGGTGTAGGCGGAGGCTGAGCAGACTGGGACTTCTATTCCGAGGTGCGCAGGAGGATGAGGGGTGATCTTGCAGAGGTGTATAAAATCATGAGAGGAATAGATCGGGTAGATCCACAGAATCTCTTGCCCAGAGTAGGTGAATCGAGGACCAGAAGACATAGGTTTAAGGTGAAGGGGAAAAGATTTAACATCAATCTGAGGGATTTTTTTTCACACTGAGGGTAGTGGTGTATGGAACAAGCTGCCAAGGAGGTGGTTGAGCAGGGACTATCCCAGAGTTTCAGAAATAGTTAGACAGGTACATGGATAGGACAGGTTTGGAGGGATATGTGCCAAAACTCGGGGCAGGTGGGACTAGTGGTCAAGTTGGGCCGAAGGGCCTGTTTCCACGCTGTATCACTCTATGACTCTACTGCAGAAAATTACGTCTGTTATTTTAGTGCCTTAGCGTATTTCAGATATATCTCACAGCTCCTTGACAACAAACTATTTGCAAATGGAGGTAATATGGTTGCAAAAGCTTTTCAGTGCAAGGAGAAAGAATGACAACAATTGCTCAGCAACGCTTGAGTACCCAGGAGAATGAAAAAAAGTAATATATGCATTAAATATCTGTGACTTGCTGTCCTCCTATTTAATCACAGATCATGCAGTATATTTGGTGATAGGTGCAGGTATGTGCAAGAACTACTATCTGCCTCTTTGGTGACCCTCGGACTGTCCTTCATCAAATTTGCTGGCTTTACCTTGCACCAAACATTATTCCCTTATCATGTATCTGTACATGGCTCTGATTGTAATCATGCACTGTCTTCCGCTGACTGGTTAGCACGCAACAAAAGCTTTTCAGTACCCTCGGTACACGTGGACAAAAACTAACCGAAGAGTGCCGCTCGTTTGTGATCACGTGAGTGACCTATTTTTGTTTCTAAATAATTCAGACTGGATAATTTACTATTTTAAGTTATGGCAAGAAAATTATACTTGAAACTTTTAATTTTTTCCGCCTCCTATTTCATCTGAATAGCTTCCTTTTCGAAGACTGCATTGCTTGATATCGACTGGGAGGCGCAAAAGCACAACGGTAGAGTTGCTGCCTTAAAGCGCCAGAGACCCGGGTTCGATCCCGACTACGGGTGCTCTCTGTACGAAGTTTGTACATTCCTCCCATGACCGCGTAGGTTTTCCCTTGGGATCTCCCATTTACTCCCACACTCCAAAGAAGCACAGGTTTTTAGGTTAATTGGCTTCTGTAAAGATTGTAAATTGTCCCTAGTGCGTGAGATAGTGATAGTGTACGGGATGATCGCTGATCAGCGCGGTCTCAGTGGGCTGAAGGGCTTGTTTCCACACTGTATCTCTAAAGTCTAAAGTAAAGACTGATACAAAGTTTGTCGCGCATAAAAAATGTTCAGAATGGTCCTCCAACACTCCAAAGACGCGCAGGTTTGTAGGTTAATTATGTTCTGTAAATTGTCCCTAGTGTGTAGGATGGACCTGATGCATAGATAATCAATGGCCGGCAAGGACTGGGTGGGCCGAAGGGCCTGTTTCCACTCTGTATCTCCAAACCAAACTAAACAAAACTTAAGGGCCTGTCCCACGAGCATGCGACTGCATGCGGCAAGTGCGACCAAACCTGAAGTGGGGGCCGCGCGGAGGTCGAGTGATCCCGTACAAGTTGACGTGAAGTTCAAGCGAAGGCGTACGCCGTCAAGACGCTGCGTACGGCGTCAAGACGCTGCGTACGCCCGTCGAGGCGGTGCGTACGGTTTAAATGCGGCTGCGGGCCGGCAGGCCGTTGCCGCGCAGAATTTTTGAACACGGTCAGTTTTTCGGAGCCGCGCGCGATGTCGGGACTAGCTCCGCACAACTCCATACGGCTCAGGCGATCGAAGTGGGAACGGCCCCACGAGGCCGTACGGTTCAAACGACCACGTTAGGTCGCGCTTGCCGCATGGAGTCGCATGCTCGTGGGACAGGCCCTTAAATCATTGGAAATGTTCAAATGGATGAGCAGCAGCTTCAGAGAGAGAAACATGTTGGATATTTAAAGTCAATAATCTTTCATTATAACCAGAACATCAGCTTGTTCAAAGAGCATATTTTGTTTGAAGTATCAGTCTGAAGAAGGGTCCCCGCCCGAAACGTCACCTATCCATTTTCTCCAGAGTTGCTGCCTGACCTGCTGAGTTATTCCAGCATTTTGTGTCTCTCATCAGCATGTTTAATTCACATTTCCATTATCCGTGGTATTTTGCTTTTGTTGGTGATTGTTTAGCTGCCAATTGAGAGTAGACTCTTGGGACAGTAATGGATTTGATGACATGCTTTATGTGTAGTCGACATTCCTAATCAAATCTCCACTTTTCCAGTGTTGCTGTTAGAACAGAACAATTTAACTAGAGGCAAAGGCCAATTCTGAACGCAGGTATCCTGTATTGTTATTTTTGGAAGCTCTCACGGAGGCTGAAGTGAGCGGTAATAATAAGAACGGCATTAAGGGCAACGGAGGCGCAGCGGTAGAGTTACCGCCTCACAGTGCCAGAGACCCGAGTTCGATCCTGACTACGGGTGCTGTCTGTATGGAGTTTGTACGTTCTCTCCGTGATCCATGTGGTATTTCGCCGCGATCTCCGGTTTCCTCCCACAATCCAAAGACGTACATTTTTGCAGGCTAATTGGCTTGTGGAAAATGTAAAAGATGTCCCTAGTGTGTGTAGGATAGTGCTAGTGTGCGGGGATCGCTGGGCGACGCGGACCCGGTGGGCCGAAGGGCCTGTTTCCGTGCTGTGTAAACTAAACTAAAAATCTCCAATAATGGCTTCCATTGGAGGCAGCTGAAATAGTTCATCCAACCAGCACTTCTGCCTGTACGTGGAACCAAACACTTCAATTCATGATCTATTATCGTTTATTATTTTGTTTACAGACTGTTATCTTTACATCTTCGGTGGTGCTGCAGCAGGTAATAATTTCATTGTTCTGTTTGGGACATATGACGATAAAACACTCATGACTCTTCGAAGCCAAGAGATGCGCAGAATTAGAAGAAAAGAGAAGAAAACAGAAAGAGAGGCAGCAACAACCAAATCCCGATCTGCCATCTGGAATTACCTGTTCTGAATGCCGAAGAACTTTCAAAGCGGGATTGGTTTAGAGAGACAACGCGGAAACAGGCTTTTTGGCGCACCGAGTCCACTCCGACCAGCGATCCTCGTACATTAGCACTCTAATACACATTTTAACAATTTTACAAAAAAGTCACTTAGCCTACAAACATGTACATTTTTTGGAATGTTACTCAGTTACGCCAACACTTTGTGTCTATCTTTGGTATTAACCAGCATCTACAGTTCCTTGGCTTCCATACTGCATGTAGTATGATCAAAAGCTTCATATTATTTACTAACATGGGTCTGAAGAAGGGTCTCGACCCAAAAAGTCACCCATTCCATCTCTCCAGAGATGCTGCCTGCCCCGCTGAGTTACTCTAGCTTTTTGTGTCTATCTTCGGTTTGTAGCAGAATCTGCAGTGCCTTCCTACACATTTACCAAAAAGGATTTGGTTCTGATTTGAGACTGATGAACAATAAGAGACATTTAAGAAGCTTTTGGTTAGGCACACGGATGTGCAGGGACTGGAGGGATTTGGGTCACATGCAGGCAGAGGAGATTAGTTTAACGTGGCATCACGTTCGGCACAGACCTTGGGGCTGAAGGGCCTGTTCCTGTGCTGTACTGTTTTATCATGGTGGCGCAGTGGTAGAGTTGCTGCCTTAAGGGCCTGTCCCATTTGCCGATTTTGTTCAGTGACTGCCGGTGTCATTGACTGACGTATCAGGTCACCAAAAAAGTTGTGGCGTGATGTGGCATGACGCGGCGTGACGCGGCGTGATGACGTATTGATGCACGGTGTTTCCTCAAGTGTCGCAACATTTCTTTTGTTGCCGCTGGATTTTGAAATGTTCAATATGTTTCGGCGACACTGATATGATGCTGGCAGTCGCCGAAAAAAATCGCCAAATGTGACTGGCCCTTTACAGCGCTTGCAGCGCCGGAGACCCGGGTTCTATCCCAACTCCGGGTGCTTGTCTGTACGGAGTTTGTACGTGCCCCCCGTGACCTGCGTGGGTTTTCTTCGAGATCTTCGGTTTCCTCCCACACTCCAAAGACGTACAGGTATGTAGGTAAATTGGCTTGGTGTAAATGTAAAAATTGTCCCTGGCGCGTGTAGGGTAGTGTTAGTGTGCGGGGATCGCTGGTCGGCGCGGACACGGTGGGCCGAAGGGACTGTTTCCGCGCAGTATCTCTAAACTAAACTAAACTGAACTGAAGGAAATTTGATTGACTGAGATCCCAGCGGGCCTGGTTGGAAAGGATGCTGCATGTCAATCTCACCATACAAAGAGAAGGAGGGGAGAAAAGACAGGACTATGGCCTTATCGACTTATCTCAGAGAGCAGTGAATTACTTTGACAGGCTGTGAAAAGATTATAAGATGCTGCCGATGTAAAGTGGTGTACAATACACTGGCCTTTGTAGGCAAAGGTTAGATCTTAAATGCAATGCCACTGGGAACGCAGGAAATGCATTTTGCAATGTCAGAACAGGAAAGAGAAAGAATAAGCTAGCCGCACTTGGAAAGAACTGAAGCAAGACAAGGGTGGGGGTTATTCAGTCTGAAGAAAGGTCTCGACCCAAGCCATCACCTATTCCTTTTCTCCAGAGATGTTGCCTGACCCATTGAGTTACTCCAGTATCTTGGGTATTTAGTTTAGTTTAATTTGCTTAAGTTTCAGTTTAGAGATACAGCGCGGAAACAGGCCCTTCGGCCCACTGAGTCCACACCGACCAGCGATCCTCGCATTATCCTAGCATTATCTACACACGATATCAAACTAGGGACTATCTTAATAATTTTATCAAAGCCAATTAACCTCCAAGCCTGTATGTTTTTTGAATGTGGGAGGAAACCGGAGCATTCGGGGAAAACCCACGTGTTCACGGGGAGAACGTACAAACTCCGTACAGACAGCGCCCATAGTCGGGATCGAACCCGGGTCACTAGCGCTGTAAGGCAGCAACTCTACCGCTGTGCCACCGCGATAGGGGAAGTGTGAGGAGAGGAGGCTGAAATGGGAACCAAGGGCAGTGAATTGGGCAGGGTGACAGGTAAAGCACTGGAGGTGTGGCAGCCAATGTTAAAATCTCATTTGTGTCGGAAGGAACTGCTGGTTTACACCAAAGATAGACACAAAATACTGGAGTAACTCAATGGGAAAGGCAGCATCTCTGGAGAGAAGGAATGGGTGAAGTTTTGGGTCGGCACCCTTCTTCAGGCTGTTCTTCAGTCTGAAGAAGGATCTTGACCCAAAACGCCACCTATTCCTTTTCTCCAGAGATGCTGTCTGACCCGCTGAGTTACTCCAACATTTAGAGTTTATAATCTAATTTATTTGATGAAAAGATATAGTGTAGAAGCACAGTTAGACCCTTGGTTAATCATTTTAATCAATTTATTTTTATTGTGGACTCTTCTGTCAATACCATCTTTAACAAATTATGCAATGTAATTAATTTAGGAGTTTGCCCGTGGACATTATGTTTGCAAGCTCGTCTCTCGAGATCCTGACAATCTAATGAGATGTGCTGAGTTAGCACTGCATGCACATACCCATAGAATTGGCAGCTTCCAGAAGAGCATAATGTGCTGGATATCATTGAGGAATTTCTTTAGCCAGAGGGTGGTTAACCTGCATAATTCGTTGCCACAGGCGGCCATGGAGGCCAATTCTTTGGGTATTTTTAAAGCAGAGGTTGATATGTTCTCGATTAGTAAGGGCGTCAAAGGTTACTGGGTTTGAAGGCAGGAGAATGGGATTGAGAGAGAAAACTGGATCAGCCATGATTGAATGGTGGAGCAAACTCGATGAGCTGAATGGCCTAATTCTGTTATCAGGCAACTGAACCATTCTCTCACCAACTAGAGAGCGGTCCTGACCTCTCACCTACCTAATTGGAGACTTGTTTCTATGCCGTATTGCTAAAAATGTAACTAAGAAAACGGCATTAATGTAATAAAAATAAAATTCTGATGTTGGATTATACCAAAGATAGACACAGAGTGTATGAAGAAGTGACCCGATCCAAAATGTCACCTATCCATTTTCTCCAGAGATGCTGCCTGACCAACTGAGTTACTCCAGCATTTTGTCTCTATCTTTCTAAAATGAAAGGTCCTCATGAATTTGACAACACAATTGTATTATGTTTTATTCATCTGGAGAAGGGGCCCGACCCGAAACATCATCCATCCATCTTTTTCAGGGAAGCTGCCTGACCCGCTGAGTCACTCCAGCATTTTGTGTCTAACTATGGTCTAAAGCAACATCTGTGGTTCCTTTTGATAACACAATTTTGTTGCTATTTTTTTGGCCTTATAGTTGCCCAAAAGAAAAAAAAAAACTTTCAGCACACTCCAGAAATCAATTCAGATCTTAACGTTGGCGTTGGAGTTGTGTGCGCGGTGACGTCGAACTCTACAACCAGAATGGAGAAGGAAACAGCTTTGCTGTCGATAGTGTTTCGATGGATGGGGCCAGGAGAAGAAGCAGCAGGGAAATGGAGGTTCTGAAAACCACCCAACTCTGGTGAACAACAAAAGATGAAGATGCGTTAGATCTTATGTGGATCCATATAAAGTTGCTAGAAAAACGGAAAACGGAGTTGTGAGTCTGTGGAATTCTCTGCCTCAGAGGGCGGAGGAGGCAGGTTCTCTGGATACTTTCAAGAGAGAGCTAGATAGGGCTCTTAAAGATAACAGAGTCAGGGGACATGCGGAGAAGGCAGGAACGGGGTACTGATTGGGGATGATCACATTAAATGGCGGTGCTGGCTCGAAAGGCCGAATGGCCTACTCCTGCACCTATTGTCTATTGTCTAACATTGAGAATTTGGAGCACTGTAGAATTCAAAGGTTCAAAGGTTATTTATTGGTCACATACGTGCAGGCAGGTGGGACTAAGGGAAAAAAGTTGTTCGGCACGGACTTGTAGGGCCGAGATGGCCTGTTTCCGTGCTGTAATTGTTATATGGTTATATGGTTATACACCATAGGTGTAGTGAAATGCTTCGTGCCAATGCAGCACATAAAGAAAAGAATACAGACATAACAATAATAAAGAGATTTTAACATAAAAAACATCCCCCCACAATGGTTCCCATTATGAGGGAAGGCACAAAGTCCAGTCCCCATCCCATGTCCACCCATAGTCGGGCCTATTGAGGGGCCGTAATTGTATAAGGGAGCAAAGATATATGGGAGAAAACTTTGAAGGAACATAAAAGGATCACAAAACTTCTAAAAGTATATACAGTGTAAATATAGAAAGGAAAAGAGGAATGGTCAAATCTCAATCCTTTACAGTCAGAAAACAAAGAATTTATAAAGGGAGATAAAGAGCTAGCAGGGCAACCCAGCAAATATTTTGGTTCTGCCTTAGAGATAAGGCCGGGAAACATGCCTTTTGGCCCACTGAGTCTGTGCCGACCAGTGATCACCTGTACAACAGTTCTATCCTACCGGCCAGGGACAATTTTACAGATGCCAATTAACCTACAAACCTGCAGGTCTTTGGAGTGTGGGAGGAAACCGGAGCACCTGGCGAAAACCCACGCAGGTCATGGGGAGAACGTACAAACTCCCTCAGACAGCACCCGTAGTCAGAATCGAACCGGGTCTCTGGCGCTGTAAGGCAGCAATTCCACCGCTGCACCACTGTGCCGCCCTATAAGTGCAAAAATCTGGGGGTGGGGGGGGGGTGTTGATAGAAATTAGCCAAGAATACGTTATAGAAAAAAGGAATGTTCAGTATCATGAGAAAATCTGAAGACTTCCTTCCAAAGGTCCTCCTTACTGCAACTTCAGCAGTAGATCTGCAAAATAAAAATCATCAACTCAACCTGACCTAATCAGATGTTTTGTTCATGAATCATAAAAATCCCAGTGAAAGGTATAGCAGCAATCTAGTTTTTTGTTAGAGGAGCTCATTGAATTTACCACACGTTTGCCATTCTGGTGGACGGTGCATTTTAGCTGTCCTTAGTTTAGTTTAGTTTAGTTTTGTTTAGTTTAGTTTAGTTCAGATATACAGCTTGGAAACATGCCCTTCGGCCCACTGAGTCCGCGCCGACCAGCCATCCCTGCACATTAACACCATCCTACATAGACTAGGGACAACTTACATTTATACCAAGCCAATTCACCTGCAAACCTGTCCGTCTTTGGAGTGTGGGAGGAATGGGAAGATCTCGGAGGAAACCCACGCAGGTCACGGTGAGAACGAACAAACTCCGTACAGACAGCGCCCGTAGTCGGGATCGAACCTGGGTCTCTGGCGCTGTAAGGCAGCAATTCTACCACCGCACCATTGTACCTCCCCTCTATGAAACGTGCTTCAATATGAAACTGACAATTTGCTTCCTGGTGCTCCGATTATACATTATTCTCTTTTGAACCTTTAATAACAAGTCCCCAGGTTCCTACGACAGGCATTGGGCATTTTTCTTTTGGTGTTTGCAAAGTTTGCATTTCTGCAAGAGAAGAGATAAGATAGCCAGGAAGTTAGACGACAGAAATCAGCACAAATTCTCAGAAATAGGACATCATATACAATAGGTTTTGATTTAGGTTTTCTTTTCCATTTTACCAGTAGTCGCACGTAATGCTCCTTGTGACCAAGGGACTGAATGGCTACATCTGGCCTGTCTATTGCAGTGCTAGCTGTCAAAAAGTAGAGTGCTTGATGTAATTCCTCCGTGAAGCAGCCTTTGCTCAACCTCTTCTGAAAACACACAGCATTACAGCTCCAGGTGAACAGATTACTTTTGTAACCCTGGCTGCCTGACGGTTCAGTCAGTCATTAAATTAGCATTAAAGCACTTCATACTACAAATATGACCTGCTTACGCCCATCGCTACTTTTGTACATAGACACAAAGTGCTGGAGTAACTCAGCGGGACAGGCAGCATCTCTGGAGAGAAGAAATGGGTGACGTTTCGGGTCGAGACCCTTCTTCAGACCGAGAGTCAGGGGAGAGGAGAGGGAAACTAGAGGTTTTGTTTAAGAAACATAGATACATAGAAAATAGGTGCAGGAGTAGGCCATTCGGCCCTTCGAGCCTGCACCGCCATTCGATATGATCATGGCTGATCATCCAACTCAGTATCCTGTACCTGCCTTCTCTCCATACCCCCTGATCCCTTTAGCCACAAGGGCCACATCTAACTCCCTCTTAAATATAGCCAATGAACTGGCCTCAACTACCTTCTGTGGCAGATAATTCCAGAGATTCACCACTCTCTGTGTGAAAAATGAAAGAAGGAACTGCAGATGCTGGAAAAATCAAAAGTAGATACAAAATGCTGGAGGAACTCAGCGGGTGAGGCAGCATCAATGGAGAGGAGGAATAGACAACGTTTCGGGTGGAGACCCTTCTCCAGACTGATGTTGGGGGGGCGGGAAAAAGAAAGGAAGTAGGCGGAGACAGTAGGACTGAGAAGGGGGAGAGGAAGGAAGGAGAAAGAAAGGGCTATCAAAGACAAGACAGGATTACAATCGAAGGTAGACAAAAATGCTGGTGACATTCAACGGGTGAGTCAGCATCTATGGAGAGAAGGAATGGGTGACGTTTCGGGTCGAGAAAGGAAGAGGTGGAGACTGTAGGCTGTGGGAGAGCTGGGAAAGGGGAGGGGAAGGAGAGAGAAAGCAAGGACTATCTGAAATTGGAGGTCAATGTTCATACTGCTGGGCTGTAGACTATCCAAACGAAATATGAGGTGCTGTTCCTCCAATTTGCGGTGGGACTCACTCTGACAATGGAGGAGGCGCAGGACAGAAAGGTCAGATTGGGAATTGGAGGGGGAGTTGAAATGCTGGGCCACCGGGAGATCAGGTTGGTTTAGACGGATTGAGCGGAGGTGTTCAGCGAAACTATCGCCGAGCCTGCGCTTGGTCTCGCCGATATAGAGGAGTTGTCACCTGGAACAGCGGATACAGTAGATGAGGCTGGAGGAGGTGCAGGTGAACCTCTGCCTCAGCTGGAAAGACTGATAAGGTCTTTGGATGGAGGCAAAGAGGCAGGTGTTGCATCCCCTGCAAGGGAAAGTGCCTGGAGAGGGGATGGATTGGGTGGGAAGGGTCGAATTGACCAGGGAAACTAGAGGTATGGAAAGGTGCAGAACAAAACAGAGCCAGCACTGATGGCCAAGGAGCCCACAATGGTCCATTGTTGGCTGTGGAGCAGGTGATAACAAAGAGATGCAAACAGTGTATCACTTCATATTTCGTGCGGGCAGCTTACAACCCAACAGTATGTATATTGAAGGTACACAAAAATGCTGGAGAAACTCAGCGGGTGCAGCAGCATCTATGGAGCGAAGGAGATAGGTAACGTTGCAACCGCAAGAAATGCAACACCTGTCCCTTTACCTCCCCCCTCGACTCCATTCAAGGACCCAAGCAGTCGTTCCAGGTGCGACAGAGGTTCACCTGTATCTCCTCCAACCTCATCTTCTGCATCCACTGCTCTAGATGTCAGCTGATCTACATCGGTGAGACTAAGCGGAGGTTCGGCGATCGTTTCGCCGAACACCTCCGCTCGGTCCGCAAGAACCTACCTGACCTCCCAGTGGCTCAGCACTTCAACTCCCCCTCCCATTCCCAATCCAACCTCTCTGTCCTGGGTCTCCTCCATTGCCAGAGTGAGCAACACCGGAAATTGGAGGAACAGCACCTCATATTCCGCTTGGGGAGTCTGCATCCGGAGGGCATGAACATTGAATTCTCCCAATTTTGTTAGCCCTTGCTGTCTCCTCCCCTTCCTCAGCCCTCGAGCTGTCTCCTCCCATCCCCCAGCCCTCGGGCTCCTCCTCCTCCCTTTTTCCTTCCTTCTCCCCGCTACCCAAGGTGTCCTTGAGACTCTTGAAAGGCGCCCATAAATAAAATTTATTATTATTATTATTATTACCCCCTATCAGTCTGAAGAAGGGTTTCGGCCCGAAACGTTACCTATCTCCTTCGCTCCATAGATGCTGCTGCACCCGCTGAGTTTCTCCAGCATTTTTGTGTACCTTCGATCTTCCAGCATCTGCAGTTCCTTCTTTAACAGTATGTATATTGATTTCTTTAATTTCAAGTAGCCCTTGCATTCCCTCTCCCTCCGAATCTCCCCCACCCTAGTCATCCTACTAGTTTCACTGTATCTCTTCATTCTCCCCGTGACCGTCAGGCTCACTCCTTTTATTTTTAATACAAAGAGCTTTTATTCCAATAAACACAAATAGTAGTAACAACATCAAGACTGTCATTGGCAGTTTGCAATCAGACGCTTAAATGTTGTCAACTTTATCTCCAATACAATTGACCCTCCCGCAGCGACCAGCATTCACGGAAGGCCTCCAGTGTCCCCGTGGACACCACACGCTCCCTCTCCAGGGACACGCGAGCCTGGACATCCAGGTTTACTCCGGGTGCTCCAGTTTCCTCCCATATATCGAAAGATATATATTAGCCGGTTTGTACGTTGATTGGCCTCTGTAGATTGTCCCTCATGTGGCAAATGGTAGAATCTAGGGAGAGTTTCGTTGAGATTGGTTCAGTTTAGAGACACACCTTTGAAACAAGCCCTTTGGCCCAATGAGTCCATGCCGACCAGCGACACACGACTCCTACATTATCCCAGTTTCGCATGCTACACACTAGGAGCGATTTACAGAAGCCAAATAACCTACAAACCTGCACGTCTTTGGAGTACGGGAGGAAACTGGAGCACCCGGGAAAAACCCACGCGGTCACGGGGAGAGGGTACAAACTCCGTACGGACAGCACAGCAGTCAGGATCGAACCCGGGTCTCTGGTGCTGTGAGGCAGCAACTCTACCGCTGCGCCACCGTGCCGCCCATCGCATCTCTCATTGTGTGTAAATGGGATTCATATTGAATTAGTGTCAAGAGGTGGTTGATGTTTGTCAGGGATTCAGTGGGCTGAAGGGCCTGTTTCCGTGCTGCATTTCTCCATTTCACGGAGGCAGGGTGGCGCAGCGGTAGAGTTGCTGCCTCACAGTGCCAGAGACCCGGGTTCGATCCTGACTACGGGTGCTGTCTGTACGGAGTTTGTACGGAGCGTGGGTTTTCTCCAGGTGCTCCGGTTTTCCTCCCACACTCCAAAGACGTGCAGGTTTGTTGGTTAATTGGCTTTGATAAAATTGCTCATTGTCCCCAGTGTGTGTGGGATAGTGTTAGTGTGCGGGGATCGCTGGTCGGTGCGGACTCAGTGGGCCAAAGGGCCTGTTTCCAAACTGTATCTCTAAACAAAACCAAACTAAACTAAACTCTCCATCTAAGTCTTTAGCAGCTGACGGCATGTAGGTAATATAACCCTTTGTTATATATTGAACTGCAGACATGAGTTATCTAATGTGAAAGCAGCTAGCAATGTTTCCAATGAAAGTACACTTCAAGATAAGTGATGCACTGTGCCCTTTGACATCAAGTAATTTATAAAAATTCTCAGCTCAGGAATAGTTCAAGATTAAATAAATGCAGCACAAACTGGACACTCCTTAAGCCAATTTGGAATGATAAATGATTCAAATAAAACAGCCAAATAGTGTCTGTGGGATATTAAATCTATTACAGTTTAATAGGCCAGGAATCATGTTTCACAAGCATTGGTGTGTGGCACTAATCAACCTGAATTGGTGAATAAATAGAAAGATGCCCATGGTATAATTTCTGAAGCTGTATCTGTAGCACGATGGGGCAGTGGTAGAGTTGCTGCCTTACAGCACCAGAGGCCCGGGTTCCATCCTGACTACGGGCGCTGCCTGTACGGAGTTTATATGTCCTCCCCGTGGACATATGCTTTATGCTGAAGAAACAAATAGACAAGTGCATGGATAGGACAGGCTTAGAATGATATGCGCCAAATGCAGGCAGGTGGGACTAGTGTAGCTGGGGCATGTTGGCCGGTGTGGGCAAGTTGGGCCAAAGGGCCTGTTTCCACGCTGTATCACTCAATGACTCTATGACCCACGTGGGGTTTTTTTCTGGTATCTCCGGTTTCCTCCCACACTCCAAAGACATACACGTTTGTGTGTGTAGGATAGCGTTAGTGCGCCGGGATCGCTAGTCGGCGCGGAGTCGGTGGGCCGCGGGGCGTGTTTCCGTGCTGTATCTCTAAACTAAAACTAAACTAAACTCGGTGAGTGGTGACTCAGGTCGTGGTGGTACAGCGGTAGAGTTGCTGCCTTACAGCAAAATGCAGCGCCGGAGACCCGGGTTCGATCCTGACTACGGGCGCTGTCTGTACGGAGTTGGTACCTTCTCCCCGTGGCCTGCGAGGGTTTTTTCCGAGATCTTCGGTTTCCTCCCTCACTCCAAAGACGTACAGGTTTGCAGGTGAATTGGCTTGGTAAATGTAAAAATTGTCCCTGGTGGGTGTACGATAGTGTATTGTAAATGCGCAGGGATCGCTGGTCGGAGCGGACCCGGTGGGTAAGGGCCTGTTTCCGCTCTGTATCTCTAAAACTAAGACTAAAAACTAAAACTAAAGATGACAATTGTCAGCAAAGCGTGTTTGCTTCACAATCCAGAGGCTTGTGGATGTGGATGTCTGCAGGGCAATCAAACTCGATGATCTGATGCGGTCTCCGTTGTGATACATCCTTTATTTACAGCTGCTTGGCAGAATGTTAAAAATAAAAATCGCAGTGAGCAGCATGGATTCTATCTGCTCATCCACTCATTGCTACGTTGAATTTCCCACAGGAGAGATGGAAATTGAGGAGATAAAGGACTAGGTTTCTTTATGGTGGCCGACTAGGAAAAGGGGAGATGCAGCGAGACCTGGGTGTCATGGTACACCAGTCATTGAAAGTAGGCATGCAGGTGCAGCAGGCAGTGAAGAAAGCGAATGGTATGTTAGCTTTCATAGCAAAAGGATTTGAGTATAGGAGCAGGGAGGTTCTACTGCAGTTGTACAGGGTCTTGGTGAGACCACACCTGGAGTATCGCGTACAGTTTTGGTCTCCAAATCTGAGGAAGGACATTATTGCCATAGAGGGAGTGCAGAGAAGGTTCACCAGACTGATTCCTGGGATGTCAGGATTGTCTTATGAAGAAAGACTGGATAGACTTGGTTTATACTCTCTAGAATTTAGGAGATTGAGAGGGGATCTTATAGAAACTTACAAAATTCTTAAGGGGTTGGACAGGCTAGATGCAGGAAGATTGCTCCCGATGTTGGGGAAGTCCAGGACAAGGGGTCACAGCTTAAGGATAAGGGGGAAATCCTTTAAAACCGAGATGAGAAGAACTTATTTCACACAGAGAGTGGTGAATCTCTGGAACTCTCTGCCACAGAGGGTAGTCGAGGCCAGTTCATTGGCTATATTTAAGAGGGAGTTAGATGTGGCCCTTGTGGCTAAGGGGATCAGAGGGTA